>NC_135969.1:23379321-23719740 GCF_053455715.1 Rhinoraja longicauda | reverse complement strand
CGCGAGCTGATCTCTCATTGGTGCACGGGTGCCATTGTGACATCACGCGCTGAAGCCCTTCAAGAAAGGGTTAGAAATGAAAAATTTAAACTTTAATATCTCTCTAGCATTTAAAAAGGTAGCTTCAATTTGAACGAAAGTACTTACAATAGTTGCCCATGTTAATGGTGAATACGGCGGTACAAAAATCGTAGCGCTTTGGTGTACCGTCTGGGAGGAGTAGGGTTTGGCCCCTTCAAGAAAAGTGTTAGAAATGAAAATTTAAACTTTAATATCTCTCTAGCTTTAAAAATGTAGCTTCAATTTGAACGAAAGTACTTTACAATAGTTGCCCATGTTAATGGTGAATATGGCGGTACAAAAATCGGTAGCGCTTTGGTGTACCGTCTAGGAGCAGTAGGGTTTGTAAGTTATGGACAGAAATCTTCGGAATCTTTCGTACATACGGAATCTTCCGTACATACACACGAACCCAGAGTTTTAGTAGTATACTAGACCGAGTGGGCCCGTTGGGCCCGTCCTCGTAGGGTTTCCATTGTAACCGGGAGGATGGGAGGGAGGGAAGTGGGAGGGAGGGGTGGAGGGGAGGGTGGAGTGGAGGGGGGAGGGGAGGGGGAAGGAGGGGAGGGGGGATGGGGAGGGAGAGGGGAGGGAGGGGGGTGGGGGGAGGGTCTATTTTACTTTAAAATAAACAGCGTTCTTTGTTGAAAAGGAAATAAACTTATCTATAGAGCATCAGCTTTTTTAAAATAAATAAAATCAAACTTAATGAAAATCACATTCCTCATTTTAAATAAATGTCTTTGTTATAAATGAAATCAAACAGCGGAGAGGCGACGGCGACTACACCTCCCGGCGGTCAGCGCTGCTGGGACGGGAGGGAGGGAGGGATGAGGAGGGAGGAGAGTGGGGAGGGAGGGGTACCTCCCCTTTTCCCAGTACTCTTCTTTCCCAAACCACCAAGCCCCCTGTTGTCCCCCTCCCCAGTCCCCATTCTCAGACCCCCCCATTCTCTCTCCCCAGATACACTCTTACTCTCCCCTCCCCCTTTTCCCCAGCACAACCCCTTTCCCCGTTGGGCCCGTCCTCGTAGGGTTTCCATTGTAACCGTGAGGCAGGGAGGGAGGGGGGAGGGAGGGAAGAGGGAGGTGTGTGAGGGAGGAGGGAGGGGGAGGGGGAGGGAGGGGGAGGGGAAGGGGGGAGGTGGAGGGAGGGGGGGAGGGAGAGGGGGAGGGGTGGGGGAAGGGGTGAGGGTGGAAGGGGGAGGGAGGGGTCCTCCCCTTTTCCCAGTACCCCTCTTTCCCCGTTGTGGCCCGTCCTCGTAAGGTTTCATTGTAACCGGGAGGGGAGTGGGGGGGAGGGAAGGGAGGAGGGAGGTGTGGAGGGGGAGGGGAGGGGAGGGGGGAAGGGGCAAGGGGGAGGGAGAGGGGAGGGAGGGGGTAGGGAGGGGGGAAGGGGGGAGGGAGGGGGACCACCCGTTTTCCCAGTACCCTCTTTCCCCGTTGGGCCCGTCGTCATAGGGTTTCCATTGTAACCGGGAGGAGGGGAGGTAGGGAAGGGGGAGGGAGGGAGGAGGGAGGTGTGGAGGGAGGAGGGGAGGGGGAGGGAGGAGGGGAGGGGGAGGGAGGGGAAGGGGGAGGAGGGAGAGGGGAGGGAGGGGGGTAGGGGGGAGGGAGGAGGGAGGTGTGGAGGGAGGAGGGGAGGGGGAGGGAGGGGGGGAGGGGAGGGGGGAGGGAGAGGGGGAGGGGGAGGGAGGGAGCGTGTAAGGGGGAGGGAGGGGACCTCCCCTTTTCCCAGTACCCCTCTTTCCCGTTGGGCCCGTCCTCGTAGGGTTTCCATTGTAACGGGAGAGGGAGGGGAGGGAGGAGGAGGTGTGGAGGAGGAGGGGAGGGGGGAAGGGGGAGGGAGAGGGTTAGGGGGGAGGGGGAGGGGGGAGGGGAGGGGAGGGAGGGGGACCTCCCCTTTTCCCAGTACCCCTCTTTCCCGTTGGGCCCGTCCCCGTAGGGTTTCCTTTGTAACCAGAAGGGGGGAGGGAGGGTGGAAGGAGGGGGGAGGGGGAGAGGGATGGAAGGGTGGAGGGAGGGGGGGAGGGATGGAGGGAAGGAGGGAGGGTGGGGAGTTAGGGGAGGAGGGGTGAGGGAGGTGGGGAGGGAGTTGGGGAGGAGGGGGGGAGGGAGTGGGGATGGAGGTGGGAAGGAGTGGGGAGGAAGGGGTTGAGGGGGGAAGGGGGGGGAGGGAGGGAATAGGGGCCCCATGCTGATCTGTGTATGTTAAGTGACTTGCACAACTTTAAAAAACTGGCAGTTGCCTTTCGCAACAATGTTGCAACAATCTCACACAAGCATTGTGACGTCACAAGCTGAAGATGTAAATTTAAAACCGAGCTGATCTCTCATTGGTGCACGGGTGCCATTGTGACATCACGCGCTGAAGCCCCTTCAAGAAAAGGGTTAGAAATGAAAATTAAACTTTAATATCTCTCTAGCTTTAAAAAGGTAGCTTCAATTTGAACGAAAGTACTTACAATAGTTGCCATGTTAATGGTGAATATGGCGGTACAAAAATCGTAGCGCTTTGGTGTACCGTCAGGGAGGAGTAGGGTTTGTAAGTTATGGACAGAAACTCTTCGGAATCTTTGCGTACATACACATATACATCCATACATACGGAATGTTTGGACGCAGAGTTTTAGTAGTATACTAGACCGAGTGGGCCCGTTGGGCCCGTCCTCGTAGGGTTTCCATTGTAACCGGGAGGGGAGGAAAGGGGGAGGGTTAGGGGAGGGAAGGGGAGGGAGGAGGGGAGGGAGGGGAGGGGGGAGGGGGGAAGGGGGGAGGGAGAGGGGAGGGAGGGGGGTAGGGGGGAGGGAGGGGGGAGAGGGGGGGATGGGAGGGGGGAGGGGGGAAGGGAGGAGGGAAGGGGGGAGGGAGAGGGGAGGGAGGTGGGTAGGGGGGAGGGAGGGAGGGGACCTCCCCTTTTCCAGTACCCCTCTTTCCCCGTTGGGCCCGTCCTCGTAGGGTTTCCATTGTAACCGGGAGGACGGGAGGGCGGGAAGGGGGAGGGAGGGAGGAGGGAGGTGTGGAGGGAGGAGGGGAGGGGAGGGAGGGGGGAGGGGAGGGAGGGGGGTAGGGGGGAGGGGGAGGGAGAGGGGAGGGGGGAGGGGAGCGGGAAGGGGGGAGGGAGGGGGACCTCCCCTTTTCCCAGTACTCCTCTTTCCCCGTTGGGCCCGTCCTCGTAGGGTTTCCATTGTAACCGGGAGGGGGGAGGGAGGGAGGAGGGAGGTGTGGAGGGAGGAGGGGAGGGTGAGGGAGGGGAGGGGGAGGGGGGAAGAGGGGTAGGGGGGAGGGGAGGGAGGAGGGGAGGGAGGGGGAACTCCCCTTTTCCCAGTACCCCTCTTTCACCGTTGGGCCCGTCCCCGTAGGGTTTCCATTGTAACCGGGAGGGGGGGAGGGAGGGTGGAAGGAGGGGGAGAGGGGTGGAAGGGTGGAGGGAGGGGGGGAGGGAGTGGGGGAGGGTCGGATGGAGGGAAGGAGGGAGGGGTGAGTTAGGGGCTGAGTGGTGATGGAGGTTGGGATTGAGGGGGGAGAGAGTCGGGATGGAGGTGGGAAGGAGGGGGGAGGAAGAGGTTGAGGGGGAAGTGGGACCTCCCCTTTTCCCAGTACCCCTCTTTCCCCCACCACCAAGCCCCCACCGCAACGACCCCTGTTGTCCCCCTACCCAGTCCCCATTCTCAGACCCCCCCCCCATTCTCTTGGAATAAAAAAAAATACTTTTTTAAAAAAAGTGCTTTTTAATTGCTTGTTTTGAAACATTCGCGGTTAAGTGCTTTTTAAAAAAACATTCGCGGTTAAGTGCTGGTTTTGAAACATTCGCGGCTACTTAGTGCTTCTGTCAGTTGCTTTTCGAGGGAGGGAGTAGGGAGGTGTGGAGGGGGGAGGGGAGGGGGAGGGGAGGGGGAGGGGAGGGGGGAAGGGAGGAGGGAGAGGGGAGGGAAGGGGGTAGGGGGGAGGGGTAGGGAGGGGGGAGGGGGGAAGGGGAGGGAGGGGGGAAGGGGAGGGGGAGGGAGGGGGGGAGGGAGAAGGGAGGGAGGGGGGAGGGAGGGGAACCTCCCATTTTCCCAGTACCCCTCTTTCACCATTGGGCCCGTCCTCATAGGGTTTCCATTGTAACCGGGAGGAGGGGAGGGAGGGAAGGGGGAGGGAGGGAGGGAGGAGGGAGGTGTGGAGGGAGGAGGGGGAGGGGGAGGGGAGGGGGGGAGGGGGGAAGGGGGGAGGAGGGAGGGAGAGGGGAGGGAGGGGGGGAGGTAAGGGGGAGAGGGGGGAAGGGGGAGGGAGGGGGATCTCCCCTTTTCCCAGTACCCCTCTTTCCCCGTTGGGCCCGTCCTCGTAGGGTTTCCATTGTAACCGTGAGGAGGGGAGGGAGGGAAGGGGGAGGGAGGGAGGAGGGAGGGGTGGAGGGAGGAGGGGAGGGGAGGGAGGGGGAGGGGAGGGAGGGGGGAGGGGGGAGGGAGGGGAAGGGGGGAGGGGAGGGGGAAGGGGGTAGTGAGGGGGACCTCCCCTTTTCCCAGTACCCCTCTTTCCCCGTTGGGCCCGTCCTCGTAGGGTTTCAATTGTAACCGGGAGGGGGGAGAGAGGGTGGAAGGAGGGGGGAGGGGGAGAGGGATGGAAGGGTGGAGGGAGGGGGAGGGATTGGGGGAGGGAGGGATGGAGGGAAGGAGGGAGGGGGGAGTTAGGGGGGAGGGAGTTGGGGAGGAGGGGGGGAGGGAGTGGGGATGGAGGTGGGAAGGAGGGGGGATGAAGGGGTTGAGGGGGGAAGGGGGACCTCCCCTTTTCCCAGTACCCCTCTTTCCCCGTTGGGCCCGTCCCCGTAGGGTTTCCATTGTAACCGGGAGGGGGGGAGGGAGGGTGGAAGGAGGGGGGAGGGGGAGAGGGATGGAATGGTGGAGGGAGGGGGGAGGGAGTGGGGGAGGGTGGGATGGAGGGAAGGAGGGAGCGGGGGAGTTAGGGGCTGAGTGGTGATGGAGGTTGGGATTGAGGGGGGAGGGAGGGGGGAGGGAGTGGGGATTGAGGTGGGAAGGAGGGGGGAGGAAGGGGTTGAGGGGGGAAGTGGGACCTCCCCTTTTCCCAGTACCCCTCTTTCCCCGTTGGGCCCGTCCCCGTATAGTTTCCATTGTAACCGGGAGGGGGGGAGGGAGGGTGGAAGGAGGGGGGAGGGGGAGAGGGATGGAATGGTGGAGGGAGGGGGGAGGGAGTGGGGGAGGGTGGGATGGAGGGAAGGAGGGAGGGGGGGAGTTAGGGGCTGAGTGGTGATGGAGGTTGGGATTGAGGGGGGAGGGAGGGGGGGAGGGAGTGGGGATGGAGGTGGGAAGGAGTGGGGAGGAAGGGGTTGAGGGGAGAAGGGGGGGGGAGGGAGGGAATAGGGGCCCCATGCTGATCTGTGTATGTTAAGTGACTTGCACAACTTTAAAAAACTGGCAGTTGCCTTTCGCAACAATGTTGCAACAATCTCACACAAGCATTGTGACGTCACAAGCTGAAGATGTAAATTTAAAACCGAGCTGATCTCTGATTGGTGCACGGGTGCCATTGTGACATCACGCGCTGAAGCCCCTTCAAGAAAAGGGTTAGAAATGAAAATTTAAACTTTAATATCTCTCTAGCTTTAAAAAGGTAACTTCAATTTGAACGAAAGTACTTACAATAGTTGCCCACGTTAATGGTGAATATGGCGGTACAAAAATCGTAGCGCTTTGGTGTACCTTCAGGGAGGAGTAGGGTTTGTAAGTTATGGACAGAAATTCTTCGGAATCTTCCGTACATACACATATACATACATACATACGGAATGTTGGACCGCAGAGTTTTAGTAGTATACTAGAAAAGAGGGCCCGTTGGGCCCGTCCCCACACCCCCCATTCTCACTCCCCCAGCCCCACTCTTACTCTCCAAGTGTGCCCGTTGGGCCCGGAAAAGAGGGCCCGTTGGGCCCGTCCCCACACCCCCCATTCTCTCCTCCCCCAGCCCCACTCTTACTCTCCAAGTGTGCCCGTTGGGGAGGGCCCGTTGGGCCCGTCCCCACACCCCCCATTCTCTCCTCCCCCAGCCCCACTCTTACTCTGTCCTCCTGATCTGTGTATGTCAAGTGACCACTATAGCCTTCTTTTTTTTTTTTTTTTCCTAATCAGATGTTTTGGGTTTTTTTCCTAATCAGATGTGCAGTACTTTGGTCAACGTGGGTTGTTTTTAAATGTGCTATACAAATAAAAGTGACTTGACTTGACTTGACTTGACTTGCAATAACAAAAAAGACTTCTTGGAAGCTTTTCGAAACAATGTAGCCGCCGTCACAAGCTGAAAACTAAATCCTTGCTGAAAACTAAATCCTTTTCTGTAAACTTTTGGAAACAAATGTAGCCCCTTGAAGAAAAGGGTTAGAAATGAAAATTTAAACTTTAATATCTCTCTAGCTTTAAAAAGGTAGCTTCAATTTGAACGAAAGTACTTACAATAGTTGCCCAGGTTAATGGTGAATACGGCGGTACAAAAATCGTAGCGCTTTGGTGTACCGTCTAGGAGGAGTAGGGTTTGTAAGTAATCTTCCGTACATACACATATACATACATACATACGGAATGTTGGACCGCAGAGTTTTAGTATTATATAGATAGATAGATAGATAGATAGATAGATAGATAGATAGATAGATATAGAAGATAGATAGACTAGACCGAGTGGGCCCGTTGGGCCCGTCCTCGTAGGGTTTCCATTGTAACCGGGATGGGAGGAAAGGGGGAGGGTTGGGGGAGGGAAGGGGGAGGGAGGAGGGGAGGGAGGGGGGGAGGGGAGGGGGGGAGGGGGGAGGGAGAGGGGAGGGAGGGGGTAGGGGGGAGGGAGGGGGGAGAGGGGGGGATGGGAGGGGGAGGGGGAAGGGAGGAGGGTAGGGGGGGAGGGAGAGGGGAGGGAGGTGGGTAGGGGGGAGGGAGGGAGGGGGACCTCCCCTTTTCCCAGTACCCCTCTTTCCCCGTTGGGCCCGTCCTCGTAGGGTTTCCATTGTAACCGGGAGGAGGGGAGGGCGGGAAGGGGGAGGGAGGGAGGAGGGAGGTGTGGAGGGAGGGGGAGAGGAGGAGGGGGGGAGAGGAGGAGGGGGGGAGGAGGGGGGAGAGGAGGGGGAGAGGAGAGGGGGGAGAGGAGAGGGGGGAGGGGAGAGGAGAGGGGAGAGGAAAGAGTGGAGGGGGAGAGGAGAGGGGGGAGAGGAGAGGGGAGAGGGGGAGAGGAGAGGGGGGAGAGGAGAGGAGAGGGGGGGGGAGAGAGGAGAGGAGAGGGGGGGAGAGAGGAGAGGTGTCTATTTTACTTTAAAATAAACAGCATTCTTTGTTGAAAAAGAAATGAATCTTATCTTTCGAGCAGAAGCGGGAGAGGCGACGGCGACTACACTTCCCGGCGGTCAGTGCTGCAGGGAAGGGAGGGAGGGAGGGATGTTGAAAAAGAAATTAATCTTATCTATAGAGCAGAAGCGGGAGAGGCGACGGCGACTACACTTCCCGGCGGTCAGCGCTGCGGGGAAGGGAGGGAGGGATGAGGTAGGGAGGAGAGGAGAGTGGGGAGGGAGGGAGGGGGAGAGGGGAGGAGAGGGGGAGGGAGGGTGTAAGGGAGGGGGGAAGGGGGGGACCTCCCCTTTTCCCAGTACCCCTCTTTCCCCCACCACCAAGCCCCCTCCGCAACGACCCCTGTTGTCCCCAGTCCCCATTCACAGACCCCCCCCCCCCCCCCATTCTCTCTCTCCCCATACACACTCTCAGTGCTTTTTTCGAAACACTTGCCCCGGTGGCCCACGAGCATATGGGCCCAATGCTGATCTGTGTATGTTAAGTAACTTGCAATAAAAAAAAATACTTTAAAAAGAGATAAGTGCTTTTTAAGTGCTTGTTTTGAAACATTCGCGGTCACATAGTGCTTCTCACTGTAGCACCCATCTCAAGTGTGCCCGTTGGGCCCGTCCTCGTAGGGTTTCCATTGTAACCGGGAGGGGAGTGCGGGGGAGGGAAGGGGGAGGGAGGGAGGAGGGCAGGGGAGGGGGAGGGAGGAGGAGGGGAGAAGGGGGGGAGGGAGAGGGGAGGGAGTGGGGTAGGGGAGGGGGAGGGAGGGGGAGGGGAGGGGGGAGGGGGGGGGAGGGAGGGGGGGAGGGGGAAGGGGGGAGGGAGGGGTACCTCCACTTTTCCCAGTACCCCTCTTTCCCCGTTGGGCCAGTCCTCGTAAGGTTTCCATTGTAACCGGGAGGAGGGGAGGGAGGGAAGGGGGAGGGAGGGAGGAGGGAGGTGTGGAGGGAGGAGGGGAGGGTGAGGGGTGGCGGGAGGGTGGATGGGGGGAGGGAGGGGGATAGGGGGAGGGAGGGGGACCTCCCCTTTTCCCAGTACCCCTCTTTCCCCGTTGGGCCCGTCCCCGTAAGGTTTCCATTGTAACTGGGAGGCGGGGAGGGAGGGGGGAGGGGGATGGAGGGGGGGGAGGGGAGGGGGAAGGGGTGGGAGGGGAGGGGGAAGGGGGAGGGGGGAAGGGGAGAGGGAAGGGGGGGAGGGAGGAGGACCTCCCCTTTTCCCAGTACCCCTCTTTCCCCGTTGTGCCCGTCCTTGTAGGGTTTCCATTGTAACCGGGAGGAGGGGAGGGAGGGAGGGAGGGAGGAGGGGAGGGAGGGGGGGAAGGGGAGGGCGGAAAGGGGGGAGGGGGGGGAGGGGGGAGGGAGAGAGGGGGAGGGTTGAAAGAGCATCCCTCTCCCCATCAGGACTGCCTCCTCCATCGACTCCTTTAAGTCCAGGCTCAAAACCTATTTCTACTCCCTAGCTTTTGAGGCTAATTGAGGAGGTACTGTGAACTGTTTGGGAGGGGAGGGGAGGGGGGAAGGAGGGGGACCTCCCCTTTTCCCAGTTCCCCTCTTTCCCCGTTGGGCCTGTCCTCGTAGGGTTTCCATTGTAACCGGGAGGACGGGAGGGAGGGAAGGGTGAGGGAGGGAGGAGGGAGGTGTGGAGGGAGGAGGGAGGTGTGGAGGGAGATGGGGAAGGAGGGGGGAGGGGAGGGGGTAGGGGGAGGGAGAGGGGAGGGAGGGAGGGGGGTAGGGGGAGGGAGGGGGAGGGGAATGGGGAGGAGGGGGACCTCCCCTTTACCCAGTACCCCTCTTTCCCCGTTGGGCCCGTCCTCGTAGGGTTTCCATTGTAACCGGGAGGAGGGGAGGGAGGGAAGGGGGAGGGAGGGAGGAGGGGGGAGGGAGGGGGGGAGGGGAGGGGGGAAGGGGGGAGTGAGGGGGTAGGG
The DNA here is from genome assembly GCF_053455715.1 of Rhinoraja longicauda. Taxonomy (NCBI): domain Eukaryota; kingdom Metazoa; phylum Chordata; class Chondrichthyes; order Rajiformes; family Arhynchobatidae; genus Rhinoraja; species Rhinoraja longicauda. The sequence goes on along the minus strand of NC_135969.1, from coordinate 23,710,441 downwards.
GGAGGGAGGGGGAGGGAGGGGGAGAGGGGAGGGGGGGGTAGGGGGAGGGGGAGGGAGGGGGAAGGGAGGGGGCTCTCCCCTTTTCCCAGTACCCCTCTTTCCCCGTTGGGCCCGTCCTCGTAGGGATTCCATTGTAACCGGGAGGAGGGGAGGGAGGGAAGGGGGAGGGAGGGAGGAGGGAGGAGGGGAGGGAGGGGGGGAAGGGGAGGGCGGAAAGGGGGGGAGGGGGGAAAGGGGGGAGGGGGGAGGGAGAGAGGGGGAGGGTGGAAAGAGCATCCCTCTCCCCATCAGAACTGCCCCCTCCATCGACTCCTTTAAGTCCATGCTCAAAACCTATTTCTACTCCCTAGCGTTTGAGGCTCATTGAGGAGGCGCTGTGAACTGTTTGCGTGCTACTGTATGTTTCATTTTTTTCCTTAGTACCTAATCAGATGTACAGCACTTTGGTCAACGTGGGTTGTTTTTAAATGTGCTATACAAATAAAATGGACTTGACTTGACAGCTCTTCGCAACAATGTAGCACAGGGGCATTGTGACGTCACACGCTGAATACCGCTGGGGTGGGGGGGAAGGGGGGTCAGCTCGAGTCCATCTCACAGGGGCATTGTGACATCACAATCCGCACCGCAGCGCCCCCCTTCTGTCAAAACTTCGATAAATCAGGGGGGGCAGCACTTTTAAACCTCTGTAACTTAAAAAATATGCGTCCGAATTAAATAAAAATATCATTTTCCAGCAGCGAACCGCATGCTGATTAAGGCGGTACAAAAATCGTGGCGCTACGGTTCACCGTTTTGCCGGAATTGCCGTATTCAGCCGACATCAGTGTTATATATATATATATACACAACATCTGAGTTTTAGTAGTATATAGATAGATAGATAGACTAGAACAAGTGTGCCCGTTCAAAGCGGGCCCGTTGGGCCCGTCCCCACACCCCCCATTGTCTCCTCCCCCAGCCCCACTCTTACTCTCCAAGTGTGCCCGTTGGGCCCATCCTCCTGATCTGTGTATGTCAAGTGACCACTATAACCTTCTTTTTTTTTTTTTTTCCTAATCAGATGTGCAGCACTTTGGTCAACATGGGTTGTTTTTAAATGTGCTATACAAATATAATTGACTTGACTTGACTTGCAATAACAAAACAATCAGTGCTTTTCTGGAAGCTTTTCGAAACAATGTAGCCGTCACAAGCTGAAAACTAAATCCTTTTCTGGAAACTTTTCGAAACAAATGTAGCCGTCACAAGCCACAAGCTGAAAACTAAATCTGCACCGCAGCGCCCCCCTGAAAAAGGGGGGCAAGCGGGCCCGTTGGGCCCGTCCCCACACCCCCCATTCTCTCCTCCCCCAGCCCCACTCTTACTCTCCAAGTGTGCCCGTTGGGCCCGTCCTCCTGATCTGTGTATGTCAAGTGACCACTATAACCTTCTTTTTTTTTTTTTTTCCTAATCAGATGTGCAGCACTTTGGTCAACATGGGTTGTTTTTAAATGTGCTATACAAATAAAACTGACTTGACTTGACTTGCAATAACAAAACAATCAGTGCTTTTCTGGAAACTTTTCAAAACAATGTAGCCGTCACAAGCTGAAAACTAAATCCTTTTCTGGAAACTTTTCGAAACAAATGTAGCCGTCACAAGGCACAAGCTGAAAACTAAATCTGCACCGCAGCGCCCCCCTGAAAAAGGGGGGGGGGGCAGCGCTTTAAAACCTCTGTAACTTAAAAAACACGCGACCAAATTAAATGAAAATATCACGGCCGAGCGAGCGCGAGATTGGCGATTGAGGCGGTGCGAAAACCGTCGTGCTACGGTCCGCCGTTTTGCTGCAATCGCTGTTACGTATAAATATACGATATATTCAGGTCAAACCCAAAAAAAAAATATATATATATTCACAAGATCTGAGTTTTAGTATTATATAGACTAGCACAAGTGTGCCCGTTGGGCCCGTCCTCGTAGGGTTTCCATTGTAACCGGGAGGGGAGTGGGGGGGAGGGAAGGGGGAGGGAGGGAGGAGGGGAGGGGGAGGGAGGGGAGGGGGGAAGGGAGAGGGGAGGGAGGGGGGGTGGGGGGAGGGAGGGGGGAGAGAGGGAGGGGGGGAGGGGGGGAGGGGAGGGGAGGGGGGAGGGAGGGGGATAGGGGGGGAGGAGGGAGGGGGACCTCCCCTTTTCCCAGTACCCCTCTTTCCCCATTGGGCCCGTCCTCGTAGGGTTTCCATTGTAACCGGGATGAGGGGAGGGAGGGAAGGGGGAGGGAGGGAGGAGTGAGGTGTGGAGGGAGGAGGGGAGGGGGAGGGAGGGGGGAGGGGAGGGGGGAAGGGGGGGAGGGGGAGGGAGAGGGTTAGGGGGGGAGAGGGAGGGGGGAGGGGAGGGGGGAAGGGGGAGGGAGGAGGACCTCCCCTTTTCCCAGTACCCCTCTTTCCCCGTTGGGCCCGTCCTCGTAGGGTTTCCATTGTAACCGGGAGGAGGGGAGGGAGGGAAGGGGGAGGGAGGGAGGGAGGAGGGAGGTGTGGAGGGAGGAGGGGAAGGAGGGGGGGGTGAGGGGGGGAAGGGGGGGAGAGGGGAGGGAGAGGGGAGGGAGGCGGGTAGTGGGGGGAGGGAGGGGGGAGGGGAGGGGGGAGGGGAGGGGGGAAGGGGGGAGGGATGGGGACCTCCCCTTTTCCCAGTACCCCTCTTTCCCCGTTGGGCCCGTCCTCGTAGGGTTTCCATTGTAACCGGGAGGAGGGGAGGGAGGGAAGGGGAGGGAGGGAGGAGGGAAGTGTGGATGGAGGAGGGGAGGGGGAGGGGGGGAGGGAGGCGGGTGGAGGGGGGAGGGAGGGGGAGGGAGGGGGAGGGGAGGGGGAGGGGAGGGGGAGGGGAGGGAGGGGGAGGGGAGGGGGAGGGGAGGGGGGAGGGGAGGGGGAGGGGAGGGGGGAGGGGAGGGGGGAGGGAGGGGGACCTCCCCTTTTCCCAGTACCCCTCTTTCCCCGTTGGCCCGTCCTCGTAGGGTTTCCATTGTAACCGGGAGGAGGGGAGGGAGGGAAGGGGGAGGGAGGGGGGAGGGAGGTGTGGAGGGAGGAGGGGAGGGGGAAGGGGGGAGGGAGAGGGGTAGGGGGGAGGGGGAGGGTGGGTGGAGGGGAGGGGGGAAGGGGGAGGGGGGGGGGACCTCCCCTTTTCCCAGTACCCCTCTTTCCCCGTTGGGCCCGTCCTCGTAGGGTTTCCATTGTAACCGGGAGGGGAGGGAGGGAAGGGGGAGGGAGGAGGGATGTGTGGAGGGAGGAGGGGAGGGGGAGGGAGGGGGGAAGGGGGGGAGGGGGGAGGGAGGGAGGTGGGTAGGGGGGGAGGGGGAGGGAGGGGGGAACGGGGAGGGAGGGGGACCTCCCCTTTTCCCAGTACCCCTCTTTCCCCGTTGGGCCCATCCCCGTAGGATTTCCATTGTAACCGGGAGGGGGGAGGGAGGGTGGAAGGAGGGGGGAGGGGGAGAGGGATGGAAGGGTGGAGGGAGGGGGGAGGGATTGGGGGAGGGAGGGATGGAGGGAAGGAGGGAGGGGGGGGGGAGTTAGGGGGGAGGGGTGAGGGAGGTGGGGAGGGAGGGGGGAGGGAGTTGGGGAGGGAGGGGGAGGAGGGGGGAGGGAGTGGGGATGGAGGTGGGAAGGAGGGGGGATGATGGGGTTGAGGGGGGAAGGGGGGACCTCCCCTTTTCCCAGTACCCCTCTTTCCCCCAGCACCAAGCCCCCTCCGCAACGACCCCTGTTGTCCCCCTCCCCAGTCCCCCCCCTCCCCAGTCCCCCTTCGTGGATGGGGGACCGAGCTCAGGGGTTACCGAGCTTTTGCGGTTGCAGCTCCTAGACTGTGGAACAGCATCCCTCTCCCCATCAGAACTGCCCCCTCCATCCACTCCTTTAAGTCCACGCTCAAAACCTATTTCTACTCCCTAGCGTTTGAGGCTCATTGAGGAGGTACTGTGAACTGTTTGCATGCCACTGTATATTTCATTTTTTTCCTTAGTACCTAATCAGATGTACAGCACTTTGGTCAACGTGGGTTGTTTTTAAATGTGCTATACAAATAAAATTGACTTGACTTGACTTGACCAAGTGCTTCTCACGGCGATCTGTATTCGCAACAATGTATCACCCATCTCACAGGGGCATTGTGACATCATAATCTGAAGACCTTCAATAAATCCGCACCACAGCGCCCCCTATAATTTAGGGGGGGGGGGGGGAGCGCTTTAAAACCTCTGTAACTTAAAAAACATGCGACCGAATTAAATAAAAAACAATTTTGCAGCAGATAACCGCGTGGTGATTAAGGCGGTGCAAAAATCGTGGCGCTATGGTTCACCGTTTTGACGAAATCAGAGAAACCGCTGTTACGCGCATATATATATATATAACACAAGATCTGAGTTTTAGTAGTATATACTAGAACAAGTGTGCCCGTTCAAAGCGGGCCCGTTGGGCCCGTCCCCACACCCCCCATTTTCTCCTCCCCCAGCCCCACTCTTACTCTCCCCACACCCTCCCCTTGGGCGGGGAGGGAGTGGTGGAGGGAGGGAGGTGTTGAGGATGGAGGGGGGGAGGGTGATGAGAGATGGGGCGGTATTTGTGGAGGGGGGAGAGAGTGAGGGGGAGGGGGAGGGGAGGAGGGAGGGATGGGGGAGAGGGGAGGGATATGGACCTGCCCTTTTCCCTGTACCCCTCTTTCCCCCACCACCAATTCCCCTCCGCACTACCCCTGTTGTCCCATTCCCCATTCTCAGACCCCCCCCCCATCTTCTCTCCCCCAGACACACTCTTAGCATCAGTTAAAGGCCCGGTGGGGGGGGGGGGGTGCGGGGGATCGGATCAGTGAAAAGTCCGGGGGGGGGGGGGGGGGGGGGTGCAGGAGATCGCATCATTCAAAGGCCCGGGGGGGGGGGGGGGGGGGAGATAGCGGGGGGGGGGGGGGGAGCGCATCAGTGAAAGGTCGGGGGGGGAGGGGGGAGCGCATTAGTGAAAGGTCTGGGGGGGGGGGGAGAGAGCATCAGTGAAAGATCCGGGGGGGGGGGGGGGGTAGCGGGGAGAGGATCTCCCGGGTGTGGGAGAGAGGAGAGAAGCAAGGGGAGAGAGGGGCACAGACGCACAGCAGCGCCACGCTGAAAGCCTTCAATAAATCAGTAGGAGGGGGGTGCATGGGCATTTTGACGTCACACGCTGAAGGCCATGGAAAAGACGGCTGGAATTTTAAAAAACAAACTAAAACCTCTGTAACTTAAAAAATATACGACCGAATCAAATAAAAATATCATTTTCCAGCAGCGTTCAGCGTGGTGATTAAGGCGGTGCAAACATCGTGGCGCTACGGTTCACCGTTTTTGCCGAAAATCAGCCGAAAAAATGAGAGATTTAAAAAAAGACCTTTAAACCTCTGTAACTTAAAAAATATACGACCGAATTAAATAACAATATCATTTTCGGCAAGCGTCCAGCGGTGTGATTAAGGCGGTGCAAAAATTGTGGCGCTACGCCTCACCGTTTTGCAGAAATCAGCCGAAATCACTGTTACAGATATACATACAAGTCAGAGTTTTAGTAAGATTATTAGACTAGAACAAGTGTGCCCGTTCAAAGCGGGCCCGTTGGGCCCGTCCCCACACCCCCCATTCTCTCCTCCCCCAGCCCCACTCTTACTCTCCAAGTGTGCCCGTTGGGCCCGTCCTCCTGATCTGTGTATGTCAAGTGACCACTATAACCTTCTTTTTTTTTTTTTTTCCTAATCAGATGTGCAGCACTTTGGTCAACATGGGTTGTTTTTAAATGTGCTATACAAATAAAACTGACTTGACTTGACTTGACTTGCAATAACAAAAAAGACTACTTGGAAGCTTTTCGAAACAATGTAGCCGTCACAAGCTGAAAACTAAATCCTTTTCTGGAAACTTTCGAAACAAATGTAGCCGCCACAAGCCACAAGCTGAAAACTAAATCTGCACCGCAGCGCCCCCCTGAAAAAGGGGGGGGGGGCAGCGCTTTAAAACCTCTGTAACTTAAAAAACACGCGACCAAATTAAATGAAAATATCACGGCCGAGCGAGCGCGAGATTGGCGGTTGAGGCGGTGCGAAAACCGTCGTGCTACGGTCTGCCGTTTTGCTGCAATCGCTGTTACGTATAAATATACGGTATATTCAGGTCAAACCCCAAAAAAATATATAAACAAGATCTGAGTTTTAATAGTATACTAGAACAAGTGTGCCCGTTCAAAGCGGGCCCGTTGGGCCCGTCCCCACACCCCCCATTCTCTCCTCCCCCAGCCCTACTCTTACCCGTTTTGTGATGACAGATTTTGCGGTATTTGTGGAGGGGGGAGAGAGTGAGGGGGGAGGGGGGGGGATAGATAGATAGATAGATAGATAGATAGATAGATAGATAGATAGATAGACTAGCACAAGTGTGCCCGTTGGGCCCGTCCTCGTAGGGTTTCATTGTAACCGGGAGGAGGGGAGGGAGGGAAGGGGGAGGGAGGGAGGAGGGAGGTGTGGAGGGAGGGAGGGGGGAAGGGGGGGGAGGGAGAGGGTTAGGGGAGTGGGAGGGAGGGGGAGGGGGGAAGGGGGAGGGGGGAAGGGGGAGGGAGGGGGACCTCCCCTTTTCCCAGTACCCCTCTTTCCCCGTTGGGCCCGTCCTCGTAGGGTTTCCATTGTAACCGGGAGGAGGGGAGGGAGGGAAGGGGGAGGGAGGGAGGAGGGAGGTGTGGAGGGAGGAGGGGAGGAAGGGGGGGAGGGGGGAGGGAGAGGGGAGGGAGGGGGGGAGGGGGGAAGTGGGGAGGGAGGGGGACCTCCCCTTTTCCCAGTAGCCCTCTTTCCCCGTTGGGCCCGTCCTCGTACGGTTTCCATTGTAACCGGGAGGAGGGGAGGGAGGGAGGAGGGAGGTGTGGAGGGAGGAGGGGAGGGGGAGGGGAGGGGAGAAGGGGGAGGGGGAGGGAGAGGGGAGGGAGGGGGGTAGGGGGGGAGGGAGGGGGACCTCCCCTTTTCCCAGTACCCCTCTTTCCCCGTTGGGCCCGTCCTCGTAGGGTTTCCATTGTAACCGGGAGGGGAGTGGGGGTGAGGGAAGGGGAGGGAGGGAGGAGGGAGGTGTGGGGGGGGGAGGGAGGGGAGGGGGGAAGGGGGGGAGGGGGGAGGGAGAGGGGAGGGAGGGGGGAGGGGAGGGGAGGGAGAGGTGAGGGAGGGGGGGGAGGGGGAGGGAGGGGGAAGGGGGAGGGAGGGGGACCTCCCCTTTTCCCAGTACCCCCTTCTGTCAAAACTTCGATAAATGAGGGGGGGCAGCGCTTTAAAACCTCTGTAACTTAAAAAATATGTGACCGAATTAAATAAAAATATCATTTTCCAGCAGCGAACCGCGTGGTGATTAAGGCCGTACAAAAATCGTGGCGCTACGGTTTACCGTTTTGCCGAAATTGCCGTATTCAGCCGACATCAGTGAAATATATATACATACATACAAGATCTGAGTTTTAATAGTATATTAGCACGAGTGTGCCCGTTGGGCCCGTCCTCGTAGGGTTTCAATTGTAACCGGGAGGAGGGGAGGGAGGAAAGGGGGAGGGAGGGAGGAGGGAGGTGTGGAGGGAGGAGGGGAGGGGGAGGGAGGGGGGGGGGAGGGGGGAGGGAGAGGGGTAGGGGGGAGGGGGAGGGAGGGGGGAGGGGAAGGGGGATGGAGGGGGACCTCCCCTTTTCCCAGTACCCCTCTTTCCCCGTTGTGCCTGTCCTCGTAGGGTTTCCATTGTAACCGGGAGGAGGGGAGGGAGGGAAGGGGAGGAGGGAGGTGTGCAGGGAGGAGGGGAGGGGGAGGGAGGGGGGGAGGGAGGGGGGGAGGGGAGGGGGAAGGGGGGACGGGGGAGGGAGAGGGGAGGGAGGGGGGTAGGGAGGGAGGGGGACCTCCCCTTTTCCCAGTACCGCTCTTTCCCCGCTGTGCCTGTCCTCGTAGGGTTTCCATTGAAACCGGGAGGAGGGGAGGGAGGGAAGGGGAGGAGGGAGGTGTGGAGGGAGGAGGGGAGGGGGAGGGAGTTGGGGAGGGGAGGGGAGGGGGAAGGGGGAGGGAGAGGGGAGGGAGGGGGGTAGGGAGGGAGGGGGAGGGAGGGGGACCTCCCCTTTTCCCAGTACCCCTCTTTCCCCGTTGGGCCCATCCTCGTAGGGTTTCCATTGTAACCGGGAGGAGGGGAGGGAGGGAGGAGGGAGGTGTGGAGGGAGGAGGGGAGGGGGGGAGGGGAGGGGGGGGGAGGGGGGAAGGGGGGGAGGGGGGAGGGAGAGGGGAGGCAGGGTAGGGGGGAGGGAGGGAGGGGGGAGGGGAGGGGGGAAGTGGGGAGGGAGGGGGACCTCCCCTTTTCCCAGTAGCCCTCTTTCCCCGTTGGGCCCGTCCTCGTAGGGTTTCCATTGTAACCGGGAGGAGGGGAGGCAGGGAAGGGAGGTAGGAGGGGAGGGGGAGGGAGGGGGGAGGGGAGGGTGGAGGGAAGGGGGGAGGGGGAGGGAGAGGGGAGGGAGGGGGGTAGGGGGGGAGGGGGAGGGAGGGGGGAGGGGAGGGGGAGGGAGGGGGACCTCCCCTTTTCCAAGTACCCCTCTTTCACCGTTGGGCCCGTCTTCGTAGGGTTTCCATTGTAACCGGGAGGGGAGTGGGGGGGGTAAGGGGAGGGAGGGAGGAGGGAGGTGTGGAGGGGGAGGGGAGGGGGAGGGAGGGGAGTAGGGAAGGGGGGAGTGGAGGGAGAGGGGTAGGGGGGGAGGGGGAGGGAGGGGGAGGGAGGGGGAGGGGAGGGGGCAAGTGGGGAGGGAGGGGGACCTCCCCTTTTCCCAGTAGCCCTCTTTCCCCGTTGGGCCCGTCCTCGTAGGGTTTCCATTGTAACCGGGAGGAGGGGAGGCAGGGAAGGGAGGGAGGGGGGGAGGGGTGGAGGGGAGGGGGGAAGGGGGGAGGGAGGGGAGGGAGGTTGGTAGGGGTGGTGGGGGAGTGAGGGGGGAGGGGAGGGGGACCTCCCCTTTTCCCAGTACCCCTCTTTCCCCGTTGGGCCTGTCTTCGTAGGGTTTCCATTGTAACCGGTAGGGGATTGGGGGGTGGGTAAGGGGAGGGAGGGAGGAGGGAGGTGTGGAGGGTGAGGGAGGGGGGAGGGGAGGGGGGAGGGGAGGGGGGAGGGGAGGGAGAGGGGTAGGGGGGAGGGGGAGGGAGGGGGAGGGAGGGGGAGGGAGGGGGGAGGGGAGGGGGAAGGGAGAGGGGGAGGGAGGGATGGAGGGGACGGGGGGAGTTAGGGGGGAGGGGTGAGGGAGGGTGGAGGGAGTTGGGGAGGGAGGAGGAGTTTTAGGAGGGAGTGGGGGTGGAGGTGGGAAGGAGGGGGGAGGAAGGGGTTGAGGGGGGAAGGGGGACCTCCCCTTTTCCCAGTACCCCTCTTTCCCCCCACCACCAAGCCCCCTCCGCAACGATCTCTCTCCCCCAGACACACTCTCAGTGTCTTTTCACAAAATTTCCGGTCACTAAGCTTCCGGTCTTAAGCTCAGGGGTGACCGAGCTTTTGCGGTTGCAGCTCCTAGACTGTGGAACAGCATCCCTCTCCCCATCAGAACTGCCCCCTCCATCCACTCCTTTAAGTCCAGGCTCAAAACCTATTTCTACTCCCTCGCGTTTGAGGCTCATTGAGGAGGTGCTGTGAACTGTTTGCGTGCCACTGTATGTTTCATTTTTTTCCTTAGTACCTAATCAGATGTACAGCACTTTGGTCAACGTGGGTTGTTTTTAAATGTGCTATACAAATAAAATTGACTTGACTTGACCAAGTGCTTCTCATAAAAAACTGTAAATTTGTAAAGAGTAGACACCCAATAGCAGCTGCTTGTCCATTGTGACGTCACACGCTTTTCGCAACAATGTTGCACCCATCTCACAGGGGCATTGTGACATCACAAGCTGAAGACCTTCAATAAATCCGCACCACAGCGCCCTCTATAAATTAGGGGGGGGGGGGAGCGCTTTAAAACCTCTGTAACTTAAAAAACATGCGACCGAATTAAATAAAAAATAATTTTCCAGCAGATAACCGCGTGGTGATTAAGGTGGTGCAAAAATCGTGGCGCTACGGTTCACCGTTTTGACGAAATCAGAGAAACCGTTGTTACGTGCATACCAGGTCAAACCCCAAAAAAATACACAAGATCTGAGTTTTAATAGTATACTAGCACAAGTGTGCCCGTTGAGCCCGTCCTCGTAGGGATCCATTGTAACCGGGAGGGGAGTGGGGGGTAGGGAAGGGGGAGGGAGGGAGGAGGGGAGGGATGGGGGGAGGGGAGGGATGGGGGGAGGGGAGGGGGGAAGGGGGGGAGGGAGGGGGGTGGGGGGAGGGAGGGGTAGGGGAGGGGAGCGGGGAGGGAGAGGGGAGGGGGGGAAGGGGGGAGGGGAGGGGGGAGGGAGGGGGACCTCCCCTTTTCCCAGTACCCCTCTTTCCCCGTTGGGCCCGTCCTCGTAGGGTTTCCATTGTAACCGGGAGGGGAGGAGAGGAGGGGAGGGGAGGGAGGGGAGGGAGGGGAGGGGAGGGAGGGAAGGGGGAGGGAGGGAGGAGGGAAGGGGGAGGGAGGGAGGAGGGAGGTGTGGAGGGAGGAGGGGAGGGGGAGGGAGGGGGGAAGGGGGGGGAGGGAGGGGGGTAGGGAGGGGGGAGGGGAGGGGGGAAGGGTGAGGGAGGGGGACCTCCCCTTTTCCCAGTACCCTCTTTCCCCGTTGGGCCCGTCCTCATAGGGTTTCCATTTTAACCAGGAGGGGAGGGAGGGAAGGGGGAGGGAGGGAGGTGTGGAGGGAGGAGGGGAGGGGGAGGGGGGGAGGGAGGGGGGGAGGGGAGGGGGCAGTGAAGGGGGGGAGGGGGGAGGGAGAGGGGAGGGAGTAGGGTAGGGGGGGGAGGGGGAGGGAGGGAGGGTGGAAGGGGGAGGGAGGAGGACCTCCCCTTTTCCCAGTACCCCTCTTTCCCCGTTGGGCCCGTCCCCGTAGGGTTTCCATTGTAACCGGGAGGGGGGAGGGAGGGTGGAAGGAGTGGGGAGGGGGAGGGGGAGAGGGATGGAAGGGTGGAGGGAGAGGGGAGGGATTGGGGGAGGGAGGGATGGAGGGAAGGAGGGAGGGGGGGAGGGAGGGTGGAAGGAGGGGGGAGGGGGAGAGGGATGGAAGTGTGGAGGGAGGGGGGAGGGATTGGGGAGGGAGGGAGGAATGGAGGGAAGGAGGGGGAGGGAGTGGGGAGGGTTGAGGGAGGTGGGGAGGGAGTTGGGGAGGGGGAGGAGGGGGGGAGGGAGTGGGGATGGAGGTGGGAAGGAGGGGGGAGGAAGGGGTTGAGGGGTGAAGGGGGACCTACCCTTTTCCCAGTACCCCTCTTTCCCCCACCACCAAGCCACCTCCGCAACGACCCCTGTTGTCCCCCTCCCCAGTCCCCATTCTCAGACCCCCCCCATTCTCTCTCTCCCCCAGACACACTCCAAGTGCTGTTTCGCAACACTTGCTCCGGTGGCCCACGAGCATAGAGGCCCCATGCTGATCTGGAGGGAGGAGGGGAGGGGGAGGGGGAGGGGAAAGGGGGAGGGGGAGGGGAAGAGGGGGAGAGGGGAGGGAGCAGGGTAGGGGGGGAGGGAGGGGGAGGGGAAGGGGGAAGGGGGAGGGAGGGGGACCTCCCCTTTTCCCAGTACCGCTCTTTCCCCGTTGGGCCCGTCCTCGTAGGGTTTCCATTGTAACCGGGAGGGGAGTGGGGGGGAGGGAAGGGAGGTGTGGAGGTGTGGAGGGGGGAGGGGAGGGGAGGGGGAGAGAGGGGGAGGGGAGGGGGGAGGGTAGGGAGGGGGTATGGGGGAGGGAGGGGGAAGGGGGGAGGGGGAGGGAGGGGGACCTCCCCTTTTCCCAATACCCCTCTTTGGGGAGGAGGGGGGGAGGGAGTGGGGATGGAGGTGGGAAGGAGTGGGGAGGAAGGGGTTGAGGGGGGAAGGGGGACCACTCCTTTCTTTTTTCGAAACACTTGCCCCGGTGGCCCACGAGCATAGGGGCCCCATGCTGATCTGTGTATGTTAAGTGACTTGCAATAAAAAACACAACTTTAAAAAACAATCAGCTGCTTCACACAAGCATTGTGACGTCACAAGCTGAAGACCTTGAAAAAAAAGGTTTAAAATAAAAAGATGTAAATTTGTAAAGAGTAGACACCCAATAGCAGCTGCTTGTCCATTGTGACATCACACGCTGAAGGGGGGGGGGGGGGGACGGGGGTCAGCTCGAGCTCATCTCACAGGGGCATTGTGACATCACAAGCTGAAGACCTTCAATAAATCCGCACCACAGCGCCCCCTATAAATTAGGGGGGGGGGGGGAGCGCTTTAAAACCTCTGTAACTTAAAAAACATGCGACCGAATTAAATAAAAAACAATTTTCCAGCAGATAACCGCGTGGTGATTAAGGTGGTGCAAAAATCGTGGCGCTACGGTTCACCGTTTTGACGAAATCAGAGAAACCGTTGTTACGCGCATACCAGGTCAAACCCCCCAAAAAAATATACACAAGAAGTGAGTTTTAATAGTATATAGACTAGACCAAGTGGGCCCGTTGGGCCCATTCCCCACTCTCCCATTCTCTTGTCCCCCATCCCCACTCTTACTCTCCCCACACTCTCCCCTTTGGCCCGTCCATTGTATCCGGGAGGGGGTGAGGGAGTTAAGGGGGGAGGGTTGGAGAGTGAGGTTTGGGGGAGTGAGGTGTTGAGTGAATTGAGAGAGTGGTGGAGGGAGGGATGTGTTGAGGATGGAGGGTGGAGGGATGGTGATGAGAGATGGGGTGGTATTTGTGGAGGGAGGGAGGGGGGGGGAGAGATGGGGGAGGGAGGGGGGGGGGAGAGGGGAGGGATATGGACCTCCCCTTTTCCCGTTACCCCTCTTTCCCCCACCACCAAGTCCCCTCCGCACTACCCCTGTTGTCCCATTCCCCATTCTCAGCCCCCCCCCCCATTTTCTCTCTCCCAGACACACTCTTTGCATCAGTTAAAGGCCCGGGGGGGGGGGGGGGGTGCGGGTGATCGGTTCTTTGAAAAGTCCGTTGGGGGTGGTGGCTTCTGGAGTTTGCATCATTCAAAGGCCCGGGGGGGGGGTGGGATAGCGGGGAGATGTTCTCCCGGGTGTGGGAGAGAGGAGAGAAGCAAGGGGAGAGAGGAGAGGTGTGCCGGTGATCGCGGGCTGGCGCCGCTAACGGCGTCCATTGTTTTTGTGCGAGTGAGGAGATGCCGCGCATGCGTGCTGAGTACAGAGTGATGAGATTCCACGCATGCGTACTGAGCACTGCCGCACCGCAGCGCCCCCCTTCTGTCAAAACTTCGATAAATCAGGGGGGGCAGCACTTTTAAACCTCTGTAACTTAAAACTCCGAATTAAATAAAAATATCATTTTCCAGCAGCGAACCGCATGCTGATTAAAGCGGCACAAAAATCGTGGCGCTAAGGTTCACCGTTTTGCCGGAATTGCCGTATTCAGCCGACATCAGTGGAATATACATATATATATACAACATCTGAGTTTTAATAGTATACTAGACCAAGTGGGCCCGTTGGGCCCGTCCTCGTAGGGTTTCCATTGTAACCGGGAGGGGAGGAAAGGGGGAGGGTTGGGGGAGGGAGGGGGGGAGGGGGGAGGGAGAGGGGAGGGAGAGGGGAGGGAGGGGGGTAGGGGGGAGGGAGGGGGGATGGGAGGGGGGAGGGGAGGGGGGAAGGGAGGAGGGAAGGGGGGGAGGGAGAGGGGAGGGAGGTGGGTAGGGGGGAGGGAGGGAGGGGGACCTCCCCTTTTCCCAGTACCCCTCTTTCCCCGTTGGGCCCGTCCTCGTAGGGTTTCCATTGTAACCGGGAGGAGGGGAGGGAGGGAAGGGGGAGGGAGGGAGGAGGGAGGTGTGGAGGGAGGAGGGGAGGGGGAGGGAGGGGGGGAGGGGAGGGGGGGAGGGGGGAGTGAGGGGGTAGGGGTGAGGGGGAGGGAGGGGGGAGGGAAGGGGGAGGGAGGGGAGAGGGGAGGGGGGGTAGGGGGGAGGGGGAGGGAGGGGGAGGGAGGGGAGAGGAGAGGGGGGAGAGGAGAGGGGGGGAGGGGAGAGGGGGGAGAGGAGAGGGGAGAGGAGAGAGGGGAGGAGGAGAGGGGGGAGAGGAGAGGGGGGAGAGGAGAGGGGGGAGAGGAGAGGGGAGAGGAGAGGGGAGAGGGGGGAGAGGAGAGGGGGAGAGGAGAGGAGAGGGGGGAGAGGAGAGGAGAGGGGGGGAGAGAGGAGAGGAGAGTGGGGGAGAGAGGAGAGGGGCCTATTTTACTTTAAAATAAACAGCATCCTTTGTTGAAAAAGAAATTAAACTTATTTATAGAGCAGCAGCTTATGTTTTTGTTATAAATGAAATTAAACTTATGTGAAATAAATGTTCTTTTGTTAAAAAAGAAAGTAAACTTATCTATGAAATCTCTGTCTTTTATCTTTTTTTAAAAATAAAATTAAATGCAATGGAAATCTCGTACCGTTTAAAATAAATGTAATTTTTCTGTTGGAAATGATAAGAAACTTATCTATAAATATTCTTTCTGTATTTGGATTAAACTGCCCTCCTGAGCGATGCTGGAGCCTGTCCTCAACCAGCAGCAGCGCGGTGGACTGTTGGTTACGGCAGTTGGTGTCAGTTCAAATCAACTGCTCCACCCACATCAAGTGTGAGGTTGGAGCCAATCACTGCACCCCACGTAGAGACCCAGCCAATCGGGCGCTAACAGGGAGGGTGGAGCCAATCACTGCACCCCACGTACAGACCCAGCCAATCGGGTGCTAACAGGGATGGTAGAGCCAATCACTGTACCCCACGTAAAGACCCAACCAATCGGGCGCTAACAGGGAGGATGAAACCCAATGACAAAAACCGCGTTTTTACTTTAAAATAAACAGCGTTCTTTGTTGAAAAGGAAATAAACTTATCTATAGAGCAGCAGCTTTTTTAAAATAAATAAAATCAAACTTAATGAAAATCACATTCCTCATTTTAAATAAATGTCTTTGTTATAAATGAAATCAAACAGCGGGAGAGGCGACGGCGACTACACTTCCGCTTCGGGGAGAGGAGGAGGGGGAGAGGAGGGGGGGGGAGAGGAGGGGGGGGGAGAGGAGGGGGGGAGGGGGGGAGGGGGGGAGGGGTGGGAGGGGGGGAGGGGTGGGAGGGGGGGAGGGGGGAAGGGGGGAGGAGGGAGGGGGGAGGAGGGAGGAGAGGAGGGGGGAGAGGAGAGGGGGGAGAGGAGAGGGGGGGAGGGGAGAGGAGAGGGGAGAGGAAAGAGTGGAGGGGGAGAGGAGAGGGGGGAGAGGAGAGGGGAGAGGGGGGAGAGGAGAGGGGGGAGAGGAGAGGGGGGAGAGGAGAGGGGGGAGAGGAGAGGAGAGGGGGGGAGAGGAGAGGAGAGGGGGGAGAGAGGAGAGGTGTCTATTTTACTTTAAAATAAACAGCATTCTTTGTTGAAAAAGAAATTAATCTTATCTATAGAGCAGAAGCGGGAGAGGCGACGGCGACTACACTTCCGCTTCGGGGAGAGGAGGAGGGGGAGAGGAGAGGGGGGGAGGGGGGGAGGGGTGGGAGGGGGGAAGGGGGGAGGAGGGAGGGGGGGAGGAGGGAGGGGGGAGGAGGGAGGGGGAGAGGAGGAGGGGGGAGAGGAGGAGGGGGGAGAGGAGGAGGGGGGGGAGGAGGGGGGAGAGGAGGGGGGAGAGGAGAGGGGGGAGAGGAGAGGGGGGGAGGGGAGAGGAGAGGGGAGAGGAAAGAGTGGAGGGGGAGAGGAGAGGGGGGAGAGGAGAGGGGAGAGGGGGGAGAGGAGAGGGGGGAGAGGAGAGGGGGGAGAGGAGAGGAGAGGGGGGGGAGAGAGGAGAGGAGAGGGGGGGAGAGAGGAGAGGTGTCTATTTTACTTTAAAATAAACAGCATTCTTTGTTGAAAAAGAAATTAATCTTATCTATAGAGCAGAAGCGGGAGAGGCGACGGCGACTACACTTCCCGGCGGTCAGCGCTGCGGGGAAGGGAGGGAGGGAGGGATGAGGTAGGGAGGAGAGGAGAGTGGGGAGGGAGGGAGGGGGGAGAGGGGAGGAGAGGGGGAGGGAGGGTGTAAGGGAGGGGGGAAGGGGGGGGAAGGGAGGGGAAAGGGAGGGGGGAAGGGAGGGGGAGGGGGGAGGGAAGGGGGAGAGGAGAGGGGGGGAGAGGAGAGGGGGGGAGAGGAGAGGGGGGAGAGGAGAGGGGGGGAGAGGAGAGGGGGGGAGAGGAGAGGGGAGAGGAGAGGGGGGAGAGGAGGGGGGGAGAGGATGGGTGGAGAGGAGGGGGGGAGGAAGGGGGCAGAGGTGGGGAGAAGGGGAGGGAGAGGGGAGTGGAGGGGGGAGGGGAGGGGGAGGGGGTGGGAGGGAGGGGGGAAGGGGGAGGGGGACCTCCCCTTTTCCCAGTACCCCTCTTTCCCCGTTGGGCCCGTCCTCGTAGGGTTTCCATTGTAACCGGGAGGGGAGGGAGGGAAGGGGGAGGGAGGGAGGAGGGAGGTGTGGAGGGAGGAGGGGAGGGGGAGGGAGGGGGGGAGGGGAGGGGGGAAGGGGGGGAGGGGGGAGTGAGGGGGTAGGGGGAGGGGGGAGGGAGGGGGAGAGGGGAGGGGGGGGGTAGGGGGGGAGGGGGAGGGAGGGGGAGGGAGGGGGAGGGAGGGGGGATGGGAGGGGGAAGGGGGGAGGGAGGGGGGAGGGAGGGGGCTCTCCCCTTTTCCCAGTACCACTCTTTCCCCGTTGGGCCCGTCCTCGTAGGGTTTCCATTGTAACCGGGAGGAGGGGAGGGAGGGAAGGGGGAGGGAGGGAGGAGGGAGGAGGGGAGGGGGAGGGAGGGGGGGAGGGGAGGGGGGAAGGGGGGGAGGGGGGAGTGAGGGGGTAGGGGTGAGGGGGAGGGAGGGGGGAGGGAGGGGGGAGGGAGGGGGAGAGGGGAGGGGGGTAGGGGGGGGGAGGGGGAGGGAGGAGGGAGAGGGGAAGGGGGGGAGGGGGAGGGAGGGGGGAGGTAGGGGAGGGGGAGGGGGAAGGGGGAGGGAGGGGCAGGGAGGGGGAGGGAGGGGGAGGGAGGGGGGATGGGAGGGGGAAGGCGGGAGGGAGGGGGCTCTCCCCTTTTCCCAGTACCACTCTTTCCCCGTTGGGCCCGTCCTCGTAGGGTTTCCATTGTAACCGGGAGGAGGGGAGGGAGGGAAGGGGGAGGGAGGGAGGAGGGAGGTGTGGAGGGAGGAGGGGAGGGGGAGGGAGGGGGGGAGGGGAGGGGGGAAGGGGGGAGTGAGGGGGTAGGGGGAGGGAGGGGGGAGGGAGGGGGAGAGGGGAGGGGGGGTAGGGGGGAGGGGGAGGGAGGGGGGAGGGAGGGGGAAGGGGGGAGGGAGGGGGCTCTCCCCTTTTCCCAGTACCCCACTTTCCCCGTTGGGCCCGTCCTCGTAGGGATTCCATTGTAACCGGGAGGAGGGGAGGGAGGGAAGGGGGAGGGAGGGAGGAGGGAGGAGGGGAGGGAGGGGGGGAAGGGGAGGGCGGAAAGGGGGGGAGGGGGAGGGGGGAGGGGGGAGGGAGAGAGGGGGAGGGTGGAAAGAGCATCCCTCTCCCCATCAGAACTGCCCCCTCCATCGACTCCTTTAAGTCCAGGCTCAAAACCTATTTCTACTCCCTAGCGTTTGAGGCTCATTGAGGAGGCGCTGTGAACTGTTTGTGTGCTACTGTATGTTTCATTTTTTTCCTTAGTACCTAATCAGATGTACAGCACTTTGGTCAACGTGGGTTGTTTTTAAATGTGCTATACAAATAAAATGGACTTGACTTGACAGCTCTTCGCAACAATGTAGCACAGGGGCATTGTGACGACACACGCTGAATACCGCTGGGGGGGGAAGGGGGGTCAGCTCGAGTTCATCTCACAGGGGCATTGTGACATCACAATCCGCACCGCAGCGCCCCCCTTCTGTCAAAACTTCGATAAATCAGGGGGGGCAGCGCTTTTAAACCTCTGTAACTTAAAAAATATGCGTCCGAATTAAATAAAAATATCATTTTCCAGCAGCGAACCGCATGCTGATTAAGGCGGTACAAAAATCGTGGCGCTGCGGTTCACCGTTTTGCCGGAATTGCCTTCAGCCGACATCAGTGGAATATATATACAAAAACGGTACAAGATCTGAGTTTTAGTAGTATATAGATAGATAGACTAGCACAAGTGTGCCCGTTGGGCCCGTCCTCGTAGGGTTTCCATTGTAACCGGGAGGGGAGTGGGGGGAGGGAAGGGGGAGGGAGGGAGGAGGGAGGTGTGGAGGGGGGAGGGAGGGGGAAGGGGGGATGGAGGGGGATAGGGGGAGGGAGGGTCGAGGGGAGGGGGGAAGGGGGGGAGGGGGGAGGAAGGGGGAGGGAGGGGGGAGGGGGGAAGGGGAGGGAGAGGGGAGGGAGGGGGGAGGGGAGAGATGGGGGAAGGAGGGGGGAGGGGAGGGGGAAGGGAGGGGGGAGGGGAGGGAGGGGGACCTCCCCTTTTCCCAGTACCCCTCTTTCCCCGTTGGGCCCGTCCTCGTAGGGTTTCCATTGTAACCGGGAGGAGGGGAGGGAGGGAGGAGGGAGGTGTGGAGGGAGGAGGGGAGGGGGAGGGAGGGGGGGAGGGGAGGGGGGAAGGGAGAGGGGTAGGGGGGAGGGAGGGGGGAGGGGAGGGGGGAAGGGGAGGGAGAGGTGAGAGGGGAGGGAGGGGGGTAGGGGTGGAGGGAGGGGGGAGGGGAGGGAGGGAGGGGGACCTCCCCTTTTCCCAGTACCCCTCTTTCCCCGTTGGGCCCGTCCTCGTAGGGTTTCCATTGTAACCGGGAGGGGAGTGGGGGGGAGGGAAGGGAGGAGGGAGGTGTGGAGGGGGGAGGGGAGGGGGAGGGAGGGGGGGAGGGAAGGGGGGAGGGGGAAGGGGGAAGGGGGAGGGGAGGGAGGGGGGAGGGGAGGGAGGGGGAGGGGAGGAGGGGGACCTCCCCTTTTCCCAGTACCCCTCTTTCCCCATTGGGCCCGTCCCCGTAGGGTTTCCATTGTAACTGGGAGGCGGGGAGGGAGGGGGGAGGGGGGAGGGAGGGAGGAGGGGAGGGGGATGGAGGGGGGGAGGGGAGGGGGGAAGGGGTGGGAAACACTTGCCCCGGTGGCCCACGAGCATAGGGGCCCCATGCTGATCTGTGTATGTTAAGTGACTTGCAATAAAAAACACAACCTTAAAAAACAATCAGTTGCCTTTCGCAACAATGTAGCAACCATCTCACACAAGCATTGTGACGTCACAAGCTGAAGACCTTGAAAAAAAAGGTTAAAAATAAAAATGTAAATTTGTAAAGAGTAGACACCCAATAGCAGCTGCTTGTCTATTGTGACATCACACGCTGAATACCGCGGGGGGGGGGGGGGGAAGGGGGGTCAGCTCGAGCGCATCTCACAGGGGCATTGTGACATCACACGCTGAAGACTAAATCTGCACCGCAGCGCTCCCCTGAAAAGGGGGGGGGGCAGCGCTTTAAACCCTCTGTAACTTAAAAAACACGCGACCAAATTAAATGAAAATATCACGGCCGAGCGAGCGCGAGATTGGCGATTGAGGCGGTGCGAAAACCGTCGCGCTACGGTTTGCCGTTTTGCCGCAATCGCTGTTATCTATATACCAGGCCAAACCCCAAAAAAATACATACACATACAAGATCTGAGTTTTAATAGTATATAGATAGATAGATAGTCATAGAATGATAGAGGTATACAGCACAGAAGAGGATCTTTGGCCCAACATGTGTTTGCCAACCAGGATGCCTATGTTTGGCATAAATCCCTCTAAGCCTTTTCTATCTATGCATTTGTCTTTTAAACATTGTAATTGTTTCCACCTCAATCATTTCATCTCGCAGCTCTTACCACATATCCTCCACTCATTGTGTGAAAATCTTGCCCCTCAGATCCCCATTAAATATTTTCCCTCTCACCTTAAACCTATGCCCTCTAGTTTTAGACTATTATTCTGGAAAAAACCTGTAACCATCCACCTTATCTATGCCTCTCATGATTTTATAAACTTCTACAAGGTCACCCCTCAACCTATTATGGTCCAAGGTAAACCACCCCAGCGTATCCAACCTTCGTTTATAATTCAAGCCTGCATCTTTCTGAAATATTTCTTTATTTAAATAACCCTCCATTCTTTGTTCCTCCTTCCAACATTCCAAGACATTTTCCACATTATAATGCACTTTTCAACATATTGGCCACTCACTTAACCTATCCACATCTCTCTGTAAACTGTTTGCATTCTTCTTGCTTTGCCCACCTACGTTTGTGCTATATGCAAACTTGCCTACCAACATTCTAATGCACTAATATATGTTGTAAACAGTTGCTGTCTCACCCCAGACCACCCCCCTCCCCCATCACATTCCTACTTGCCTCTTTCTAATTTTGAACAGTCCTTTAACTAAGCCAATGTGTTATCTTGAAAACCATCGATTCCTATGCTATGACTTAATCTTTTGTGAGGCACCATGTCAATGCCTTCTGAATGCCCAAAAACAATACATCTACTGGTTCCCCTCCTTCCCCTCTGGTCAAGACTTTCACAAAATACTCTGATAAAATTGACAGACTCAATTTCTTCTACATGAAGCCACGAATAGATTATGATTTTCCAAATGCGCTGTTTCAACTTCTTCAATAATCAATTCTGACATTTTACCATCAATAGATGGTCCTAAGTGTCCTAGTTACTTGCTTGTTGCCTCCCTTCATTTTTGAATAGGGGTGTTACATTCCTAGTATTCCAAACCACTGGTACTTGCCCAGAATCTAAAGCCTCTGAAAGATTACAAATAATAAACCCACTATTTCAGCAACTATTTATTTTAGAATCCTCGGATGCAGGCTTGGGGAGCCAATAGGCCTACCCTGCTCCTTTTTCTTCTTGGAACAGTTCTGTTTCCAAGTAGACCTTCACTTTGAAATCCTTTATCCTTTTTTTGAGTGTGTGCTGTGGAATATTTCCTTTGCTTTATTAGATTAAAATCTTTTCACAGTTCAACAGATCATTTTCAAATAATTCTAGCTCAACAATGGGCTGATTTCTTTCACTGCCAAGGATAGGATTCAAGTTGGTTATGTCATTTTCTCCAACAGGATGGTCTCTACCTCCAATCCCTCCAGCCAATCAAATGCTCAACTAATTTCTTCCGCGGGAGAAAAAAAGACCAAATTCTTTTGCTGTGCATTTAAAGTTACAAAAGATATTCTATTATGCAGCACCAGAATATTGTCATGGGGGGGGGGCCGACATAAAAGCTGACATAAAAGTGTCTTTCTTCTTCAGAAACCTTTTTACTAACTTTGTTTTGGAGTGAGACTAATTAATTTGTTTTCAACTGCAATAATGAATCCATGAACTTGGATGTTGATAAGAAAGAAACAAAAAACCATTGGTGATTACCATTATTACACCAGTGAAAAGATAGTTAAGGTAGAAATCCCCAAATTACTGTCAGTGTTAGTTGCAGGCTGCTACTGATTGCATTATTTGTAACTTTCTCCAGTGGAATTAGAGTAAGCACTTGAACTAATGCAAATCATAGAAACATAGAAAATAGGTGCAGGGAGTAGGCCATTCGGCCCTTCAAGCTAACACCACCATTCAATATGATCATGGCTGATCATCCAAAATCAGTACCCCATTCCTGCTTTCTCCCCATATCTCTTGATTCCATTGGCCCTAAGAGCTATATCCAACTCACTCATGAATACATCAAGTGAATTGGCCTCCACAGCTGTGGCAGAGAATTTCACAGATTCACAACTCTTTGGGTGAAAACAGTTTTTCTCATCTCAGTCCGAAGTGGCCTACCCCTTATCCTTAAACTGTGACCCCTGGTTCTGGACTCCCCCAACATCTGGAACATTTTTCCTGGATCTAGCCTGTCCAATCCCTTAATAATTTAATATGTTTCTATATGATCCCTCTCATTCTTCTAAATTCCAGTGAATATAAGCCCAGTTGATCCATTCTTTCATCATATATCAGTCCTGCCATTCCGGGAATTAACCTGGTGAACCTTCGCTGCACTCCCTCAATAGCAAGAATGTCCTTCCCCAAATTAGGAGACCAAAACTACATACAATACTCCAGGTGTGGTCTCACTAGGGCCCTGTACAACTGCAGTAGGACTTCCTTGCTCCAATACTCAACTCATATCCTCTCGCTATGAATTTAACCTATTCCCTCTCCAAAACACCATGAAAATGTTACAACTTGTTACAAAAGGTCCAAATAAGATATCAATTTCATCCAAGGCCATAAATCCTGTTTATTCAACTATCTTATCCCAAAAGTAATTTTTTGTTACTATTGGAATGTATTTCATAATATATAGCATCTTAATATTTTATATTTCTTTAGAAAATGATCTCAGCTCATATTTTAATTATATGCTCCAATTTTTATTGAGGAATCTGAATGATGGTTAAATACATAATTAAAGATAATGATTTCTGCCTCTTGTAATGACTTTAATTGAAAATTATTTAATGTGATTGTGTAGATGAAGAGCTGTGAGCTGAAGAACTGGATCAAATACTGGAAGAAGGGGTAGCTCTTTTTCCACCAGCACGTACAACTTTCTAAACTAATCAGTCTGAAGAAGGGTCTCGACCCGAAACGTCACCCATTCCTTCTCTCCCGACCTGCTGAGTTACTCCAGCATTTTGTGAATAAATACCATCGATTTGTACCAGCATCTGCAGTTATTTTCTTATATTTCTAAACTAAGCAATCTCCTTCATTGTGGTAATTTTTCTATGATTCTAGAATTGTTTACTCAGATAATTTAACTATATTCAGAGATCCACTTAACTGCTGAGTGAGAGCGGCATGAGTAGGAAGGTATAGCTTCTGACATTGTGGGAGCAATAAATATTTTCATTTCAGCATTGAATATAAATTCTAGGCCATGATGTTTGTCAAAAGTGAAACTGCAGAGGTGGTTGTATGTAAAATATCCCTCAGGGTTTGTTATCCACAGGCTTGAGTTTGGAATGCTTGTAATTGGATTTTAATGTGCCCCAAGAAATTTCCCCAATGGATTGTTAGCAAACTACACAAAAAAGCAAGCATAACTATTCTCACACAGCAGGTGGCATTAAATTAGCATAATTTCAATTAGAAATAAAGGAAATAAACTGGAGCATCATTGAATGAGAAACTGTGGTAATCCATGAATCTGTTGAAATGTGTAACACAATCCACGAGTAGGACTGCGATTAGGAACCCACTGATTTAGTAGGGAAGGGTGGAGAATTTGTATAACCAGAAGAAAATAGGTTTTCAGGAATGTATTGGCTGCATGATTAAATCACCAATATGCCAAATAGTAACTATAGCATTCTGTTTCCTCCACAGTCACGTATTTATGAAAGATGAAAAGTAACGCACAGAAAAATGTTGAGAAAACATGAAAGTTAAATAATTCAAGGGAAATCTTCTCTTAAGAAAGCAAATTATAGTTTTGTGAGAAAGACCATGGCCATGGCAGTTTATATGTTACAAAAATGAGAGAGTCATGTACCTGTTTGGTTTTTACATGAACAATACTCCAAGGGATTAAGTTTTACTTATTTTCCCAATGAGTACTGACTTCAGTTATCTAATTAATTTGTTTACAATGATGCAAATGGTGAATGAGTAAGAAAGGGGGAAATAAGAACAAATGCAGATGCTGCAAATCTAAAGTAAAAATAGAAAATGCTGGAAATATCAGTAGGTTGAGCTATATCTATGGGTTGCAAGATGTCCAAATGGAAGATGAGGTACTGTTCCTCAAACTTATGTTGGGCCTCCTGTGGTCTGTAGCCTCCCATACTGTTCCGATGAGGCTCAAAGCAAACAAGGAACAGCACCTTATCTTTTGGTTGAGCCTGCTCCAGCATTCTTGACTCAGTAATGAATTCCACAAATTAAGATAATTTGATTTCACCATTTATATCAGTCACCAATCTGTTATATTAACTCAACTACTTTTTCCTTTCTCTCCAGATGGGCATGTGTTCCTGCTCTGCATTTCATAAGTTCATACGTTCTAGGAGCAGAATAAGGCCATTTGGCCCATCAAGTCTACTCCACCATTCAATTACGGCTGACTATCTCTCCCTCTCAACCCCATTCTCCCGCCTTCACCCGATAACCTCTGACACCCGTACTAATCAAAAATCTGTCAATCTCCACCTTAAAAATATCAATTGACTTGGCCTCCACTGCCGTCTGTGGCAATGAATTCCACAGATTCACCACAGTCGGACTAAAGCAATGCCTTCTCATCCCCTTTTTAAAGGTATGTCCGTTTATCCTGAGGCTATGGCCTTTGATCTAGAGTCTCCCACTAGTGGAAACATCCTCTCCACATCCACTCTATCCAGGCCTTTTACTATTTCACTAAGCAGCAGTGAATGGCGGGCGCTCACCTGCAGTCCATTTGTCTTTTGTGTTTTTTGTTGTTTTTTGTCTTAATTGTAGTGCTTAGATGTGAAGTAGTGTTTTTTTGTGGTTGTATACTATGTGTGGGGGGGGGGGGGGGGGAGGGGGTGGGAACTGAAAATTTGTCTCTTCCGAACGGAGACCCGACCTTTTTTTCTGGGTCGTGTTTCTGTTCCCTCTGCGGCCTACCATCGGCCAAACACCTGGAGCTGGCGGCCTCCACCTGGGACCACCTGGGCTCTGGTTCGCAGAGCCCGCAGACTGTACTCGCCACCAGTGGAGCTGGCTACCTTCGGAGGCTGTGGTAGCGCTGTGAGTGCGGCTGCGACTCGCCTTCGGAGGCTTCGGCCGTGGGCCGGGTGGATATCGGAAGTTCGTAGGCCCTGCCCTGGGTGGAGGCCGACATTGGGTGCTCCGGCAGCGGCAGCATCTTCGCCCGCCCCGAATCGCGGGGCTTAGGTCGGCCCGCTGCGGATCTTTCACCGTCCGGCGCGGCCTGGAATAGGCCGCGGTATTTTCTCCGCCCGGTGGGGGCTTCAATGTCGGGGGCCCCGACGTGGCAGGTTCCACAGCCTGACTGTGGGAGAAGACGGCAGGGGAAGAGAAAAGACATTCCGGCCTTCCATCACAGTGAGGAGGTGACTGGAGGAGACTCATTGTGATGGATGTTTCTTTTTTTTGTGTTGGTTTGTGATTGTGTGTGTTGTTGCTTATTTTTATTGCTCTTATTGTTGGACTGTGGGTAACGGAATTTCGTCCAAAAGACTTGTTTTTTTGGATGACAATAAACGTTATTATGATTATTCTGATTCTGATTTGGTAAGTTTCTATGAGATCCCCCCTCATCCTTCTAAACTATAGCGAGTACAGGCCCAGTACCTTCAAACGCTCATCATATGTTAACCCAATCATTCTTGGGATCATTCTCATAAACTTCCTCTGGGCCCTCTCCAATGCCAGCACATCCTTCCTCAGATGTGGGGTGATAAACTGCTCACAATACTTCAAATGTGGTCTGACCAGTGCCTTATAAAGCCTCAACATTACATTCCTTTCACAGCTCTTATGTTCTTCTGTCTATGTTCTCACTCTCTAGATGCCCTCATTCATCCTACTGACAGATTACCCCCATGTTCATCCCCATTTTACCCCATCAAAGATATCCCCATTCCTCCATCCTTCCTGCAGCTTAAATACTTTGTTTATCTGCTTCCCAGATCTAATCAAGAATCTGCAACTTGAAACATTAATACTGCTTCTCTTCTCACAGATATGGCCTGACGTACAGAGTATATCCAAATTTGTCATTTTTATTTTAAAAGCACGATAAAAGCACGCTATATGCTTTACAGGGGTGGTGGTAGGGGTAGGGGGGAAATGGTTGTAGTGTTCCAAGAGAACATCTGTATCATGATTTTCTGCAATACAAAGTC
The DNA here is from genome assembly GCF_053455715.1 of Rhinoraja longicauda. Taxonomy (NCBI): domain Eukaryota; kingdom Metazoa; phylum Chordata; class Chondrichthyes; order Rajiformes; family Arhynchobatidae; genus Rhinoraja; species Rhinoraja longicauda. Next base: position 23,684,532 of record NC_135969.1, on the reverse strand, counting down.
ATTACATATGCACATGTCAAGAAACACGAGTTGAAAAATAATGTTTTACTTTCTTTTCACATAAGTTCCATGAGTAAATTTTATTCTGTATCTCAAATTGTAGAGGAGGGTGGGGGTTTAAGAGTTAATGTGTACAGATTGCATGTTGCTCGTGGTGAGCCTGCTTTACTTACTTAGAATTGCTAGCTAAAGTTGTGACTATAGGGTAAAGACCAGATACCAAGCAGTACTGCAGAGAATAACTAGTTCTAAACAATAAGAACCGGTGCAGAAATGTGCTGATTGTGTGATTAGCTGAACCAGTGACTAATGTATAAATATACTGCTGGTGCACAAAATAATTGAGTGGGACCGTGAGGACCTGGAAAGTATGTGACCATACTTTCAGTGACTCTCCCACTCCCCCTAGCATAATAAAGTTGTGTCTTTACTATCAGTGACTGACGGTGTTTGTTATTTCAGAGCGCGGACGGGCCTTAACAATGGGTTTTAACAAAATTTGTGGGTAGTGATTTGTGAACTCTGTAAAAGGGAATTTCCATTACCCGAGTGGCCTTAACGAGGGAATCGCCTGTAGTAACTGGATGCTAACTCTTGCTCCATTTCTATATTTTGTCAGATAGCCATCAAATGGCACTTGGTGATGTAGTTACAGGCTACATCACCAAATGCATTGACGATGTGACCCACACCAGAGCCATCACCATCCGGGCTAACCAGAAGCCATGGCTGACAGGGGAGGTTCATGGGCTGCTGAGGGTCCGCAACGCTGCCTTCAGAGAGGGCAATCCAGCCGGTCTCAGGGCAGCCAGGGCCAACCTTTCCAGTGGCATCAGGAAAGCCAAACAACACTACACCCGGCGCATCACAGCCCACTTCAGTGACAGCAGAGACACACGGAGCCTGTGGAAGGGTATTAGGACTATCACGGACTACAAACCCTTACCACAGACCTGTGACAGTGACACCTCTCTCTTGAACGACCTCAACGGCTTCTTCGCACGCTTTGAAGCACAGAGCAACACACCTGCGCAGAAAACAACTCCCCCCCCCAACGACCAGGCTATTTGTCTGTCTCCAAGCAGTGTGAAGAGCACACTGTTAAGGATTAACACCCGGAAAGCTTCTGGACCTGACAACATTCCTGGTCGTGTGCTAAAAGACTGCGCAGCTGAGCTCACAGATGTCCTCACAGACATCTTCAACATCTCCCTGAGCCAGGCTGTTGTTCCCTTGTGCTTCAAAGAAACCACCATCATACCTGTGCCCAAGAAGTCTTCTCCATCCTGCTTCAACGACTACCGCCCTGTAGCGCTGACTTCAACCATCATGAAGTGCTTCGAGAGGCTGGTCATGAAGCAGTTCAGATCCAACCTCCCCCCCTCCCTGGACCCGTTTCAGTTTGCATATCGAGCTAAGCGGTCCACTGAGGATGCCATCTCCTCTGCTCTACACCCAGCCCTCACCCACTTGGACACTAAAAACTCATATGTTAGGATGCTGTTCATAGACTTTAGCTCAGCATTCAACACCATCATCCCCCAGCAGCTGGTTTGTAAACTAACAAATCTGGGCCTCAGCCCCCTTCTCTGCAACTGGCTGCTGGACTTCCTCACTGCCAGACCCCAGTCCGTACGGGTCGGCAGCAACACATCGGACACCATCACGCTGAGTACGGGTGCCCCACAAGGATGTGTGCTAAGCCCCCTGCTCTTCACCTTGCTGACCCACGACTGCACACCCACCTACAGCTCCAACCACTTCGTCAAGTTTGCGGATGACACAACAGTGGTGGGTCTCATCAGCAACAACGACGAGACCCACTACAGGAAGGAGGTGGACCAGCTGGCCGCGTGGTGCACAGACAACAATCTCTTCCTGAATGTGGAGAAAACAAAGGAGATTGTTGTCGACTTCAGGAGAATGCACACCCAACACCCCCACCCACTGACCATCAATGGTGCTGCTGTGGAGCAGGTGAGCAGCACCAAATTCCTGGGGGTGAACATCACCGAGGATCTCTCCTGGAGCAACAACATCACGTCCATCGCCAAGAAAGCCCAGCAGCGCCTCTACTTCCTCCGCAAACTGAAGAGAGCGGGAGCCCCCACACCCATCATGTACACCTTTTACCGAGGCGCCATCGAGAGCATCCTCAGCAGCTGCATCACTGTGTGGTTCGGCAGCTGCACAGCCTCCAGCCGCAAGACCCTGCAGCGCATAGTGAACACTGCTGAGAGGATCACTGGCACCTCACTCCCAACACTCCTGGTCCTTTACACCACCCGCCTCACCCGCAAAGCATTGAGCATTGTGGGTGACCCCTCCCACCCCTCCAACAGCCTCTTCACCCTCCTGCCTTCAGGGAGAAGGTTTCGCAGCCTGAGGTCAAGCACCACCCGACTAAAGAACAGTTTTTTCCACCAGGCTGTCAGGATGCTGAACTCTCTCCCCTCCCTTCCTCCTCTCTCCCCTGCCCCTATTGGACCTGGACTTTAACACCCCACACACACGCACATCCAGCACCAGACACTTTTAATTTTTTTTTTTTTAACGCATTTGAAGTGACTATATTTTATATTTTATGTTGATTGTTGTTTGCTGTGCCTTTTTAATTTTAACTTAGTTTTATGCACTTTGTTCCTCGGGATTGTGGGAAACGGTATTTCGATTTTCTGTCTGTGTAAACTGGCTGAGGATTGACAATAAAATTGACTTTGACTTGACTTGACTTAATTACCCTCATTGCTTCTTGAATGTGGTCTTGTCTGATAACTTCTGCAGATCGATCCATGTACCATTTCAGACATCGGATCAGCTCCCTGAAAAAATACAGGAGATTTATAAGGAACATAAGTGTATCTGTGTTGATCAGACCATCACACACAGGAATAACACACACAAGGACCATTACATCAGAATACATGAACGACAGGAATCTGCAGTGAATTGCCATGGTTTTGATAGACACTCTCTTCCATAGGCTGTAGTAAGTGTGTGGACAATTCATTTGCAGAGGTGCTTTATGAATGCATTTTGGAAACCACCATAAAATCACAATTAAAGGCAGACACAAAATGCTGGAGGATCTCAGCGGGACAGGCAGCATCTCTGGAGAGAAAGAATGGGTGACGTTTCGGGTGAAGACCCTTCTTCAGACTGATGTTGGGGGAGGGGACGGGACAAAGATAGAATGTAGTCGGAGACGGTAAGACTAGTGGGAGAACTGGGAAGGGGGAGGGATAGAGAGGGAAAGCAAGGGCTATCGGAAGTCAGAGAAGTCAACGTGTAAACTACCCAAGCGAAATATGAGGTGCTGTTCCTCCAATTTGTGCTGGGCCTCACTCTGACAATGGAGGAATGTCCAGGACAGAAAGGTCAGATTGGGAATGGGATGGGGTGTTGAAGTGCTGAGCCACCGGGAGATCAGGTAGGTTAATACAGACTGAGCAGAGGTGTTCAGCGAAACGATCGACGAGTCTGCGCTTGGTCTCGCCGATGTAGAGAAGTTGACACCTGGAACAGCAGATACAGTAGATGAGGTTGGAGGAGGTGCAAGTGATCTCTGCCTCACCTGGAAAGACTGTTTGGGTTCTTGGATGGAGTCGAGGGGGAGGTAAAGGGACAGGTGTTGCATCTCCTGCGGTTGCAGGGGAAAGTACCTGGGGAAGGGGCAGGGTTTGGGTGGGAAGGGACAAATTGACCAGGGAGTTTCGGAGGGAACAGTCTCCGCGAAAAGCAGAAAGGAGTGGAGATGGGAAGATGTGGCCAGTAGTGGGATCCTGTTAGAGGTGGCGAAAATGTTCTTGGTCCCCCTCCCCCCATTCGTAATAAGGACAGAGTCCCCCTTGTCCTCACTTTCCACCCCATCAGCCGTCGCATACAGCATATAATTCTCCAACATTTTTGCCACCTTCAACGGGATCCCAGCAGTGACATTTCTTGGCTAGATTAATACTGCAGGTGCACTTCCATGTTAGTAGCCTGCGATGCATATTCTGTTTTCTGATTTCTTGCAGCATATCCACCATCACCAAGAGTCATGTCATACCTTCCCTTTGTCTCATTAGGTAACCTCCAATGTCATTCAGAAAGCTTGAGACAAAGCAGCCTGCCTGACTGGCATACGTTCATTCTCTCCACCACCAGCGCACCACACACAATCTACAAAATATACTGTTATTACTTGCTACCTTAGTTAAATCCCAAATTTTGTAACTTCTTTTCTCCAAGAAGGACCAGAAGAATGGGAACAAGACCACGTGCAGTTTCCTCTCCAATTCACACAAAGTGAATGCACACAACCCCTCAATAAACTGGAAATATACTACTAATCCTTCATCATCCTTGAGTTTAACTGTTGAAGTTCACTTTGCAAAACTGCTGAGACAGTAGGTCTACCAGAAAGTCTTGCCATCAATTTCCCAAGGACAACTTGGCAGTGACAACCTTATTTCATATATAATTAAAAATCTATGGTGAAGTTAAGAGGATTGAATTTACAATCTATGGAAATGGTTCAGTGATACTACACAGTTAACTAATACCTCTCTTTCTCCTGCATGCCTGGATCTAACCATACATTGTCACATTTGCAAGATTCAGTTATCTACAACAAGTTATAAATGCATTTTTGACTTTGTCAGTTGGGCTAAAATACTCCCTAAATGAAACAGATTCAATCAGGGATGTGATATTATGGGATCGGGCTTTCATAAGCAGATCCGGAATAACAAAGCTGATGCAATGCCGTTAATGATAATAAGTATTTACAACTGCCACTTCTGCCACCCAGTTAGTAATTTGAACAATCAATAAAGGTGCAATATTCATGAATCCTTAAAAGAGCCAGCAAGCATCCTTACAGTTGATTTCTTTTAAAGTGCCTCCTTTTGTGCCTTTTACATCTCATAATTCTGTTGCAACTCCACCCAGCAATTAATCATATGAAACAATCCTTGAAAGAACAGCAGGATAGAAGAAACAATGTTACATATGATAGAGATTGCAATAATTCTTTTTCAGAAAATTAAACATTGGTTTGAATCCTATTGGATTTAGCCAATCCACATGGAATTCACCACATTACGCAGATGGATTCCATGTTTAAACCAATGGTGATGCCAGTCTTGCTGGGGTCTATTACTCCACCAGGGAATTGTCTCTCAGATTCTGTGTCAATTCCTAGTAAAAGATCTGAGATCTTACTGATTTGCTTGTGGGACAAAGATTTAGGCAATAAAGTGAAAGGTAAGTTTTTTTTGGATTATTTCGCTTTTATGTATTTATTTAATAATTTTGACTTTTAATTATGTCTGCATCTGTATACTGTATTTTTATTCCTTTATTAATTCACCACCCATCCGCAGAGAAAGAAGAATTAGCAAGTTTGACTGTCCACATCCACCACAAGTATGAGCCTATGGGACATGGAGGGTAATTTTTGGCAGTGGGCCAAATCCAGTGTATTCTGACCCACTGTACTGAAATCATTGACTTCAATTATTATTTTACTGGAGATGAGCTTTACAGAAAGTTGTGGCAGAAATCCAATTTTGGAGACATGACCTGATGTTATTAGTGAACTCTGGAAGTAAGTCCAGAGTCATCAGGTAATTACACTCACTTGTATGCCAGTGCACCAGAGAAATGCTTCTTAATGTAGGTATCCATCACGGGCCGGAAGTGAAAATACTTGCTGTCCCGCAGCAAATTTATTACGAACACCTGGGAAGAAAAGGGAGAGAGAAAGAAAGAGAGGCAGGGTTGTAAGTGCTTGATTAAATATATAAAAAGATAGATTGAAGAAGCAAAAATAAAGGTATTTAATGAAAGCATTGTGGAGTTTAGGGCCTTTATAATTGAAGACATGGATGCCAGTGTGGGACTGATAAATTTTGGGTGTTCAAGGAGCATTAAGAATTTATTATGCAAAGTTGTGTGGCTGGAGATGATTTTTTGTTTTTCAGTTTACTCCTTAGTTCCCAAAACTTCAGGGATGCACTTAATCCCAGCTGCCTATACCTGTCCCATGCATCCTTCTTGTTTTTGACCAATGCCTCAATTTCCCTCATCAGCCAAGTTTCCTTACATTTTCCTGCTTCGCCCTTCACTCTCACAGGGCCTTATCTATCCTGAGCTTTTGTCAGCACACTTTTAAAAACATCCCACCTGGCCAATGTTCCTTTCCCCTCAAATAACCTACTCCAGTCAACTTGAGCGAGCCCTTCACTCATACCCTCAAAGTTGGCCTTACCCCAGTTGAGCATTTTAACACTCTCTGTCCCTATCCATATCTTAAACCTAATCGAACTGTGGTCACTGGTCCCAAAAGGCTCCTCCACAAGCACTTCATTAACTTGCCCTTCCCAATTTCCCAATACTAAATCCAGTGTTGCCTTCACACATGTGGGGGCCTCTCCCTACTGCTTGAGAAAACTCTCCTGAACACTTTTGAGGAATTGCACCCCATTTAAACCCTGCACACTATGATTTTCCTAGTCAATATTGGGAAAGTTAAAATCCCCCACGACAACAACCTTATTTGACCTGCAGCTATCTGCAATCTCCTGGCACATTTGTTCTTCTAATTCCCGTTGACTATTCGGGGGTATGTAGTACACGCCAAACTAGGTGATCATCCCTTTCTTGTTCCTCAGCTCCACCCATATATCCTTACTAGACAAACCATCTGTAATGTCACTTCTGACCACTGCCGTAACATCCTCCTTAACCAACAATGCAACCCCCCTCCTCTTTTTCCCTCACTCCTGTCTCTTCTGTAGCTCCTGTACCCTGGACCATTGAGCTGCCAGTCCTGCCCCTCCCTTAAGCAGGTTTCAGTAATGGCTACAACGTCCCAGTTGCTCGTACCTATCCATGCTCTAAGCTCAACTGCCTTACCTGTCAGGCCCCTTGCATTAAAATATGTGCAGTTAAACCAACCCTCCTTCCTCGCTCTCCGCCTTTCATCGGCCTATTCTGTCCACTAACCTTTCCCTCATCACCCTCCATACCAACCTCCAACCTCTCACCTACCTCTGTCCTGTATGAGATCCTACCCCCCTGCCAATCTAGTTTAAACCCTCCCGTGTAGCATTAGCAACGGGAGTTGTGTCAGCGCCTGATAACAGCTGTTCTGAGACACCAAACAAGCACTAACAAGCCTTGCCCTGGTGAACATCCAGCCAAAACACAAAACCCTGAGCTACAGCCTTCAGGTGGATCATCCCCATGAGCTGAGCATGATTGCTCCAAGGAATATGCCTCTGCAACAACATTGGAGAAACCATTTGATGGCTTCAATTCAAACCTTCTTGGTGAATGATTAATTCATGCTACATTTTCCAGATGTGATTAGTATTTTTTAATGTGATTAGTAAGATCACAGATGGTATGAAAATTTGTGTTGTTGTTGAGAGTGAGGAGGTTCATCTTCAGTTACAGAATTGTATTGATATTGGTAAGATATGTGAAGTGATAGTAGAAAATTTAATCCAAAATATGTGAACTGATGCACTTAGTAAGAACTGATAATGTTAGGACATACACAATGAATGAGAGAATCCGAGGAAGTATTGGGGAACAGAGGAGGCCTTGGCATACATGCTCGAGGAACCTTGCAGGCAGCAGTACTACAGATAACAAGGCATACAAGAGACTTTCATTCATCTATGGACAGACATGTTGCCATTGTGTGCAGTTCTAGTTGCCATACTGTGGAAAGGCTGTGATTGCAATGGAGTAGGTGCAGTAGAGATTCACTAGGATTCTACCTGCAATTGAGCTTTTCATTTATGAAGAGAAACTGGATAGACTTGGTTGCATTCCTTGGAGCAACCAAAGCTGATGAAAAACATGACTAAAGTATATGATTAAAAGGGGCATAAACAGGGTAGACTCTTTTCCTCAGTGGAGATGTCTACAATCAGAGGGAAAAGATTTACGGTAAGGGTGTAAGATTTAGAGGGGATTTTTTTCATCAAGAGGGTTTCATAAATATGGAACACTGCTTGAGGAATGGTATGAGCAGATGCTCTCACAACATATAAACACTATTTAGCCGAGCATTTGGAACATGGTGGCATAGGAGGCTTTGGGCTGAATGCAAGAAAACAGGATGAAGTACATTGTGCCATTGTGCAAGTACATTGTGCCAGCATGAACGGTGAGCTGAAGGCCCTGTGTCTCTGCTCTACGGCTTTGAGGCTGAATTAGTCTGCTGATATCACCTGTGATTCATACTACTCTGAGCAGGGTTAGCCATAGACCTGTCCATACTGAACATACCCTTGCAATCTCATGGGCCACAATCTTCATTATTATTATTCAGTGTCCAAGTTATATATTCTAGGCACAGAATGTGGTTGCTTTCTCACGTGACAGCCATGTAGCAGTGGCATTTACGACCAGGATGATTTACCTCCAAAAAACATTTTCCTTTTTGCAGGGTATGACCCCAAACATTTAATAAAATTTGAGCAGAGTAGTTCCCTTTTTAGTTAGTTCCCTTCCATTCAACAATATTTTCATTTGCTGCTTGTACTGGATTTTGCTCCAAAACTACTGTATGAACCCAAGCTCTTTCTGTTGTTGCAAGACTGGCATCCACGTGATAATGTAGAAAATTGCCCAAGATTCACAGAAAGTAGAATATATATCACCTAGTTAGAGTGCTCTCGATCATATTCAAAGTGATGGAAAGTGTTGTCAACAGTGCAATTAAGCAACACTTATTTGCCAATAATTTGCTTTTTGATGTCTAATTTAGGTTTGTCCAGATTTACATGGATCTGAATTTCATCACTGTCTTGGGTCAAATGTGGTCTAGTACTGCAATCAAGAGTTGAGAACAGAATGACTGCACTTGTCAAAGGAGCACATTACCAAAAGTAGCATTGAGGAGTTGCTGTAAAACTGAACTGAAATGAAAGTGAAAACACCAATTTTTGGAGGCATAATTTACAAAAAGGATTTATTTTTTTTGAAATCAATCATCGCAATCAAAGAGAGATACTGTATGGAAACAAGCCTCCAAATCCTTGCTGACCATCAACCACCCATTTACACTAACCAATTTTAATATCCTCACATAATTTTCAACACTCCCTAGATTCTACCACTCACCTATATACTATGGGCAATTTACAGTGGCCAATTCACAGGCCACCATGCGTCTTTGGGATCCGAGAGGAAATTAGAGCACTTGCAGAAAACCCATGCTGTCACTGGGAGAACACAGTCAGCGGTCAGGATCAAACCCAGGACTCTGGGGCTGTGAGGCACTGGCTGTACTAGCTGTGCCACCCTAGTCTCAGAATGTCATTGCAGGAATTCCTCTGGACAGTGTCCTAGAACTAACCATGTTTAGCTGCTTCAACCATAGCCTTTCTTCCTTAATAAAATTGGAAGCCTTGATGTTCATTAATAATTGCATGATTTTTAATTCCATTCATAATGACTCAACCTGGATAACATTCAGGCAGGGTCTCATATTCACACCCTAATTGTACTAGGCAATGACTAAGGCAAGAGTGTCTAACAACCTACACTTGATATCCTACAACACTACCATTGCCACAGTTCCCTAAACCAACAAGCTATGGGGACACCATTGATCAGAAACTCAGCTAGAGCAGCCACATGAACACAATTGCTATAACAGTATTGGGGGGTGAACAGCAAGCAATTCACCCCCCAATGCCTCAGATAATTTCCACCTTCTCCAAAGGAAAAATGTGATTTTCCACTTGTTAAATGAGAGCATTTGAACAACACTCAAGAAGATTGACATCATCCAAGGCAAAGCAGCCTGCTGCACAAGCAATGGATCCTCTCCCTTAATAATTAATTCCCTCCACACATTGCTGCAGTGTACCCCATTTACAAAATGCACCTGCCTAGGCTGTTATAGAATATAGAACAGAACAGCGTTCAGTGCACAATGTTTGTACCGAACATGATGCCAAGCTAAACTGATCTCAACTGCCTGCACATGATCCATATCCGTCTAGTCCCTGCACTCCGTGCCTATCCAAAAGCCTCTTAAACACCACTATTGTATTTGCTTCCACTACCCCTGGCAGTGTGTTCCAGACCCCCATCAGTCTCTGGGTAAAACACTTACTCCACATATCTCCATTAAACTTTCCCCATCTCACCTTATAGCTATGCTCTCTAATGTTGGACATTTCTACCCTGGGAAAAAGGTTCTGACTGTCTACCTTATCTATGCCTCTCATAATTTTATATACTTCTATCAAGTTTCCCCATAACCTTTAACGTTCTAGAGAAAACGCCCAAGTCTATCCAACCTCTCCCTGTAGCTGAAACCCTCTAATCCAGGCAGCATTCTGGTAAACTTCCTCTGCATCCTCTCCAAAGCCTCCACATCTTTCCTGTAAATGGGGAAACTAGAACTGCACGCAATACTTAAAATGCTCATTTGAAGCACAGCAAAAGCTAGTTCATGCAATCAAAGTTAACTTCACCACAGATCACAGCATTCTGTTCTTTAACATTTTATGTGTTAATCCAGCAATCTCCTGGCATATTTGTTCTTCTATATATGGCCTTGCAGAATATATCTAACTACTAGACCAAGTAGACCCGTTGGGCCCAAACCTCTCCTGCATTGGTGCAGTACCCTCTCCTACTCCCCTCCCTCCCCTCTCCCCTCCCTTCTCCCCTCCCCCATCCCCCTCAACCCCCCCTTATAACCTTCCTCCACCCTCCCTCCCTCCCCCCAACTCCCTCCCCCTCCCTCCCTCCTCCCTCTATCAAACCAAGGCAGGCGGCATTGGACATGAGGTGTCTTTGATTGAGAGGACATGGAAGCTAATGTTGATTTGTTGCATTATAATGTAGCTCGAGCAAGTATTAACTGCACGTGAGCATGGTTTTCGTACTCTGTAAGTGTCAAGTACTCTATGTATGTGCTTGCTGGCGTTGAGGTTCTGATGGGGTGGGTAAATAGAAAAGATGCAGGAGAGTGGATGATGCAAATATGTTTTTTCATCTATGTTCCATCAAAAATATATGGTGCGCTGAAATGTATTTGATTCTTCAAAGATACTTGTTCTTTTGACAAATGCAACTCTCAACACATTAATGCTGCAGCCAACGATTCAGTCTGCTCTCAATAACCCTGATGCAGAGTTTCAGTCCTTCAGTTAACATGTTCTTGACTCCTCCAGCTTGTCTCTTGTTTAAGTACAGTAATTGTTGAGTAAGCGAGTTCACTGTGTCTGTCAGTCAGCCTACAACATGGTCATCTGTAATGCTATAGGTAGGAGTGAACATTCAGCAGCCTCATCACATTTACAAGTTTTGTTTTTTAAATAATAAACATGGAGTCATCCCTTGTTCATTACCATACTGAACCAAGAAATGAGAGGGTCGTAGATAAAATCCATTCTCACTTTGCTGATTCAACTGATGCCAACCTTTCAAGGATGGAGATTGTAGCTGAATTCCGCATGCCTTGTTCAAGAGAAGGCTAGTCAAGACTCCTTTCCTGATTCTATTCCAACAAGCTTGCTACAATGTGGCGGTGTGATGAGAATCAAGTTAGGGTCTACCGTGATTGCCCCCACAGTCAAATAGACTGCTAGCATTTATTGGTTCACAATATGGAAGTGAGTTATCTGTGCACCTGGAAATTCAGCAAGACTCACAATCTTTGAGAAATAGGCTGAAGATTCAAGAGGCTACTTCCATCAAACAGAACTCAATCTACTATGTTGAGATTTCTTTTAATTACACTCTGCACTGTGGCACAAATCTCAGAAGTTTGAATTGCTTGCAATTAATATATTCAGAAAGCAATTTTTATAATCTTTACATTGGATAATAGCTATGAAATACCAGTGCATGTCTTGGATTACTTACCAAGGACTGAAATACCAGCAAGCCATATTTCTCCGTGTTGTCATCTAAAATTGTAAATAATGTATCTAAAATGTCCTGTAAAAACTGGAAAAGAGAAAAGTGTTAGCTTAGAGATTTCTCCAGTATCACTGACATCCACTGCTTAAGCATTTACACTGAAATGAAACCTTTCAGAAATAGGGATATCATTTTAAATTCCCTTTTCAAATCACCCTTCAACATTAAGTAGTCGATGGTTGGATTGTCTCTGCAATGAGTTACCCAGTCAACACCCCATCTGATAAAGAATTGCAGAGGTAAAGGAGGATGGTTTCACTTGTGAATGGTGTCTGCTGGGCACACTACCATTTTCAATGCATTTTTCACTCTGTGAGATGCTGTATGGCACTGATATTGACTGCTATCTACTCCATCACTACCTGTGAGCGTATCAACTGAATCTACAACTGTAATCTACAGTGCCCTCCATAATGTTTGAGACAAAGATCCATCATTTATTTATTTGCCTCTGTACTCCACAATTTGAGATTTGTAATAGAAAAAAAATCACATGTGATGAAAGTGCACATTGTCAGATTTTAACAAAGGCCATTTTTATACATTTTGGTTTTACCATGTAGAAATTACAGCAGTGTTTATACATAGTCCCCCCATTTCAGGGCACCATAATGTTTGGGACACAGCAATGTCATGTAAATGAAAGTAGTCATGCTTAGTATTTTGTTGCATATCCTTTGCATGCAATGACTGCTTGAAGTCTGCGATTCATGGACATCACCAGTTGCTGGGTGTCTTCTCTGGTGATGCTCTGCCAGGCCTGTATTGCAGCCATATTTAGCTTATGCTTGTTTTGGGGGCAAGACCCCTTCAGTTTTCTCATCGGCATATAAAAGGCATGCTCAATTGGGTTCAGATCAGGTGATTGACTTGGCCACTCAACAAATGACCATTTTTTAGCTTTGAAAAACTCCTTTGTTACTTCAGCAGTATGTTTTTGAGATCATTGTCTTGCTGTAGAATGAACCGCCAGCCAAGGAGTTTTCAGGCATTTGTTTAAACTTGAGCAGTTAGGATGTGTCTTTTCATTTCAGAATTCATTATGCTACTACCATCAGCAGTTGTATCATCAATGAAGATAAGTGATCCAGTACCTTCAGCAGCCATACATGCCCAAGCCATAACACCCCCACCACCGTGTTTCACAGATGAGGTGGTATGCTTTGGATCTTGGGCAGTTCCTTCTCTCCTCCATACTTGGCTCTTGCCATCACTCTGATATAAGTTAACCTTCGTCTCATCTGTCCACAAGACATTTTTCCAGAACTGTGGTTGCTCTTTTACGTACTTCTTGGCAAACTGTAACCCGGCCATCCTATTTTTGCGGTTAACCAGTGGTTTGCATCTTGCAGTGTAGCCTCTGTATTTCTGTTCATGAAGTCTTCTGCAGACAGTCGTCATTGACAAATCCACACCTGACTCCTGAAGAGTGTTTCTGATCTGTCGGACAGGTGTTTGGGGACTTTTCTTTATTATAGAGAGAATTCTTCTGTCATCAACTGTGGAGGTCTTCCTTGGACTGCCAGTCCCTTTGCGATTAGTAAGTTCACCAGTGCAATCTTACTTCTTAATGATGTTCCAAATAGTTGATTTTGGTAAGTCTAAGCTTTGGCTGATGTATCTAACAGTTTTATTCTTGTTTCTCAATCTCATAATGGCTTCTTTGACTTTCATTGGCACAACTTTGGTCCTCATGTTAATAATCAGCAATAGAAGTTTCCAAAGGTAATGGAAAGACTGGAGGAAAGACTAGGTACTGAGACCTCTCTTATACCTGCATTAAGGAGGCAATTAAACACTCCTGAGCAATTACAAATGCTGTGAAGCCATGTGTCCCAAACATTATGGTGCCCTGAAATGGGGGGGACTATGTATAAACACAGCTGTAATTTCTACATGGTGAAACCAAAATGTATAAAAATGGTCTTTAATAAAATCTGGCAATGTGCACTTTAACCACATGTGATTTTTTTTCTATTACAAATCTCAAATTGTGGAGTACAGAGGCAAATAAATAAATGATGGGTTTTTGTTCCAAACATTATGGAGGGCACTGTAAATGCTAGCTGCAGTTATTAGCTATTTGGCTGAAGGAGTAGAGGGATACTGGAGCCAGTGAAATCATGACATAGTCATTGACTTTGGGAGAAATGTTGTATGGATTAATAATACATAGAGATACAAAGTAAATCATATGCACATACAACAGGCCAAAGTTTATAAATCTTTTCTGAGAACATTATATCTCCTCAATAATTAACGATTCTATCAGCTGGTCTTGCTACCAGCTTGATGTTAGTTTTTGCAACACTTTCCTATCTCTGCAGACAGCAGTTAGGTAAATGACTTTCTGATGGGAGGGAGGGCAGGTTGTTCAAAAATGTATTAATTTGTTTCAGGTGTATTGGGGAAGGATAGTTAGAGGCAGGAGTTTTTGTGATATTACTTCCAGGAACAAAATCAAATCCTAGTCCATTTAATTTTTTCCACCATTTTAACTCCAGTCAATAAGACATTTTGCACTATTATATAATTGCTGAAACCCATGCCGTGCATCACTAGCCACCTTTATAATTTCACCATTTGCTCCATTATATTCAACCTCACATTGTGAAAACTCTGTCCAGATCTGAAAAGTCACATCACATAACGTCTTAAAATCAGATCATGCAAGGGTGACAACGAGAGATGGGAAAGTAGAGTTGTGAAGTAAGGAAGATTAGTGAAAGAAAAGGAGAAAGGATGTGTGCAGAGCAAAAGGGAAAGATGACAGTAGGGGGAAGAAAGAAAGAATGGGTGCAGGTTGAGATGGAAAATCGGGGGAATGGGACTGAGGAGAAGAAAGAGTAGGAAATGAGAGTGAGTGGAAAGGGGGATAGGAGAAAGGGGAATGGAAAGGGAGAGAGAATGAAAGGGAGGAGCAGGAGGAGTAAGAAGGCATGGAGTTCAGCAAAGGAGGGAAAGAGCAGAAAGAGGACCAGAGACAAAAAAGGGAAGAGTACGGAGGGAAGGAGGAGTCAGTGCAGAGAGGGGAGGAAAGGATGGGGAAAGTGCAGAGAAAATGAGCAGTTGCATGTCAGAGTGATAGTGATGGGATATCTATGTAAATTTTCCAACAGGAGAAATAAGGGGAGGAAATGAGAGGACAGAAATTAATAGAGATCAATGGCAAGAAGAGAAATTGGGGAAAAGAAGGTTCAATATATGTTCTTTGAATGAGATCCAGGATTTCGCAATTATCTTTGGGTATACTGCTGTAAACATGATCACAACATTGACTTACTTTAACTATTTCTTCACCGTTGACATGTCGTAGCCTTCCCAGGATATCCATCACTCTGTCTGGCTGTGCTTTCCACTTCAAAAGGGCAAGGAGGTCAACTAAAGCCAATCAGAGATGAGCCATTACAAAGCAAAATGCAAAGGAATTGCAATTTCACCATTGCTCAATAGTGTAACAAATCCCAAACTTCAATTGTAACTTCCCAGATCATAAAGTGATCTCTTCACGTACATCTCTTCAAACCTCATCTACTGCATTTGCTGCTTCTGAAGTGGCCTCCTTTACAGTGGCAAAACCAAGCATAGACAAGGTAACTGTTTTGCTGAACACTTGCGCTCCATCTGCCAAGGCCTGCTGGATCTCCTGGTTGCTAACCATTTTATTTCCGCTTCCAATTCCCATACCGACGTTTCAGTCATTGGCCTCCTCCATTGCCACCATGAAGCCACAGGCATACTGAAGGAACAGCACCTCACTTTCTGCTTGCTTAGCTTACAACCTAGCTTACAAATGCTTACAATTTGTAACCAATACTTACAAATGAGCATTGAATTCTCCAAATTCAAGTAATATCCACATCTTAATCCCACCCTCATCTTGGTTCCCACTCATTTCTCCCACTATCTCCCAAATCCCTCCCCACATTCACTTTATTCCTTTTCCTTCCTTTGTACGCTTATCTTCCATCCCAGTTTCCCATCTCTTTTTTTATTCACTCTCTGTTCCCTTCCCCATCCCTTTCTACCCATATCCTTCCCTCTACCTTTACATTTCACTCCTCTTCTCTGCTTATCTGACAACCTTTGGTTTCCTTTTCACCTCTAGCCTTTGTCACTTACTCCATCCATCTGCCAATCCCCCCCCCCCCTTACCTGTGTTCAACTATCCCTTGCCAGGCTTTAACCCATCCCCACCTCGGATTTTCAGCTTTTTCTCCTTTAGTCCGATCAGTCTGAAGAAGGGTAGACACAGAATGCTGGAATAACAGCGGATCAGGCAACATTTCTAGACAACATGGATAGGTGACATTTCAGGTCGGGACCCTTCTTCAGACTGATTATAATGGTTGGGGGCGGGGAGAAACTGGAAGTGAGAAAAAAACAGCGCAAATTAGGGCCAACAACAGGCAAGGAGGTTTTCCTGATAAGCCAATTGTTAGCTACAGATGATGTGAGCCAAACTGAACTTCATTAACCTCACCACTACCTTCCATCCTGCCCTCAAATTTGCCTAGACTATTTCTAACACCTCTCTCCTCTTTCTCTCTCCATCTCCATCACAGGAGACAGGCTATCGACTGACATCTACTACAAACCTATCGCCTCCCACAATTATTTTGACTGCACATCTTCCGACTTTGCCTCTTGCAAAGGCACTATCCCCGACTCTCAATTCGGCCGTCTCTGCCACAACTGCTTCCAAGATGAGGCTTTCCATATGAGATGTCCTCATTCTTTAGTGAACGTGGTTTGCCCTCAGCTGCCATAGATGGATCTCTCATTCGTGTCTCTTCTGTGTCCCAGAGTTTTGCTCTTGCTCCCTCTCTCCACAGATGCAACAAGGACAGGGTTCCCCTGGTACTCGCCTTTCACCCCACCAGCCTCCGCATCCAACAGATCATCCTCTGACATTTCCATCACCTCCCTAATGATCCCACCATCACATCTTCCCATCTTCACCCCTTTCCACTTTCCGCAGAGACTGCTCCCTCTGCAACTCTTTAGTTCATCCCTTCCCACCCAAATCATCCCCTCCACAAGAGTCTCGACCCGAAACGTCACCCATTCCTTCTCTCCCGAGATGCTGCCTGACCTGCTGAGTTACTCCAGCATTTTGTGAATAAATGCCTTCGATTTGTACCAGCATCTGCAGTTATTTTCTTATATCATCCCCTCCACAGGTAATTTCACCGCAGGAGTTGCAATATCTGTCCTTAAACCTCCTCCCTTGACTCCATCTACGCGGACAATTTTTTAAGCCCACTGACACCCAAGTGGCATTCGTATCAGAGCTCCCACGTGGTGGTCTCTACGTCGGCGCTTCCATCTGGTCTTGTGGGCAGTCGGAATTCCATTTCTGGGGAGCATCTGTACTATGAGCACTAATATTGTGGCTCTGAGACTGGTTTCAATGAAAAGTAGAAGGTGCACCAGCACAGGAACTAATATAAAACTAGAAAGCACCAACAATATTTCAACATTACCATTCTGTGTCAGTTTAGTAGATGAGAGTAGGGTTGAGATCCAGAAGAATTCTTTTGTACTTCGTTGGAATATAAGACTGGATGGAATGTTGGGACAGCCATTAAAATCTTCTTTACAGCAGGGGAGACCCAGGTACAGCCCATGATTACTGAAAGTGCTGTTTTCATCACACTGTAAATTAAATTTCCAGATTAATTAATCCTGTTTATTATTGCCCCTTCTCACCAAGCAGCAAAGGACAAAATTTAAAGTGATTACTTTTAAAATAAAATGTAACATATCGATTGGCTGTGTTCTTTCTCATGCCAGTGTATACAAATAGAACTACGTCTGGAACATAATTGTGATGTCTACCTGCTAGTGGGTGCAACCTGATTTGTTTTTATTATCCAAGCTCAACAGGGAGACTGTCAAAAAATGAGTGTTGGGCTTTTGCTCAAGGGGGTTCAAGAGCAATGATGAGGAAGTTAACCTCAGTTGTACTACTTCATCAGCGGGTTTGATGAACTTCAGCCCAGGGTCTCAAAAGAAGTGGCAAATCAGATAAGTAGTGCATTGGTCTTAATTTTCTAAAATTTTCCAGATTCACAGAAAGTTCCACTCTATTGGTAAATAGCAAATTGTAAATCTTTTATTCAAGAAAGCAACAAAACTATAGGCCAGTTAGCCTAATATTTGTTGAGGGAAAACATTAAAAGCCATTATTAAAGCAGGACACTTAGAAAAAAATCAAGGTAATTAGGCAAATTCTGCATTGTTCTGTAAAGGGGAAAACATGTTTGACTAATGTATTGGATTTGCATTAAGAAGTAAAATAAAGAATGTGCACTGATGAGCCAAAACATTATGACCTCCTGCCTAATATGCTGTTGGTCCTCCGTGTGCTGCCAAAACAGCGTCGACCCGCCGAGGCATGGACTCTACAAGACCCCTGAAGGTGTCCTGTGGTATCTGGCACCAAAACATGAGCAGCAGATCCTTCAAGTCCTGTAAGCTGCAAGGTGGAGCTGCCGTGGATCGGACTTGTCGATCCAGCACATCCCACAGATGCTCCATCGGATTGAGATCTGGAGAATTTGGAAGCCAGGGCACACCGTGAACACTTCATCATGTTCCTCAAACCATTCCCGAACAATGTGTGCAGTGTGGCAGGGCACATTATCCTGCTGAAAGAGGCCACTGCCATCAGGAAATACCATTGCGATGAAGGGGTGCACCTCGTCTGCAACAATGTTTAGGTAGGTGACACATGTCAGATTGACATCCACATGAATGGCCAGACCCAGGGTTTCCCAGCAGAACATTGCCCAGGGCATCGCACTCCCTCCACCGGCTTGTTGTCTTCCCACAGTGCATCATGGTGCCATCACTTCCCCAGGTAAACGACTCACAGGTACACGGCCATCCACGTGATCTAAAAGAAAACGGGACTCATCGGACCAGGCGACCTTCTTCCACTGCTCCAAGGTCCAGTTCCGACGCTCACGTGCCCAAGGTAGGCGCTTTTGATGGTGGGCAGGGCTCATCATGGGCACTCTGACCGGTCTGCGGCTACACGGCCCCATAAGCAGCTCGGTGCGATACACTGTGTATTGTGACACATTCCTCCCGTGACCACCATTAAAATTTTCTGTGACTTGTGCCACAGTAGACCTTCAGTCGGTTCAGACCAGATGGGACAGCCTTCATTGCCCTCGTGCATCAATGAGCCTTGGGCGTCCAACACCATGTCGCCGGTTTGTGGTTTGTCCCTCCTCAGACCACTGTCAATAGGTACTCACCACCGCTGATCGGGAGCACCCCACAAGCCTTGCAGTTTCAGAGATGCTCTGACCCAGTCGTCTGGTTATAACAATTTGGCCTTTGTCAAAGTCATAGAAACATAGAAAATAGGTGCAGGAGGCCATTTGGCCCTTTGAGCCAGCACCACCATTTATTGTGATCATGGCTGATCATCTACAATCAGTTACCTGTGCCTGCCTCCTCCCCATATCCCTTGATTCCACTAGCCCCTAGAGCTCTATCTAACTGTCTTTTAAATTCATCCAGTGAATTGACCTCCACTGCCTTCTGATGGAAGAGAATTCCACAGATTCACAATTCTCTGGGTGAAAAAGTTTATTCTCACCTCAGTTTTAAATGGCCTCCCCTTTATTCTTAGATTGTGTCCCCTCACTCAGGTCCTTTCTCCTGGATCCAACACATCAACTTCAAGAACTGACTGTTGTGAGTAAAAATATGTTGTATGGCTTACAGAAAAAACACCGATGAGACACTTCTTCTTGTATGCCAGACATACGGAGATAGTACGGTTGATTTAGCTAAAGCTGCAAGCCACAGTAAAGACTACAACTGCCTTCTAGAGGGAGTGGCTAACGGTTTCTGAAGAAACCAAACTCAGCTTAGGAAAACACATTAAAAGGTTGTTCATCACAAGATAGGCGGAGTATGTGTCACGCAGGAATGTTGTTTGTCTCTGCCTATAAAGACTGACCGAATGTAACCAAGTCAGGCGAGACTCATACAGATGCTGGTCCTCTGTGAGACGCTCCCTCATAAGAGAATAAAATCAGGCAACCGTCAAGTAACTAACAACTAAGTGTGGACAGTGAATTTATTTATCCACAACTGTTCACTTGCTGCCTAATATATCCCACCCCTTGACAGGTGCCATTGTAACAAAGATAATCAATGTTATTCACTTCGCCTGTCAGTGGTCATAATGTTTTGGCTTATTGGTGTATATGCTATGCACAAATCACCAGGAATTTAGTAAGGTGCTTATCAAAGGCTATTGCGGAAAATAAAAGGTGATGGTGCAGAAAGTAATATGTTTGTATGGCAGAAGATTAACTGGCTAACAGAAAGCAGTGGCATACATGGGTCAAGGGGAGATGTAATTCCAAAATATGATTCAACCTATGAAGGAAAGAAAACAGGAAGCAGCCTTTCATACAAAGTTAGTTCAAATCTGTTATTCCATTTACCAAAAGGCTGTGGATACATAATTAATTGCAGCTTTCAAGCCTGACTGACAGTGTTATGTGCAAATATTTCAGAAAAAGGGGCAAAAAAACAGGTAAATGAAATTGTGGTTTAGATTTTCCTTGAATGGTGCACTGGTGGTGTACTCTTGTTTCTAAATTTTGATGTATTGCTCCAATTAGATTCCAATTGCTAGTTTTCCTAAAACTGAGAGTTCATAATTTCCATTTTCTGAATTATCTCCATTGTGAAGGAAAATAACTGCAGATGCTGGTACAAATCAAATGTATCACAAAATGCTGGAGTAACTCAGCAGGTCAGGCAGCATCTAGGAGAGAGGGAATGGGTGGCGTTTCGGGTCGAGACCCTTCTTCAGACTGATGAAGACCCTGACATCAGTCTGAAGAAGGGTCTCGACCCGAAACGCCACCCATTCCCTCTCTCCTAGATGCTGCCTGACCTGATGAGTTACTCCAGCATTTTGTGATATCTCCATTGTGAAACAGTCAATAGTTTTGCTGGGACAATTTTTTTTAATCATGATTGTTATAGGATATGACTATTGAGCCAATTGAGTGTAAATGTGACACACACTTTTCACAAGTGTTTTTTTCAAATGTAGCATTGTGCTATAACTTGAATTATAGTCCTATACTCAATGGGTTAGAGTATCAGTAGCATGGCCTTACGAGTAGAGTTATGCCAGTTACAAATGTAGCTGTTCCATTTTGTCGTTTGGCCAAGTCAAGTCAAGTCAATTTTATTTGTATAGCATATTTTAAAAACCACCCACGTTGACCAAATTGCTGTACAGCAGTTCAGGTACTAAGAACGAACATACAATGGCACACAAACATAACAGCACATACATAAACAATTCACAGCGCCCCCTCAGAGGGCCTCAAACACTAGGGAGTAGAAATAGGTTTTGAGCCTGGACTTAAAGGAGTCGATGGAGGGGGCAGTTCTGATGGGGAGAGGGATGCTGTTCCACAGTCTAGGAGCTGCAACCGCAAAAGCGCGGTCACCCCTGAGCTTAAGCCTAGACCGCGGGATAGTCAGTAGCCCCAAGTTGGCAGACCTGAGGGACCTGGAGATAGAGTGGTGGGTTAGAAGATTTTTGATATAGGGGGGCTTTAGGGCTATAGCCCGTTTAGGGCTTTGTATGTGAATAGGAGGAGCTTGAAGTTGATTCTGTACCGTACTGGGAGCCAGTGGAGAGAGGCCAGAATCGGGGTGATGTGGTCTGTGTGTGCTGTTACATTTCCCCAACTCCTTTGTGGCTGTAAAATTCAACTTATTTTTTATGATTTTTAGCCCATATGCTGTGAATTGCTAATATTTGGAAGGCATTAACTGAACACAGTGTGTAAACATATTTAATTATAACTTTCCAAAGAAAATGGAATACTTTACATGAAGAATCATCAAGCTACAAGGTAAACATTGGCTAAGTGGATATTGCTTTCGATGTTGTCACAGGTATAAAGGGCTAAAAGAAGATACTCAATCTCTCATTATTGAGAGACAAATCTGCTATCAATATTGTTGATAAAATATTGCTATCACTGATTGTAGAAGTAATGTAAAATGAACAATCTTGAATCCCCCAATCTTGAATCTACTGTAGAGCAGAGCAGTACTGCCCAGAGCAGTAAATTCTCAGGGTCAATTAATATGTAGTTTCTCCCTTCAATTCTGTGTTTATATTTATGGCAAATCATTTTGCATCAATTATAGTAAATACACAAGGGCGTTCAACAGTGTACTAATCTGATTATTTCAGAATTGCTTCTCACGAACTGTTGATTTTGAATAATATCTGATCACATAAATTAATGTTGGCAGGGATTGTAATAATCCACAGCAACAACTAATATCTCCAGGGTTCATAAGACTGGCAGAGGCTGTCAAACTGTGTTCTATTTAACATGACAGTCACTATATATTGTATTAAAAAGTATTTTTTACTGGGAATATGGGAAGAATCCAATAGAGCTACATCAACGTTTCCACAGATAATTACAGCAGAAATCAAAATAAATTTCATAGATGGCACTTCCATAATCACAGTCAGATATATTTAATTATGATGTGCATCAATGTATTGGAGGGGGGTGGGAAAGTTAGAAAAGGACAAGGATGTTCAAGTTCATAAGAAAAGTCTCTGTGCACCTTGGAGCATTAACATCTCGATGATTATTGAAGCTTTTCAAGGTTATTTGTAATCCTAGCTTTACGTTAGACTTTAGAGAATTAGTTGAAACAGGTCCTTCGGGCCACCAAATCTGTGCTAACTAGCGATCACCTCATACACTAGCATGATCCTACACACTAGGGACAATTTACAATTTACAGATGCCAATTAACCTACAAACCTGTATGTCTTTGGAGTAAGGGAGGAAACAAGAGCATCTGCAATGATAATGTACAAACTCTGTACAGACAGCATCCATAGTCAGGATTGCTGAACCACTGTGCCACCCTAGCTTTGATTCTAGAATGTTATTGGAGAAGAGTTTTGTGAGTTCAGATCGAAAATCAGAATAATTAAGTAATCTGTGATTTATGAACATTGAGAATCTATCGGTTAACAAGCATATAATTGGATTGTGTAAGTAAACCTCTAAAAGTGGAGAGTTGTGCTTGGCATTAATAGCACATTTCTGGGAGTATGCATTAGCTTCAGATTCTGGTCAGTGCTTTTTGGAAGGACCATTGCAAGGGACTGAAATTGGGTTGTTATTGTCAAGATACCACACACATGCAACGTCATTTCTAGGAGATGAACAAATGAATTGCCAGTTACCTTGTAAACATACAGCTCATGAATGTCATCCGAAAGTGTTGTACCATCATCTCGCATTAGTGGTGTAAATGCAAATCCGAATAATTTTTTTTCACCTTTGTCTTTTGCTAAATATTGGACAATGAAATTAAAATTGCAGACAAGGAGCAAAAGAGCAAAATCTCAAATTACTTTTATTACAAAAATTGTGAGCCACACGTTTTTACCCGACTCTGTAAACTTTGTGATAGAATGAACATAGACACTAAGCTCATCTTTCTCATGATGGGTGAAAATTGATCCTTATGTTTCTAAGGAATGAGATTCCTCATTATTCTTCTGCGTGAGAATGCATGATTCTTGTTAAAAAAAAGTGTTCTATTTCACTTTTTAATCTAATTTAATTTGGCATTTATTTTTTATACAGATTTACAACCAAAATTCAGTTTGCTTGATCTTTTGCACATGATTATGGCAAAATACTCTCAATGCATTTTTTCATACAGCAGCACAGAGCCTAAAAATCTTCTGAAATATACAACTCAACAGGGACACATGGTGAACATTAGTATATGAAGCTGCAATCAGATATATTGCAGACGAAGCTGTACATTAAATGAAGTTGTGGAAAGGCAAGCCCAGGTGACTTGATGTTAGAATGAATGTTGCCAAAGGAAAAATACAAAAGAAAGATCAAATTTTACGTGATTTGGGTAGTTTATATTTCTGAAGGAATATAACTCATGGCACTACAGTACATTCTTCACGAATACTTCATATGACTTGCTCCATCTCTTGACGATCAAAGCCATGGGAGAATTACACATCAACATATTTGCAGTTTCTTTGTGTAAAGAAAGGTTAGGAAGCGGTTAATATTAAATTCAGCTGCTACTTATGCTGAAACAAAAAAGAATGTCGCAATAAAAAGAGTAGATGGAGAAAAATTAATTGTACTTATTTAATATAATTGTACTTCATCTGACACGGTATGTAGATACAAGAATAAAAGTATGAATGAATGAATAAGTTTATTGGCCCAGTATGTGCATATACAAGGAATGTGCCTTGGTGCTACGCTCACAAATAACAACACAAACATACAGTTGACAATTAAGAATAAAGCATAAACACATCAAAACAATAAGAATACAACATTATGGTCTAAACATGTGGGTAAAAATAAACCAGAGCAAAAAAGAGACTACTGACTTTGGTTATTGAGTAGAACTACTACTAGTGGAAAAAAAAGCTATTTTTATGTCTGGCTGTGGCTGCTTTGACAGTTCGAAGTCGCCTTCCAGAGGGAAGTGCTTCAAAGATTTTGTGGCCAGCGTGAGAGGGGTCAGAGATGATCTTGCCTGCTCGCTTCCTGGCTCTTGCAGTGTACAGTTCGTCAATGGGGTGAAAGGTTGCAGCCAACAACCTTCTCAGCTGATCGAACGATCCGTTGCAGCCTCCGGATGTCGTGCTTGGTGGCTGAGCCAAACCAGACCATGATGGAGAAGGTGAGGACGGACTCAATGATAACAGTATAGAATTGGACCATCATTGCCTGTGGCAGATTGTGTTTCCTCAGTTGCCGCAGGAAGTACATCCTCTGTTGGGCCTTTTTGAATTTGGAGTCGATGGTGGCCCCCCATTTAAGGTGCCTGAAGATGAGGAACTTAAATTACTCCACAGATGTAAACTGGAGTCAGTCTGTGAGTAGGTGTGAATTGCTGCTTGGGGAGGAGTGGGTGGGGAAGGGTCCAGTCTTTGCAAACTGGAGTCAGTCAGTCTGTGAGTACGTGTGAAGTGATGATTGGGGGAGAGGGGATCCCAGGATTATGTTTCTGTTTCCCGAACCTGCAGTAAAACTCGTTCAGGTCGTTGGTCAGCTGATAATTGTCCAAGGAGCAGGGGGTTTTCCTCTTGTAGCTGGTGATTTCTTGCAAGCCCTTCCAAACTGAAGAGTCATTAGCTGAGAACTTGCTCCTCAGCTTCTCAGAGTACCTTTCCTTGGCAGCTCTGATTCCTCTTCTCAGCTTGTACTTGGCCTGCCTGTAGAGGTCTGTATCCCCACTCCTGTAGGCCTCATCTTTTGACTGGCAAAGCTATCTGAGTTCTGCTGTGAACCAGGGCTTGTTATTGCTGAACCAGATCTGGGTCTTCATGGGAATGTAACTGTCCTCGCAAAAGCTGACATAGGATGTCACAGTGTCTATATTATAATCAAAACTAATTGACCTTGTTGCAACAAACAGACTACAGTGGAGGGAGTCAGAAAATCAAATTAGTTTGCAAAGTTAGCTCATGAAAGCTTCCACTTAAAATGGCACACTTATCCATAGATCCCAGGCAAAGCAAGATAAACAGGTCAAAAATTGCAAATCTGTATCTGAATGTGCATAATAAAAACAGTGGTGACTAAGTTTACACACAAAGAGAAGAACTATGATCTAAATACTGAGGTAGTGAAGTCAGTTCTTATATCCATAGAACATAAGAAAATCTGTAAGGCAGGACACACAATAATCTTAAAGGCAAAACTATATTTTGAGGAATAACTGTCCATTTGTGAAAGTTTAACTTGGGTCACAAAACTATATTTTGAGGAATAACTGTCCATTTGTGAAAGTTTAACGGGTTTTAATGAAAGACTAGACCAAGTGTGTAGATCCATGTCTGGTTTTACTGTTGTGCATCCGGTCCATAATCCATGCCGGGTTTTGTACTGCGTTATCCTGCGTTATTCTGGTGTTAGTTAGGAGACTATCCTGAGGGCTGGAGATAACGGTAGCCAGCATCTGTACTGCCAATGATCTGCTAATAAAGGACTAATATACACCGGAGTGCCTCTGAATGTACCAACTCACAAACATGGTGTCAGAAGTAGGATGTAATTTAGCTTTTTGAGTCACCACCATTTGTTTCCTCAAGACTTTTGACGTCTCTAACCATGGCTGAATCTTTTCGGAAGCCTGATCCACTTGTCTTCGATGGCAACATCGGTGAACGTTGGCGCACCTTCGAGCAGGACTACGATGTATTCATGGCTGCTGCACACCACAAGACTCCCCGCGTACAAGCATCCATTCTCCTCAATCTAGCAGGTTTGGAAGCAATCCATGGGGCAAAACTGTTTGTTTATGCTGAGGCTGTGCTGGATGCGGCTGGTGCAGTTACCACACCTGCCGAGACGATTCATGACCCTGTGTGCCTTAAGAATAAATTTTGGCAGCTGTGTGATCCACAGACGAACCTTATCATGGAACGGCACAAATTCTTTGCATGTGCCCAGAAACCGGGTGAGCCGGTTGAAGCCTATATAAACTCTTTGAAACACGCCGCGTCGAGTTGCAGATTTGGTGACCTCTGTGATGAACTCATTAGAGACAGGCTGGTGTGTGGTGTCACTAATGACAAATTGAGAAGGGACCTTCTGCGTGATTGCGATCTGACTCTAGCTAAAGCGATCAGCACCTATCGAATTTATGAATTGACAGATGTGCACGCAAAAACTTTGAGTGCCTGTGCCTCAGCCCGTTTTCCGCATTGACTCGACTGGACCGTATATCAGAAAGGAACGTCGACCGTTCAAAGTGACACAAGCCCAGCCTGGTAGGTCGGGCATCAGATTTGTTAACGATTGCACTAATTGTGGTTACTCTCATATAGCCAAACGGGAGAACTGCCCGGCTTTTGGACAGATTTGTCATGGTTGCAAACGAAGAAATCATTTCTGGAAATGCTGCAGAAGTTCCAATACGAGCTGTACATTTGATACACCCGGAGCCTTCACACGACTTATCTGATAGTGATACTGTAAACTTTCCAGAGTATGCCTTCAGTGGATGGAGTTCGCCTCAATACACACTCTGTCTGGGGCCAGTTAATTAAACACAAAGATCCCATGGTCACATTAAAGATAAACAATGTGCCTGTTGTTGTGAAGATAGACACAGGTGCGGCATGCAATGTCATATCTCATGCCGAGTTTTCAAGGCTTCGCAGAGCTGAAGAATTAAAAACATGCGACGCAACCCTCACAGCATATGGGGGGAACGAAGTGCTTCCTCTTGGAGTGGTGGAGCTACAGTGCCACCTCGCGGCACAATCGTACAATTTACAATTCTACGTTGATCGCACAGTCGTGCCTCTCCTTGGCAATGATGCATGTATCGACATGGGACTGGTTTCATTCGGCAAGGCCATGCATCAGCTTGCGCCAGTCCCAGACTCCACACGACGTATCCTCGCGGACTACAAGGATCTCTTCAGCGACAAACTGGGCAGGCTGCCTGTCACATACTCAATGACTACTGACCCGGATGTGAGACCCGTGGTCCGCCCTGCTCATCGCATCCCAGTCGCCATGCGAGACCAGGTTAAGGCAGAGCTCGACAGGATGGAAGCTCTGGGAGTTATTACTCCTGTTGCGGAGCCCACTGACTGGGTGTCCTCGATGGTGGCCGCCACCAAGGAGAACAAGCAGGAGATACGTATATACATCAACCCAAGGGATTTAAACACTGCACTCAAGCGACCTCATCACCCAATGCGCACCGTGGAGGAGGTGGCCGCACACATGGGCAAGGCGACAGTGTTCTCCGGTTGGGTTCGCCGGCCCAACGTTTGATGTCCAGACAAACTCGTACCACCCTCCCTGTTGCAAGACACCTGCTGCAGCCCCGTGTTCACGAGCCCCAATCTGTTCAGGCTCAGCTGCAACATAAACGGCAGATCCAGAAGGCGTATTATGACAGGTCTAGCCGTCCTCTCCAGCCTTTGTTGGAGGGTCAGATGGTCCGTCTGCAGACCCAGAAGGGTCATGATCATCTGGGCGTAGTTAGTGGGACCTGCCAGGAGCCACGGTACTATCTTGTCCAATCGGAAGGAGGAACCTACCGGCGGAACTGAAAACACCTTCTACCAGTGAATGAGCCGGTGCCATCTCAGCCGCGTCCGCATGGCTACACAGAGGTCGCAGATGGCAGGTTACAGACCGATGGAGCCCAGGCGTTGGCAGACCTCAAGCTGGTCTTTATACCAACAAAGGAGTCGCTGGTGCCGGTGATGGAATCACCTATAACATCGCCTGTACAGTCACCCGTGACGTCACCGGTGCAGTCTCCTGTGCAAAAGGCTGTTGCGAGACCAGTGCCGTTTGAACCTCCACCTACGGTGCTGCCATCTACAATGGGTACGGCAGAGGGCCTGTATCGTACTTGTGCAGGACGGGTCTGTAAGCCCAATCCCAAGTACCAAGACTGTGGCTAGACACTTATTATGGACTCTGATTAATTACAGTCCTTACCGTTCCCTTTCATTTATCTTACTTAATTTGTATCCTCCTCTGCTTAGCGTTTGTCGTAGATACTGTTTTCATCCCTTATATTAGGATGTCGGTAGGCTGTAGTTTTTTTCATATTGTAGTGGCTTTATATACTGTTATCTGGTTTGGGGGCTTATGCTTAAGAAGGGGGAATGTAGATCCATGTCTGGTTTTACTGTTGTGCACCCGATCTTAATCCAGGCCGGGTTTTGTACTGCGTTATCCTGCGTTATCCTGGTGTTAGTTAGGAGACTATCCTGAGGGCTGGAGGTAACGGTAGCCAGCATCTGTACTGCCAATGATCTGCTAATAAAGAACTTATATACACCGGAGTGCCTCTGAGTGTACCCGCTCACAAACAAAGTGGACCCGTTTGGCCCAAACCTCTCCTGCATTGGTGCAGCACCCTCTCCTCCCCCCCTTTGCCCCCTCCCCTCCCCTCCCTGCCTCCCCTCCCCATCCTCTCCCCCCCTTCCCCTCCCCCCCACTCCATCCCCCTCAACCCCCCTTAACAAACAAATGAGAGTTTTAGTATATAGATTAACCTAGTGCACTTTTATCCATGAATTTATCCATGCACTTTTATCCATATGTTTTCTTGAATATTGCTATTTATTTTTGACGTGTGTCCAGGAGAGTGTTTTTGACATAATTTTTTTAAATTATGAAATGCAATGAGAAGGTAGACAATCAGCGTCTTTTTTGTGGAGAGTGGAAAAAATGACGGGCAACTGGAAGAAGGGGCAGATGGTGAGAGGGGAGGGAGCTTCACCGTCACCAAACACATCCTGTTGGTGGCCCGAAGAAAGCACTGTCCCCAGGGGCTGCTACGTGAGCCGCAACAACAGCCGTGTCAACTGTACGTTGCAGCAGGTAGTGGAGAAAGGCTCATTAATGCACCTTCCGAGCCGGGGGTGGCATCGGCAGGATGGGTAAGTCCATCTGCTATAACCGAAATAAGGGGGTCTGTTAAACGAGGATTTATTGTATTCAAAAAAGAAATAGTAAGAGTTCAAATAGTAAGCTATCATGTTCCTGTTGGGTAAAAGTCAAGGTAATAAATATAAGGAATCCTAGATATTAAGGGATATTCAGGGTTGGATAAAGAAAATAAAGAAAACATATGTCAAGTATGGGGGACTAATAACAGGGGAGGCTGGTCAAGATTATACAAAGTGTAGAGAAGTGTTTAAAAAAGAAATTAGGAGGGATAAGATGTCATGAAAAATATATGGCAGGCAGTGTTAAGGTGAATCCGAAGGCATTCTACAAGTACATTGTGGTACATCAATGGGGTCTGTGTGGAAAGGGTACCCGCTTTCAGGTTCCTGGGTACGCACATCGCAGAGGATCTTACCTGGTCTACCAACACCATCACCACAGTAAAGAAGGCACAGCAGAGACTCCACTTCCTGAGGATCCTCAGGAAAACCAACCTGCAGGAGAAGCTCATGTTGTCCTTCTATCGCTGCTCCATCGAGAGTGTGCTGGCATACTGTATAACCACATGGTATGCCAGCTGCTCAGAAAATGACAGGAAGGCCCTTCAGAGGGTCATCACGACGGCCCAGAAGATCATCGGCTGCTCACTGCCCTCCCTGGAGCACCTGTTCAGCCTACGCTGCCTCAGTAGAGCAGGCAAAATAATAAAAGATCCATCCCACCCCGGCCACCGTCTGTTTGTTCATCTGCCCTCTGGTCGACGTTTCAGGTCGATCAAATCCCGAACAAACAGACTTAAGAACAGTTTTTACCCCAGGGCCATACGAGAACTGAACACTACCTTTGCACTAGGCAACACCGTTAAAAAATCTTGTACTTAATATAATTGTATTTATGTATTTATTTGTTTTTGCATTTATTGCATATATGTTTGTACGCACCGTCAGGATTGGCTATTTTTTAATTTCGTTGTACTCGTTGCAATGACAATAAATGAATATTATTATTATTATTATTATTATTAAACCATTATGGGCAACAGGTGTAAGTGTGGCCAAGCAGTATCTGCAGAAGGAAAGGAATTGATGACATTTTGGGATTGAGAACCTGCATCAGGACTAAGAGTGGACTGGGAGGATAGACATCAGAGAGGAAGTGGTGAGATACTGGGCAGTAGGTGACGGGTGGACTGAGGAGGGATGAAGGATGATGGACGAATGGAGCAGGTTGGGGAGGGTGGATGGTTGGGAGACAGAGGCGAGTGAGTGATCGGTGGAAAAAGGCAAAGAAGCAAAAGCAGAGCTTTGCGCATTGGCTTTTGCAAATTTTAAAGCTAGCGGTTGAAAAATGAAGGGAAATTGTATAGTTACTTGTTCCTTTTAAATGTTTGTTGATTCAGCACTTTTGAATGACAACAATTATGTAATCTTTTAAACTTTTTTATCAGTTTAAAACAATGACATGCGTGTACTTACTTGAGCAGTGTCTGAACTCAAATCGAAGGTGAGAACCCCTGAATTTGTCAACCGGAATGGGCAGTTTGATGATCTCACCCCATCGTGGATTGTTGTTGTGGTACATCACGAAGGAGCAATGTTCAGTTACGGAGGGCTCTCCAGATCCAAGACTGATACAGTCCTATCAATAAGAAAATTGCATTCTTAAAACTCCACAGTAACTTGAATGATTGTTGACAATTTATCTTTTAAGAAAGTACAAATGTAAAGTAACCCTGCAGAGCCTAGTCAAATCATTGCAGGTGCAGCAGTATTGATTGGTCCTAATATTCTGTGGCCTTGTTTAATACGCCCACCAGGGGGCGCCGCACGATGGCTGCCTCGCCTCCAGTCTGTCTGTCCTTTTCAAACTCTTTTTGTTATTTTTGGTAAGTTTTAAAAGTTTGTGGAGTCTCACAGTCTCGGGTTGAGACCGGTCGGGAGCTCCAAAGGTTGCACGAGGTTCAACTGGTCCCGACCCGGGGTAAATCGCCAGCGCGGGGGAACTGAGATTCCCCCCCAATGAAGGAGCTTGATCGCCCCGATGAGGAAGGCTCGCCGCCGGCTATGGGAGTCAAGATCATCCTGTCAACGGAAGGTTAGAGCCCCCGACCGCTGGAGGACAAAGAAGGGAGAGATTGAACTTTTTTTTCAACTTCTATCACAGTGAGGAATGTGGAGGAGTCACTGTGGTGGATGTTCATGTTAAAATGTATTTTGTGTGTCCTGTTGCTTTTTATTGTTATGACTGTATGACAAATGAAGTTCCTCGTATGTTGCAAAACATACTTGGCTAATAAAGTTTTATTGTGATTGTGATTGTTGTGATTGTGATTTACATTTGAGAATATTTTTTGTCAATTGTAAACCAGTCAAACTACTTGAAACTTACTCCCAGAGGAGCATATCATACTGCAGTTGCCAAATAATTAATCAACACAACCTGAGCCCAAACATCCACCAGTAACAATTTGTGTGCAGTTGAACAACGGGCGGCACGATGCCAGAGCAGTAGCGTTGCTGCCTTACAGCGAATGCAGCGCTGGAGACCCGGGCTCGATCCTGACTACGGGTGCTGTCTGTATAGAGTTTGTACGTTCTTCCCGTGACCTGCGTAGGTTTTCTCCGAGATCTTCGATTTCCTCCCACACTTCAAAGACGTACAGGTATATAGGTTAATTGACTTGGTAAATGTAAAAATTGTCCCTAGTGGGTACAGGATAGTGTTAATGTGTGGGGATCGCTGGTCGGCGCGGACCCGGTGGGCCGAAAGGGCCTGTTTCCGCGCTGTGTCTCTAAACTAAACAAAAAGTGCACTGAACCGACCTCAACTTATATCACAGCAAAGAGATGAGACTTTCATCTCAGCACTTTGGTTGTATTTGTTCCGAAGTGTCAGGGCAGGACCTTCACAGTGAATGCTAGGGTCCTGGGGAGTGTTGGAGAGCTATGCGATCTAGGAGTAAAGGTAGATTCCTTCAAAGTGGCCTTCACAGGTAGATAGGGTAGTCAAGAAGGCTTTTGATACATTGGCCTTCATGCCAGGGTATTGAACATAAAAGTTGGGATGTTATGGTTGTACATCACATTGGTGAGGCCACACTTGGGAGTACCATGCTCAGTTTTGTTCACCCTGCTATTGGACGGATATCATTAAGCTGGAAAGCATCCTGAGATTTACGAGGATGTTGCCAGGACTTGAGCGGCTAAGTTATAGGGAGAGGTTGGGTAGGCTATATTTTATTCCTTGGAGCTCAGGAGGCTGAGGGGTGAACTCATAGATGTGTATAAAATCATGAGGTGATTAGAAAGGGTGAATGCAAATGTCTTTTACCCAGGGTAGGGGAATCAGAGACAACTAGACATATGTTTATGGTAAGAGGGAAAAGATTTAATACAAACCTAGGTGTAACGTTTTCATTCAGAGGGTAGTGGGTATATGGAACAAGCTACCAGAGGGGGTAGTTGAGGCAGGTACTATAACAGCATTTAAAAGGCAATGGGCAAGTACATGGATCGGAAAGGCTTAGAGGGATATGGCGAAATGCAGGCAAATGGGACTAGCTTAGGTGGCATCTTGGTCAGCATGAAAAAGTTGGGCAAAAGGGCCAGATTTTTTGCTGTATTACTCTATGATTCTATGACTCTAATGCAAGGGACAATGTGTTAAAAGCACTCTTTACCTCAGGCATTCTTAAACCTATCTATGTCAGTCCAAAAAGAATGACTTGCTACCTTCTTAAGTTCGAGTGTGACTGGGTGACGTGGATGAACCATTTCTATCAGTTGTGTTTCAAAGTTTCAATAACATTATTATCAAATTTTAGACATTTTAACAACATTCAGCACTTTAGCTGTTAAAAATAATTCTGATAATATATCTGTGTGGTGTTTTCACATTCTTCCTATGACCACATGAATTTCCTTTTTCTTTCCACATCACAAAGATGTGGGCGGCACAGTGGCGCAACTGGTAGAGCTGCTGTCTCACAGTGGCACAGACTCAGGTTCGATGCTGAGTTCGGGTGCTGTCTGCCTAGAGTTTGCACGTTCTCCCTGTGACAGCATGTGTTCGCTTAGAGTACTTCAGTTTCTTCCCATATCCCAACATGTGCAGCTTATTAATCTAATTTCAGGTATAAGCAATGGTATTGTGGCAGCAACTTTGTCTCTACGTCAGACTTACAGGTTCCAGTATTTGAGCATACAATCAAATAATTGCAGGGCAGAGAGTGTTTCAGTTCTGGAGATTCTACCATATGGCTGAGATGATAAATTTGGACCCAACTTTATGTTTCAGATGAATGTAAAAACATCCTACTACATAATTTAAAGGTTGTAGGCTCAGTTCTCCAGTGATCAGACTGATGTTTGTAGCTGGGCTTTAATGTGCGAGCTTTCTAATTGCAAAACAGCTGTCACCGTTTGCAATATTGCAACAAAAAGTGCTTTATTGACTGCACATCGCTTTTGGACCTCCTGTAGTTATGGAAGGCTCTCTGGATGAATTAAATTTCTTCCTTTAACTGTTCTATCCACTTTTCCCACCTCTACATCTCTCCTAATTACTTCAATTTCTATCCTGTTACGCTACTTGTCCAATGTCCAATCTTAGAAAGGATGCAACTTCCTCTAGTTAAAAATGATCTTCAGTTTGCCACAAACTCCCATTCAGTGCCATTAACACTGTGTCTGCCTATAGCTGATCAACTGCAACATTTATTTCAATGAAATCAGACTGGAGTTTCCAGTCCACTTCCAAACAGTAGCTATGACTTCTACTGCTAAGCAACATTCATTCATGCCACCCCCTATTTCATTTCAACTGCTGTTGAAATCTCAACCATGCCTTTAACTAATTCATCTCATGGTTTGCCTTATCCTCTATTAACTTCTGCTTATCCAAAACCTCTGTGCCTATATCCTAACCTGCACGACTTACTCAACTGATGTTATTATCTTTCATTTTGATTTCATTTTCCTTTTCTTGCATTTAAATTATTTTATGGCTTTATTCTTCCCTGTGTAATTTCCATGAGCAATATAATTCCTCTCATTACAGTTGCTTGTGCATAACCTTTCCTTTAATTCAATGAATGTGTGCCTGCAAAGGTTCCATGTCATTTATTCATAGATAGTGACTTGATTTATTTATTTTCTTGCAGGAACCACTAGTGGTTGTCAAACCGGGAATGTTTTCGTCCTGAGCTCAGAGCCAGAGAGATTAATGGAATCTGTCAACACTGGTGAAATCATGTAATTCAGTTTGAGCATCAAATTGGAGACTTTTTAATGTTTGCTTTTCCCGTAGGGCAATCAGAAAAATGTCTTAACATTTTTTTGGTGAAAATTCTAGCAGTTGGGATGTTATGTTACAGCTGTACAAGGCACTGGTGAGGCCACAGTTGGAGTATTGTGTACAGTTTTGGTCAACTTGCTCTAAGTTGTGAAGTTGGAAAGAGTGCAGTGAAGAATTACGAAGATGTTGCCAGGACTTTACCCAGAGTAGGGAAATCAAGAACAAGAGGACATTGGTTTAAGGTGAGAGGGGAAAGATTTAGTAGGAATCTGAGGGGCAACTTTCTTACGCAAAGGACGGTGGATATATGGGATCAGCTGCCAGAGGAGGTAGTTGATGCAGAAGCTATAACAACATTTAAAAGACAATTGGACAGGTACATAGATAGGAAAGGGTTAGAGGGATACGGGCCAAACAACAGCAGGTAGGACTGGTGTAGTTGGGGCACCTTGGTCAGCATGGGCAAGGTGGGCCGAATGGCCTGTTCCATGCTGTATGACACTAAGACCACAACACTATGACTCACCTTCAGTATTTCACCATCTGCATAAAGAATGTACATTGTTACTTCAATGTTCTTCTGAACACTCTTTCCACCTCTCTCAAAATCCCCTCGCTCCAATGTCAGATACAGATCATTCCTGATGTCACCTGTATGATGTTCACATGACATGTCCAAACAAATTACATTAATAATATTGAAAGGAATAACCCAAGAATGAAATTGACATTCAATAAAGGTTCAGTGTTGATGGACATATTTGCAGATAGCTTACACTTAAACTGCAGTGGTGAATTAATCCAAAAAGGGCAAGGTTAAGTACTGGCTGAACTTAACAGTACAGCCAGTACTTAACATATACAAAGCCACTGTGATTTCCATGTAATTCCCAAGACAGTAACAAACATTTCCCAAGGAAGGGTTCTGTTGAATTACCCTATCTAAAATATTAATGCTATGTTTCTCCAATATTTCATGTTTTAAACTTTAAAAATCTAGCAGTATTCTTCTGTTAGTTTGATCCACTTTTTACACTATCGCAGAGTATATTGTATGATGCCTCTGTCAACAGTGCACACAAGGGAACATGAAATATTATGAATAGTGATGTAATATGGTATTACATTGCTGACTAACATTATTATTCCTTATATGTTTTGAAAAAGTATTACTCAAAATAGAATCAAGACAGTTGAACTTTCACTGCAAAAGTTGACAAGATTAATTCAGAACACACTTTTATTCAGTTAAAGGAGATGCAGTAAAATTCTTCGCATTACAGTGAAATGAACTTTCTGATATAAACAGTGGTTTTGAAGTGTGGTGAAAGAAAAGAGCAGTTTGTCAAAGTGCCCGTGTAATAAATAAGATGGCACAACAATGCCACCCAGGAATATTTAAAGTTTAATATTTGTGTTTATGCTAATAAATAAAATGGCATAGAATGATGAAATGTTGGTGGTGGTTAAATCAGGAAGCTCTATTTAAGCATTGGAATAAACAAAAATGTGTTTTTACACGAATAGTCTTTTTTCAAAGAATTGGAAATAGAAACATTCTGATGTCATATCTGATTTGTACATTTGATCTAGGTAGCGTGACGCAGCACACTTTTCAACAAATCCCAATCCAACTCTGATACCTCATCCTTGGCATCAATAAATCATTTGAGTGTAGTACATTTTCAAATGTCTTGAGCTTATGTTTGTAATTGCTTCTGGGAATCTTAGAGGAAGACGGTTGACTATCAACATTTTAAATCATTAAGATTCTGCTTCTTTCCCTTCTAACTTGAACCCTAACGTGAGTGGTAAATTTTCTCTGTGGCTTAAACTGGGAGCTGTTCTAAATGTTTTGCTTAACATTCATAGAAATGATTTATGGTATATATTTAATTTACAACCACAATCCCTGCCCCCAAACCATGGGTGAAAATCACCACGTTAGTTAGGTACAATAAGTATACGAATGACATAGAATGAGATCTTGTTCATCTGTGCTGGTTTTTACCCTCCATACAAAGCTATAGACAGAAATGTCTACGAATACTTGAAGTTACATGACTAACAATTTGCTACTTAATGATCCACAACTGTGATATTCAGTATAAAGAAACAATTTAAAACAACAAAATCATCTTGAATGAATGAAAATCAAGAAATTGCAGATGCTGGAAATTGGAAAAACTCAAATGGAAATAACAGGTCAGTTGTCACCCGATGAGAGAGTAACAGGGTTGATTTCTCTTTATACAGGTGCTGTCTAACCCATGTATTTCCAACATTTGCTATTTAAAAATCATCAGTCATGTCTAGAATAAAGTTCATTTTCATTTTGCACAACAGGCATGCTTTAGTTTTCTCTCCTTAGATCCTCCCCATCCAAGGAAATGGGGAAGCATCTTATTGGGGTTCTACTTTGATGGCTTTTGTCTACCCATACTTTTCACTGGCAAAGTTTATTTTTAAAGAGTGATGGAACGAATAAAAAAATCAAAAAGGGTTGCATGTTTTCACATGTAACTAAGACAAAAATATATTTATTTCAATTGCACACAGACCAGATGGGTAAAATTATGTGATTGCAGACTCCTTATTTTCAATACCGTCCACAAACGGTGTATAGAAACTATTGTAAAATACAGAAAATATCAAAATGTTACTTCAATTTGCTTTCATTTCAGGATGAAAGGAAGTAGTAAACTGGAAGCCACACTTAATGTAATAAAAATGTCAATAAATTCTGTATTTCGAGCTAAATTCCCTCCTGTCAAAGCTTCTCTATTAATACAGAAATGCTTTTTTCTCAAAGGTTCTGGCTATGACTTTCCCAATCAAGTATGGGCTTTAATGTGCTGTCATGGATGACTGGAGGATATCTGCAGCCACAAATGGTCGCAGGCCAGAAATGAGAAGATGATTCCAGAGGAGATGGTTAAAGTCACTACACCCATTTCCTCCACCAACCATCCTCATGATTCTGCCAATGTTAGGGATTACTTGAAGACACAAGAGAATACAGATGCTGGAATCTGAGAAAAAAAACTAAACTGCTCAAGGAACTCAGCAATTTTATGGAGGGAAAGGATTGTCGATGTTTTGGGTTGGATCCTGCATCAGGTCTCAGAGTGGAGAGCTAGTACAAAGAGGAGTGGGGGAGGGATGAGACAGGTGGTAGTTAGTGATAGGTGGACCAAAGAGGGGTGAGGGATGATGGGCAGAGGAGCTTTGCGGCAAAAGGCAGATGGGGAAGGGGAGGGTAAAGGTGGAGACAGAAGCTGGAGTGGAATGAATGGGGATGCAGAGATTATGTGCTGGCATCTGATAGGGTAGAAAGATGATAATCGGGTCACAAGAAACTGCAGATACTGGAACCTTGAGCAAAAATCAAAAGGTTGGAGGAACTCAGTATGTCAGGCATCATCTGTGAGGGAATGGACAGATGACTTTTTAGGTCAGTATCCTTCTTCAAACTGGTAGCCTTTATCACCCTTCAGTCTGTCTCCATCTTTACCATCCCCTCCTCCCACCTTGGTCTATTTATGCTTTTTTCCCGTTGTCTGTTTCTACCTCTCACTCACCTGCTTCTGTCTCCCAACTCAACCCTCCCCTCTCCTTTCTCCACCTGGCCCTTTCTACCCATTATACCCAACCCCTCCTTGTTCCACCTAATACTGACCAGCTCCTGTTTCATCCTTCCCCTTCTTTTCTTTATATCAGCTATCATCTCTCTCCACTCTCAGTCCTAATGCAGGATTTTGACCCAAAGCATCACCAATTCCTTCCTCCACCCCCATAGGTTTTGTCCGAACTCTGGTTCACAGGTCAGTATTGTAAATTATTTGAAAAGGAGCATCGCTTGCCATGTGATTAACCTCAAACCCATATTGCCATGCCTCATGAAATTCTTTTAATAGCTTCAAAACCAGGTTAGCATCTGCTGTGAAATTGTTTTTATGGATAGAGTCAACAGATGGTGTGGGAAGTTGGCCAGTTTCTTGCATCCTAGCCCAGAGGCTCCTCCTGTCAAACACTGGAAATCAGCTGCAATCAGCTGACTCAGAGCATTGCAGTCTGATAAATCCACTCAGCAATTAGGAAAGCCTTAGCAATGGAATTTTTCAGTCCAGTTTGGCTGTGAAGATGTTATCCTGCTGAAATTAGGCGGCAGCAAAACACAATAATTGTACTGATTAGCTTATTAGTATAACATTTTGAAATTCAAATATTAAAAAGCTGAATTTATTCACAGCAGAGCATTGTTGAGCAAACATGGCATGCACAATCACATTGATTCCTTCATTCATTTAGAGTCATAGCATGCAATGAGGCCCTACGACCCACTGAATCTGCACCGAGTATCAACACCCAAAATCAAGAGATAATATCATGAAAGATTGGGTAGATGCACAGAGTCTCTTGCCCAGAAGAGGGTAATCAAGAACCAGAGGACATAGGTTTAAGGTGAGGGGGGAAAGATTTATTAGGAACCTGAGAGGTAACTTTTTCAATCAAAGGGTA
Organism: Rhinoraja longicauda; assembly: GCF_053455715.1. Lineage (NCBI taxonomy): Eukaryota > Metazoa > Chordata > Chondrichthyes > Rajiformes > Arhynchobatidae > Rhinoraja > Rhinoraja longicauda. The sequence goes on along the minus strand of NC_135969.1, from coordinate 23,645,251 downwards.
GAGGGTGTATGGAATGAGGTGCTGGAGGAAGTAGTTGAGGCAGGTACTATCACATGGATAGGGCAGGTTTAGAGGAATATCGGCCAAATGTAGGCAGGTGGGCCTAGGTGTGGATGGGACACATTGGCTGGAGTGAGCAAGTTGGGCCAAAGGACCTGTCTCCATGCTGTAAGACACTATGACTCTGTGACCCGTTCATGCTAATCCTACATTAATGCCCTTGCCCCCACTCTTTTTCAACAACTTCCCACTGATTCTACCACTCATCCACATACAGGGGCAATTTACAGTAGCCAATTAACACACCAGCATGCACATCTTATGAATATAGGAGGAATACAGAGAACCCACAGGAAACCACATGATCACAGGAAGAATGTGCAAACTTCACACAGACAATAACCAAGGTTAGGATTGAACCTGGACTTCTGGCAATGTGAGGCAGCAGCTCCACTAGCTGCACCTCTGTGCCATCCTACTGATCATATGGATTTGTAATGCAAGTGTTGCTGCTGTAAATAAAGTTGCAGACATGGTCAAGTCTGCATTAAAATTGCATTTTTTAATATAATGAATTATCTTTATACATGGCAGCAATCTGTAGTATTTGAATCATTTTAATGGGCTTCCAGGTAAACTACAAAGAAAATTATCTCAGAGGCACAATAAGCCAAATGTTAACATTTACTCATCAAGTACAAAGTAAGAAAAAAACTTGACAGTATAAAATATCTCAAATGTTTCAATTATGCCCAATTCACATATATCTTTCTTGGCCAGAGGAATGAAGACGCAGGGAATGAGGCAATGTTCCCAAAAATTAAAATGAGGTGGCTTAAAGGATGCTAGGATTTCATAACACAAGAAATATAATACTTTGGGCATAAAATGAGATTTAGAATTTCATCAGAATGTATTAAACTCGTCATTTAAGAAACTTGCAGAATAATGTGAATACATTTTTGTGAAGCTGTCAATGTCAGTAGCACTAATCCCAATATCTGAACATAGCCATTGTTCTAGATTGATGAATAGCACAGTGACAAGGTAAAACACTGTCTCTGTAAGTAGTGAGGATGAATAACGACATCCTTTTTCAAGTAACTGGCTCAGAAATTGCAATCAGTACAAATATACATGTTCACTGCTGATTAGGTCATGTTCCTTGTTGCTAAAGCAATTTAAGAGCTTTGGCTTGGAAACTTTGATATGCAGTGTTTTTTTTTATTGCATTGCCAAGTATATAGAAATTGATTGTTTTCAGGAGTCTGAAACACATCCAATTATGTCATACTTCTATCCAATGTTCCTTTTGGATTATTACATGAGAAACATGGCCCATGTTGGTCCAAAGTTCCACTCTTTGGGCACACCCAGATCAACCATGTTTTAACAGAGCTACAAGCTGGGGTCACACTCAAGTCAATCAATTATTTAAGCCCTCTCCTTCGGAGTTCTCCCTCTGTAGCCCCTCGACACCCACCTACCAATCTTATTCTGATACCCTGATTGGCTCAGTACTATTGCAATATTCTCCCAATGGCCTAGGCCCTGATCCTCGGTCCCATGATCGGACCAATTCTTGACCTTCTGTTTTCTGATCACCTGGCTCGCATCTTTTTGGCAGCCTCCTGCATCCCCACCCAGATCTAATTGGCTCCACTGCTCATTCTTTCTTTGCCTCTCAAATCCTATATACCATAATTTCCTTTGCAATCAATGAACCCTGTGAAAGAAATTGTTCAGTAGTAATGCTTACATAGGGAATTGCAGAGAGTTTCACATGGGCAACCAGAATCAAACAAAATCTAAGTCCATGCATTTTGCAATGAAGACTTGCTGTTGCTTGGGGTGAAGAATTGAGCAGTAACACTGCACGAGTTCATTGATCTACAATGTATGAATAAGCAGCTATAACTTAGATATGCTTATCTTGGGTGATGATAATATTTTGCAGGAAATGTTGACACTCATTTTTGAGCAGTGTAATTCTAAACAGGAGCAATGTTGAGGGATATCTTTAAAACACTGAACCCTGATTGTCAGACACGAAGAATCAGTCACTGCAACCCTAATACTTAGGCTTCTTTGCAGAATTTCAAGAACAGTATTTAACTTAGGGCAGCAAGTGAAACATCTGGTAGAGCTGCTGCCTCACAAAACCAGAGACCTGGATTCAATCCTAGGGTGCTGTCTGTGTGGTTTGCACGTTCTCCCTGTGACCATATTGGTATCCCCCTGGGTGTTCTGGTTTCCTCCCACATCCCAAAGACATGTGGGTTTGTAAGTTAATTGACCTCTACAAATTGCCCCTAGAGTGCGGAGAGTGCATGGAACTAGTGTGAACAGGACCCGGTGGGCCAAAGGGCCTGTTTCCATGCTGTACCTTTAAAACTTAAACTGACTTTCAATTAAACTTTTTGTTGTAAACACCAACAATTTCATAAGTGACAAGTGCCATCTTAAGATGTAGATTCCATGCTTGCTTCTTGATCCATCAGTGTTATGAATTTATTATGTATATTTGATCTCTAGACACAAATTATCCACATTTTTGTTCTGTAAAACCCTTTCACCTTTGGTCGGGATTGACAACTAGAATATTTAATCTCCTCCCTGGATTTCTTTGCTTGTGGCCTGTGGAATGCATTTCACACGATAAAGAAATCCCAGCAGCCTACAGCAACATTGTGTGAAGTCTGGAAACATTTCTCGACTGAGAAGTAGAATTCAATGCAATGGCTATGACTTTAAAGCCTGGTGCCTGTATAAGATACTAAATTGGGTTAATTTCTCCTGTAGCATTTTTTTTTTGTGTTTGATCTGAATTCTGTTTTAATCATTTTATGTTAATTTAAAAGCTTTCCTCACTCTATATAAAGAATAATAGTTTTTAGGAACACATTTAGTTTACAATGGTATAATGAAGCTGTGCTTTTACAGCATGTAGGGTAACACTCATTTTTGGAAAATATGCAATGCAGCCAATGCAGTCCAGCCACAGGATAATAAAATGGTTTGTTTACTGAGGCAAATGGAGTAGCCTTGACATGAGTATTGTTGCACACATGCCTGTTAAGTGCAATGTATAGTTATGAAGGAAGCAAGCAGTGTGAACACTGCAAACAAACAGGCATTGCAGACTTACACCCTACTATCTTCATCTCTGCAGCAGAGAAAGAGGGGAAGAGGATAACACAAAGATTGTGACATTAATCAACAGAACAATACACAACCAAACACTGGGATTGACATTTTCAGTAAATACCAAACTATATTAAAATTAAAATATTGCTCCAAGAACAGGGACACAGTTTTGAGAGTTGAGGCAGAAAAATACAAAAGGATTATTATCAAATAAATAAATTAATCAGGAGCTTCAATGCCACTGTTTGTTTGTTGCCTTTCAAAACATATGCGCAATTTACATCAATAAAAGTTTTGAATCCAACAAGCACATTAATTTATTTCTTCCTCAATCTTATTATGCAATTATCAGTGAGGACCACAAAACAGATTGCTCAAATTGGTTTTCCACATACCTTTCATCTATTACTTAATCCTTAATTTAGGACAGGGCCACCAAAAATTTCAAAAGTAATCATTGAATATATTCACAAAATAAGTTAAATATTAGAAATACTCCAAGTTTCACGCAATTTACAAGTTCATCTGTTCCTGGTCACATAGTTTTGGCTTCAGTAGTAATCTTTTAAATATGCATGCACTTGATTATAATTCAAAAAGAGGGGAAGCAAAGGGACCATAATCGGAGACTTTATTTTTGCTGTAATATTCCATATTACAGGAGAATGTACATTGTATAATAATTTTGCATATAAGAAAAAGATGCATAACAGAGATGCATATTCTACATGTGTAAAACAATGCAGAGTTTATTATATTTTTATATATAAAAAAATACAATGAAACATGGGGAATGAGAAGCAGGAAGTATCTTCTTTAATGATACAGATTAAAATATAAATTAAAAATTCTAAATTCAGAGCCTGAGGAAGAGTTTTGTGTGTTGATATGGGAACTGCAACAACTCCAGAAGATATTTATGATATGCAAAGCCTTGATCTTAAACTTGAACACTGTTGAATAATAAATGCCATGGGTCATCAGGAGATACGATAATAGGAAAACTGTTCATACCGGCAGAATCACTGGTATGTGGCTGCAAGTTCACAACAGATAACAAGAAACAAAAAAGGCTTGAGGACCGAGAAAAGGACAAATAGGGCAACAATTGTATGTTAAAAATACCTATTCTAAATTCATCATTAGTAAGGTACAAAATGTATAGTGACATTGAAAAAAACAATAAATTTAATATGTGGTTATCATGGGGAAAAACAAGCTATTTGCATTGTTATCAAGTTTTATAAAGTAGGAGGGTCCTTTTTATTTTACCAGAGACAAATATTTATCAGTAATTGTCATTCACATCTGCGATTACTGATTCAAGAAATGTACCAATTTATAGTGATTGCTACTGCAAATATCATGGCATTTTAAAAATAACTAGACGACAAAGGTCCTTCTGCTGCACTGAACAGTAACACTTTACAAAGCACATTTCTACTTATGTAATAATTCAAGGCAAAGCATGAACTATTCCCGAATACATAGTACATTAGATCTCTGACAATCAACTATTTTTTTCAGTTAACAAGAGACCATGAGCATAGATTTCAAAAGGGAAGGTCAAACTTCAACAGCCTTTATTGATTTTTTTTTGACACAGCAAAAGAAGAAGTAATAGATGTGACTAAGATTTTCAAAAGATACTGGACCAAGTGGATCCATTGGTCCCAAACCTCTACTGCATTGGTGCAGCACCCTCTCCTCCACCCCTCCTCCCTCTTCTCCCCCCTCCCCCTCCCCTCCTTCTTCTCCTTCCCTCCCCTTCCCCTCCCCCTCCCTCCCCTCCCTCCCCTCCCCCTCCACCCCCCCTCCCCTCCTCCCTTCCCCTCCCCCTTATCCTCCCCCCACCCTCCCCCTCCCTCCCTAAGAGATAGATTTAAACTTTAATATGTGAATAACTTTAAAAATATAACACCGATTTAAATGAAACTTCTTCCATTAGCACCAAAGGGATGGCGGTGAGTAAAGTGGGCCTAAAATTGTTGCGCTATCACGCACCGTTTTGGCTGTAGTTCAGGAACAAACAAACGACAGTTTTAGTATATAGATATAAATACTGCATGACTAGAGTGTGTGGATTCACGTTATAAGTAGAAAGATAACTACAGAATAAAAAGAGTAGAGTTTAAGGATCAGTGCTGTGATCAATGTTCATAATTTACAAAGCATCTATAGTTTGGGGTACGTGAAATAATTTCCATATGTACAAAATACCAACAAATAAGCAAATAAGCAATGAAAAAATGCATCAAAATAAAAAAATGTTTTTCAAAATGTATGTGCAACAACCAAATTCAAATATTTATAAGATGTTACATTATGGTACAAAGCATAAAGAGGCCACATATTGGATAATAAGAATATGAAAGAACTTGAAGAACACAGAAATTTAAGGGTATAAGTTCAGAAATATTAAGAAGTAAGGTCACTAAAATAAAATAAATTGAGTTGCTGTGCTTGAACTACTGCTGTTTGTGATGCGTATAAATGACTTGGACATAAACGTAGATGGATTGCTTAGTAAGTTTGCAGATGACACCAAGATTGCTGGGGTCACGGACTGTGAAGAAGGTTGTCAAAGTATACAATGGGATAAAGAGCAGCTACAGCTACTAATAAATTCATTGGGGAATGTTCAGGGATACTATTAACCTAATTCCCAAACTTCCAAACTACCTCTTTGCAGCCTTTGTACTGTTTTATACCTGAACTTTCTTTGTGGTTGTAACACTATATTCTGCACTCTGTTACCTTTCTCCATTGAACGACCTGTTGTTCTCGTGTATGGTTTGATTGTAATCATGTGTGGATGATTTATCAGGACAGCATGCAAAATTTTACTGTATCTCAGTACACATGACAATAATAAACCAATAATCCGAGATCTGAGATTTTTGACAGGTGAAGATGTAAAGTGAATATCCCCAGTAGGAAGAAAAATACAAGTTGCAAATTTTATTAAAGATATGAGGTTGTACCAGGAAGTCATTGCTTAATTAGAAGTCACCCTTTTGCCATTGAGTGAAGAGTAAATCCAATTACTTTCTTGGATAATTTTGTCCAGTTAATGTGTAAGTGGTGTGTTAATGGATGCCAGATCAAGGATCATACAAAGAAGGAAGAACTGAAACATTACACTATCAAGCACTGGACATAATTCTGAATTTCCCACCAGCTAACTTCTGACTTAATTGACAAATTCACTGTTACATTACTAACCTCTAATCATCAAATTCTATGAATCCAGCTCCAACCTCATTAAAAAAAGATGGGTACCATAGCAGGCACTGATACATGTTGATACAAGCCACAAAAATGCTGAAATAATTTGACTGCAGGTCACTGACCTAGCTGGATGTCAGTTATAGAAACAGTGTGAATGTTTTAGAATGTTTCTCAAATTCATAAAGATTTCAAAACCTGTTAAAATTAATCAAAGTATTAAATATTTTTAACAAATGTGAAAACATTCAATTAAACACAATTAATTTTAAAAGATTTTAATTACTTGTTACTTACTTTAGTCTATCATAGCTGTTCCTCCCATTGGAATCGATGGTTTCTGCATCAGGTCTAACATTCTCACTGGATCCCTTGGGTGCCTAATGGCGGAGTTTAGTCATAATGACTTTGGTGAACAGCTGCCAAGTTGTGGACTTTTATGTTTGTGCAGTTATGTATGGAAATCCCCGAATTGCTGGCATGTTAGGGTTTCGGATTGGTTGGCACTTCACAGAAATATTTGGTCTGCATAACTATCTAGAAATTGGATTGCAAAGTTCTTTGTTTTAACTGTGATATGATTGATTTTTATGTTTTTGGAAGCATTTGGACCTGATAGTGTACCTGGTCACGTTCTCAAAACCTGCAGGGACCAATTGGCTCGAATAATTGTGGACAAGTACTGATACAGGTTCTACATTCATTTGCTTTATCCATAATACTCCTTGCATTGAAATAAACACACTTCAGCCCACCAGTTTCAACCTCTCCCCTGCCTGTCCTTACTTTGAGACTTACTGGTTAGAACCTGTATCTTCCCATCAGTCCTTCCACTTGCTGACCTTCCGCTCTGGTTCCTACCTCCTACTAGTCTAGTTTAAATCCTCCCAAGTAGCACTAGTGAACATACCTGCAAGTATATTAGTTCCACTTCAGTTCAAATGTAACCTGTCTTTCTTATACAGGTCACCTTTGCCACAAAAAAATCCCAAAGGTCTAAAACTATGAATCCATGCACCAACTCCTCAGCCACTCATCATCTGTCCTATCTTCCTATTTCGACCCTCGGTAGCATGCAGCACCGGAAGCAAACTAGAGATAGTTGGGGAAGGAAAGAGAAAGATGTGGGTTTCTAGGTATACGTGGAGAGGTTATTAGAGCCATGCCAGATGTTCCTCCTCCATTGTGCATGATCGTGAGCAAGGGACTTCCATGTCAGTCCTCAGTCAAACGCAGAGCAGGCACACTGGAGGTGGTGATGAATTTCATCATCAATGTTTATCTTCATAGAGAGGTGACTCCCAAGACATAGAAAGTGGCCTGTGCCAACCATTATCGTTGGGGGGCAGTGTTGCGCAGCAGGGACAGGTTAGTAAAGGGAATTGTTTTGCATATGTTGAGTGAAACGGCAATTTCTCTGAAATGCTTCAGTGAACAAATTAACAATTGCTTACACCCCTGTCAAGTGTCCACATAATCAAATATCAGCTGTACACTGCAGCTCAGAGACAGAGGTTGGAGTAAGCTTAATTCTGGAGTCCAGGAGATATAGGTTGAACTGTTTCCCATTTGTCCCGTAGATTCTCTCCTCTACAGGGTAAGTTTGCTGGAGGTGAGGTGCAATAAGGCAGTAATAAAAAGATTTTAGAGATGACACACCCTTGCTTCAACATTTTTTGATATCCATGAGTATGTGGTAGACTTGTAAGTTAAAATAACTGTTTGCGTTTCATCCAGTAGCAGATATACGGTGGAGATAATGGCAGTCTAACCTGGGAAAGACTGGGCACAGTTTCTCTCCGAGGCCAAGCATTTTGCTTGGAATTATTACATGGTGAATACCATATCTAATGTGTATTTTGATGAATGGAATCTGCGCTGTGATTCAGGGAGCCATTGGGGGAGATAATCCTTCTAATAACTGTCCATGTGATCGATAGCAGAGAGACTCCTCTGTAATAAGGTAATTCAAATTTGTTTCTTGAGGACGGTCATGATTATGGTACCTCTGAGGTTCTTCTGTTCACAGATGTGGGGCATGAAATTATAAAGGAGTTCCTCAAAGTTCTCCTTCCGGCATTGAACGCATTTCCACCCTTAGGAAGCTCTTCTCCTTGTTTGGTTCTCACAGAGGGTTTCAGCTATGTGTGGTCTTGACAGCAATGAATTTACACACATCATGGCTTTCGCACACTGATTCTATTTATCATCTGTTCTTCAAGTCAGTTTTTTTGTGGACCATAGCCATCTTGTGCCCTTGGAGCTGTACAGCATGATAAAGGCAGCAATGTGTATTCAAAACAGGCATATATATTCACACTGATTTCAATCCAATGCATCTACCTTGTCAGAGAAGGTTTTGTACTCCTTTTTGGAATTATTTTACCTACTGCTTAAAATCTTCCTTGGGGTTTTGGCACAAAAAACGAATAATTGTCTCCTTTATTCAGAATGCCTGATATAACATTGAAGAATTTCAAATGTATGTTTTTCTCTCCATTTCTGTATATTTCTTTCCATTCTAAGGCATATAATACTTTTGATGCAAACAATAGATTAATTTTGAGCATTAATTAAGGTTTGTCTGAGAAACATGATAAATAGCAAATGGATTGGAACTGTAATTAAATAATTCCATACATTGGAATTAGAAACCAAGGCAGTTTTAATGGTGATAAATTAAATGTCATAAAATGTCATGTCTTTAATAAAAGATTATATGATGGAGAACATGATAAACCTCAAATTGATTATGTCAGAGAGGTAATTGCAATTCTCCACTTTTTTTTTCCAGAAAATTCAATCTTACAATCTTACAAGATTTCTTCATCTTGTAGATTGCAATTCAGCAACATTATTCCCAATGAAACATGGATTGGAGTTGGATATGTTAAAACGAAAGGGGTTGCTAAATGTCATAAACTTTAGCTCGGCAGCAGTTGTTCTTGTATTATACAAAACAATTCACTATTTGGCATTATGTGCAATTATGGCAAAATATTTTCCAATTGCCAAGTGAGTATTTACTGCTGTGTATAGAAAACATCCCATTTACTTCATGGACTGTGTAAGAAACAAATTGGTTGCTACAAAAAAACTGCAAAAAATATTAATTGATTGTGTGGCAATTTGGTGCATTCCAGGGATGTAAAAGTGCATGTACCAGCTTCTTTCTTAAAATTTGGTGCAAGTTCTGGAGAGATATCCAGTTTGTGATAAGAAGCATTTTGATTTGAATAATAGCCTCATTCGCACTCTTTCACCTCTCCAAAACAAAAACATCCATTCACTGCAAGAGTTTGAGACACCTGCTTAAGTATTAGGTGAGCCTGGTGACAAGGAGGCTCAATATAAATAGGAAGACAAAAGCGTCCCCAGTATTCTCTCACTATCTTATACACTTATTCAGTGTATAAGAGCATTCTGCAGAAAAGGACACTTTTACCAATAGCAGATATACGTCTTGTGCTGAAGAGACACCTTTCTAACTCGATAATCTGCATTTTCTGGATTGCACTAGATTTCAAACTCCTATGTGACCACAAAATAACACATTGTTCAAAAAGACTGAAGTAAATGATTTATGGAATATGGTTGCCAATATTTCTTAGCAAATGTGTAATCATGGAATAGTTAGACTTATCAACAAGGACATCTATATAATAAAACTCTCGTTTGTTTGTTTGTTTGTTCCTGAACTACAGCCAAAATGGTACACGATAGCGCAACAATTTTAGGCCCACCTTACTCACCATCGTCCCTTTGGTGCTAATGGAAGAAGTTTAAATGAAATCGGTGTTATAATTTTAGTTATTCACATTTTAAAGTTTAAATCTATCTCCTAGGGAGGGAGGGAAGGGGAGGGAGGTGGAGAGAGGGGGGGAGGGAGGGGAAGGAGGGGAGGGGGAGGAGGAGGGGAGGGGAGGGGAAGGAGGGGAGGGGGAGGAGGGAGAGGGAGAGGGGAGGGAGGGGGGAGGGAGGGGAGGGGGGGAGAGAGGGTGCTGCACCAATGCAGGAGAGGTTTGGGCCCAACGGGACCACTTGGTCTAGTTATTTATAGAGCTGTTTCCATGAAATTGTTCCTTTGAATGCCCCCCACAAAACTGGATGAGGAATAAAAAGAATTCTGAGCAACTATGCAAGTTTATTTCTGTAGTAATGTTTATAAGAGAATATAATCAAAATTTATAAATAATAATTAATAAATCTAAATTTAAATACAAGTGTGCTGGATAAATAAGCAATTTCAGTACAGTAGCTCTGAAATGAAAAGGTTAGCTATTCAAGTGAAAATCCCATGACTTTGAATATGAAACTTTAAATTTGCCATAAAATTGGATTTACTGGCCAGTAATTAATGCATACTGCACCAACCTTACATCAGGTATGACCCACATAGTTACAAAGTCTTCGAACCAATATAAAAAAACAACTTAAAATGTATACTGAGATTTGTCTAATGAGATTGTTTCATGGCCTCAAAGTGATGAAATGATTTAATAATCATAATCATAATGATCATAATAGTACTTTATTAGCCAAGTATGTTTTGCAACATACGAGGAATTTAATTTGCCATACAGTCATACCAATAAAGAGCAACAAGACACCCAAATAAATTTTAACATAAATATCCACCACAGCAACCCCCCACATTTCTCACTGTGAAGGAAAGCAAAAAAGGTTCAATCTTCTTCCCTTCTTTGTTCTCCCGCGGACGGGCCCCCCGGACCTTCCGTTGCCGGGGCGATCTTGGCTCCCGCAGTCGCCGGTCGGGCCTTCTGCGTCGGGATGATCAAGCTCCCGCATCTGGGGGGATCTCAGCTCCCCCGCGCCGGGCGATTGGACCCCGGGTCAGGGCTAGTCGAACCTCCTGCGACTTTGGAGCTTCCCAACATCAGCCTCTACCCGAGACTGTGAGCTCCTCGATGGTAAAATCCGCAGGCCGCGGCTGGAGCATCGATCCCAGGCAAGGGATTGCAGGCTCCGATGGTAAGTCCACGGCCCCGCGGTGGGGCTCAAAGTCAGTCTTGAGGCAGGCCGCCAGCTCCATGATGTTAGGCCGCAGAGCGACCAGAGATCCGATCCGGAAAACAATCGCATTTCCGGCAAGGTAAGAGATTGAAAAAAAGTTTTCCCCGAGCCCCCCCCACCGAAAAAAAAGAGTACATTAACACATACTTTTAAAACACACTAAAAATAACAATAAAGATGTAACGATAAACAGACCGTTGGCGAGGCTGCCATTGCTGACGGAGCCACCCGGTAGAATTTTCATGAAGTAAATGGAATTTACATGATTGTGCACTGTTTTGTTGTTTGCAAAACAATGCCAGGCATCATTTTGTGCATCATAATAACTGGAGGGAAGTTGCACTGAATCTAGTATAATGACAAGAAAACCACTACACAATTTTCGGCACTAAATCTAGATTATCGATTCAGTATTTCCACCATAAACATAATATTGTTTCTTTATTTCCAGTATAATCACTAAAGCATTGGTCTGTTATTTCCAGTATAAACACTGCTTGGAGAGAAAAGTCAGCAGCTTCCTCAGGAGGTGGCTGGGACTGCCCAGGAGCCTCAGCAGCATCACCCTTTACGGTAATAACACCAAGCTCCAGCTGCCCCTGAAGTCCCTGGAGGAGGAGTTTAAGGTGACTCGGGCCAGAGAGGTCATGCTGTACAGGGACTCCAGCAACCCCAAGGTGGCTTAGGCAGGGGTGGAGGTGAAAACTGGGAGGAAGTGGAGAACCGGCGAAGCTGTGCTGCAAGCGGAGTCTCAGATACGGCACAGAGTCCAGAGTCAGAGCAGTGACTCGGGAAAGAGCTGGTCTGGGAACCTACCCAACTCCCCAGTTTGACAAGGCCAAGGAGAAGGAGAGGCGCAGGCTGGTCCAGGAGGAAGTGATGGCAGCGATGGAGGAGGAGAGGTCTAGCAGAGCAGTTGGCTTGAGGCTGCAGGGGCCCTGGTAGGCTGAACCACTAGTCCAGGCAGTGGATGATGTCCTGCCCAGCCCATCAAACCTCTTTATCTGCGGCAAAGCGGAATCTCCGGATTGTCCGCAATGCTCAGGCAAGGGGACGTTGGAACACATCTTGAGCTGCTGCCCAAAGGCTCTTGGGCAGGGCCGGTACACCTGGCATCACAACCAGGTTCTGAAACCCATTGCAGAAGCCATCAGCATGGGAATCAGCAGCTGCAGACGAGCACGCCCCACCACCCAGATGATCACCTTCGTGAAGGCTGGAGTGCAGCTGCCAAGAACCACAGCAGCTAAGAATCCGGCAGGAATCCTGGCGACTTCGCAGGACTGGCAGTTTTCTGTAGACCTGGTGAAACAGCTGAAGTTCCCAAGGCACATCGCCACGACTATCCTGAGGCCAGACATCCTTCTGGTCTCCGAGGCAACCAAAAACATTGTCTTGTTGGAACTGACAGTGCTGTGGGAGGACCGTCTGGAGGAGGCCCACGAGAGGAAGAAGACCAAGTACAAAGAGCTGGTCATAGACTGCCATAAGCAGGGCTGGAAGGCAAGGTGTATGCCCATCACCGGAATGGAGAGGAGAAGAGTCATCAAGAACACCACAGAGGTAGCGGAGAAAGCCTTGAGATGGCTCTGGATCAGGAGAAGAAGTCCATGGGGAGGAGCGAATGCCACCTGAACACGTTGTGATCTGATCAACCATGGCTGGGTTGCCTGGGCGAGGGTGTCCGATGTTGAAAGACCCGAAACACCCAATGACCCCAGGTTACATCACTGATGATGTGTTCAGGAGCATCAAGAGATGTATTTTATCAATCAATGCTGCTCTACTTCCCATACAACTAGACTAATGTGGCATTTCCAATTTGGCAGCATGAATACTGCATTTTTATAGATGTAGCACTGTGTTGCTTCCAGTGTAATAACTCAGACACTTACATTTTATTCATACTCAGGATAAGGGGATTTTTGGCAAAGGGAACATTATCATTTTGTGAATAATTCCTTTCTTAATGTTGGGTCAAAATACTAGATTTCCTATCTAGTGGAATTATAGTACTTCCCAATACAGTATATATTGCAGTTATTTAAGAAGGCAATTCTCCATCATATTCTCAAAAGCATTAATGATAATATAAGAAAATAACAATAGACAATAGACAATAGACAATAGGTGCAGGAGTAGGCCATTCAGCCCTTCGAGCCAGCACCGCCATTCAATGCGATCATGGCTGATCACTCTCAATCAGTACCCCGTTCCTGCCTTCTCCCCATACCCCCTCACTCCGCTATCCTTAAGAGCTCTATCCAGCTCTCTCTTGAAAGCATCCAACGAACTGGCCTCCACTGCCTTCTGAGGCAGAGAATTCCACACCTTCACCACCCTCTGACTGAAAAAGTTCTTCCTCATCTCCGTTCTAAATGGCCTACCCCTTATTCTCAAACTGTGGCCCCTTGTTCTGGACTCCCCCAACATTGGGAACATGTTATCTGCCTCTAATGTGTCCAATCCCCTAATTATCTTATATGTTTCAATAAGATCCCCCCTCATCCTTCTAAATTCCAGTGTATACAAGCCCAATCGCTCCAGCCTTTCAACATACGACAGTCCCGCCATTCCGGGAATTAACCTAGTGAACCTACGCTGCACGCCCTCCATAGCAAGAATATCCTTCCTCAAATTTGGAGACCAAAACTGCACACAGTACTCCAGGTGCGGTCTCACCAGGGCCCGGTACAACTGTAGAAGGACCTCTTTGCTCCTATACTCAACTCCTCTTGTTACGAAGGCCAACATTCCATTGGCTTTCTTCACTGCCTGCTGAACCTGCATGCTTCCTTTCATTGACTGATGCACTAGGACACCCAGATCTCGTTGAACTCCCCCTCCTCCTAACTTGACACCATTCAGATAATAATCTGCCTTTCTATTCTTACTTCCAAAGTGAATAACCTCACACTTACCTACATTAAACTGCATCTGCCATGTATCCGCCCACTCACACAACCTGTCCAAGTCACCCTGCAGCGTTATTGCATCTTCCTCACAATTCACACTACCCCCCAACTTAGTATCATCTGCAAATTTGCTAATGGTACTTTTAATCCCTTCGTCTAAGTCATTAATGTATATCGTAAATAGCTGGGGTCCCAGCACCGAACCTTGCGGTACCCCACTGGTCACTGCCTGCCATTCCGAAAGGGACCCATTTATCCCCACTCTTTGCTTTCTGTCTGTCAACCAATTTTCTATCCATGTCAGTACCCTACCCCCAATACCATGTGCCCTAATTTTGCCCACTAATCTCCTATGTGGGGCCTAGTCGAAGGCTTTCTGAAAGTCGAGGTACACCACATCCACTGACTCTCCCTTGTCAATTTTCCTAGTTACATCCTCAAAAAATTCCAGTAGATTTGTCAAGCATGATTTCCCCCTCGTAAATCCATGCTGACTCGGAATGATCCCGTTACTGCTATCCAAATGCTCAGCAATTTCGTCTTTTATAATTGACTCCAGCATCTTCCCCACCACTGATGTCAGACTAACTGGTCTATAATTACCCGTTTTCTCTCTCCCTCCTTTCTTAAAAAGTGGGATAACATTTGCTATCCTCCAATCCACAGGAACTGATCCTGAATCTATAGAACATTGAAAAATGATCTCCAATGCTTCCACTATTTCTAGAGCCACCTCCTTAAGTACTCTGGGATGCAGACCATCAGGCCCTGGGGATTTATCAGCCTTCAGTCCCATCAGTCTACCCAAAACCATTTCCTGCCTAATGTGGATTTCCTTCAGTTCCTCCATCACCCTAGGTTCTCCGGCCCCTAGAACATTTGGGAGATTGTGTGTATCTTCCTCAGTGAAGACAGATCCAAAGTAACGGTTTAACTCGTCTGCCATTTCTTTGTTCCCCATAATAAATTCCCCTGCTTCTGTCTTCAAGGGACCCACATTTGCCTTGACTATTTTTTTCCTCTTCACGTACCTAAAAAAACTTTTGCTATCCTCCTTTATATTATTGGCTAGTTTACCCTCGTACCTCATCTTTTCTCCCCGTATTGCCTTTTTAGTTAACTTTTGTTGCTCTTTAAAAGAGTCCCAATCCTCTGTCTTCCCACTCTTCTTTGCTATGTTATACTTCCTCTCCTTAATTTTTATGCTGTCCCTGACTTCCCTCGTCAGCCACAGGTGTCTCTTACTCCCCTTAGAGTCTTTCCACCTCTTTGGAATAAATTGATCCTGCAACCTCTGCATTATTCCCAGGAATACCTGCCATTGCTGTTCTACCGTCTTCCCTGCTAGGGCCTCCTTCCAATCAATTTTGGCCAGCTCCTGCCTCATGCCTCTGTAATCCCCTTTGCTATACTGTAATACCGACACTTCCGATTTTCCCTTCTGCCTTTCCATTTGCAGAGTAAAACTTATCATGTTGTGATCACTGCCTCCTAATGGCTCTTTTACCTCTAGTCCCCTTATCAGATCAGGATCATTACACAACACTAAATCCAGAATTGCCTTCTCCCTGGTAGGCTCCAGTACAAGCTGTTCTAAGAATCCATCTCGAAGGCACTCTACAAACTCTCTTTCCTGGGGTCCATTTCCAACCTGATTTTCCCAGTCTACCTGCATGTTGAAATCTCCCATAACCACCGTAGCATTACATTTTTGACACGCCAATTTTATCTCCTGATTCAACTTGCACCCTATGTCGAGGCTACTGTTTGGGGGCCTATAGATAACTCCCATTAGGGTCTTTTTACCCTTACAATTTCTCATTTCTATCCATACTGATTCAACATCTCCTGATTCTATGTCACCCCTTGCAAGGGAATGAATATCATTCCTTACCATCAGAGCAACCCCACCCCCTCTGCCCACCTGTCTGTCTTTTCTATACGTTGTGTACCCCTGAATATTCAGTTCCCAGCCCTGGTCCTCTTGTAACCATGTCTCAGTGATCCCTACAACATCATACTTGCCCATGACTAACTGAGCCTCAAGCTCATCCACTTTATTTTTTATACTACGCGCATTTAAGTACAACACTTTAACTTCTGTATTTACCTCCTCTCTCACATCGTTCACAATTGGCCCTGCCCTTAATTTCTTTTCCGCTCTAGAACTTCTGTTCCCATTCTTCCGAGAGTCTTTTGCAATATCTCCTGTATTCCCTTTGACCTCATCTTCATATTCACAATTTGTTAACCCCTCCCCCCCACTACTTAGTTTAAAGCCACAGGTGTCACACTAGCAAACCTGCCTGCCAGAATGTTTGTCCCCCTGCTGTTAAGATGCAACCCGTCCCTTTTGTACAAGTCACCCCTAGCCCAGAAGAGATCCCAGTGGTCCAGAAATCTAAATCCCTGCTCTCTGCACCAGCCCCTCAGCCATAAATTCATACCCTCTATCTCTCTGTTCCTGGCCTCACCAGCACGAGGTACCGGTAGCAGTCCAGAGATAACCACCTTCGACGTCCTACTTCTCAGCGCTTTTCCCAACTCTCTAAACTCCCGCTGTAGCACCTCCTTCCTCTTCCGCCCGACGTCATTCGTGCCCACGTGCACAACGACTTCAGGTTGATCGCCTTCCCTCACTAGGATTTTCTGAAGCCGGTCTGTGATGTGTTGAACCCTGGCACCAGGGAGGCAACAGACCATCCTCAAGTCCCTCCTGCTGCCACAGAATCTTCTGTCCGTCCCTCGGACTATGGAGTCACCGACCACTACGGCTCTTCCAGACTTCGGTCTCCCCTGTCGTGTATCCTTGCCAACAGGTCCGCCACTCGGACTGGAAACGTCTTCTGCCCCGACAGTTCCCAAGAGGGTATACCTATTTGCAATAGGCACAGCCACTGGGGTGTCCTGTAGTCCACGTCCACTCCCCCCGGAAACAGTCTCCCACCTTCGCTCGACCTGGACCCTTGGCGTGACAGCCTCACAATAGGTCCTGTCGAGGAAACTCTCGCATTCCCGGATGGCCCTGAGGTCATCCAACTGCCTCTCCAACTCCACCACACGTCCCTTCAGGAGCTGCACCTGGACACAGTTCTTGCAGGTGTAGCTCCCAGAAGCTCCCGCGACGTCCCTGTCTTCCCACATCCTGCAGGAAACACACCGCACCAACTTTTCCGCCATCACCTTGTGCCTATAACCAGCTCTGGCTTAAAACAATGGTATCCTCCTCACCTCAGCCTCCTCGCCGAAGACTCGCAGCCAAAGACTCGCACTTTTCTCACTGGGCTGCACCTGAACAGGGCTGCACCCTTTTGCAAGTATTGCTTATATTACCAATTAAATTGCCTGATTGTCCAATTTACCTGACTTCTCACTTAAACTAGCACTTACTTTAATGCTCAGCCAACGGGCGTCCTTGCTCTGCTCCCGGACTGCAGATGCTGGTACAAATCGAAGGTATTTATTCACAAAATGCTGGAGTAACTCAGCAGGTCAGGCAGCATCTCGGGAGAGAAGGAATGGGTGACGTTTCGGGTCGAGACCCTTCTACAGACTGAAGAAGGATCTCGACCCGAAACGTCACCCATTCCTTCTCTCCCGAGATGCTGCCTGACCTGCTGAGTTACTCCAGCATTTTGTGCATTAATGATAATGTTCCCTTTGCCAAAAATCCCCTTATCCTGAGTATGAATAAAATGTAAGTGTCTGAGTTATTACACTGGAAGCAACACAGTGCTACACCTATAAAAATGCAGTATTCATGCAGGAATGGCTAGTTGTAATAACTGATGCAGTGATGTGTTAATCCCACCAGTGCTGAGGTGTTTCTAATATAATAGTTAATGCAGTGCATAGGAAACCAAAATTTACCTGAAGTGCTTTTAATTCCATGGGAAACAAGCACACATTTGTTATGTGAAATATATGAGAGAAAGGCAGATTTGTTACTCATTCTCCTTTTTGCCAGTGTGAATATCTTCACTGCAATATGACTTGTGAATAAGTATAGCAATAAACATGGTTGAAGGAAATTTCTCCAAACTATGTATCAAGATCAGTGTCAAGAAAATAACTGTCAATTCACAGGATACAAAAATCCCACCCAAATTCTTAGTGACAATGAAATTCTAGACAGTGTGAATCAATTTTATCTTTGCTTAACTGATACGAATTCAAACATCATGATGCAAAAGTAGAAAAAGTCGTTGATAGCATTGTAAAAATTTACTTTGCATGGCTGGGACACATTTACCCTGAAAAATAAGGTCACTGCCTATCATGCGCCAGTCCTCGGTGCTCTTCTTTATGATTGTGAAAACTAAATCACATACTCTAAACAGTAGTGGAATCATTTGGGAGCAACATAGCACTAACTAGATCCTTGAGAGAAATATCGGCAGCATGCATTGACCAATTTGGATTGGCTGAGACCTATAGAGTGTAAACCTCAAGATTATGTGGCAAATGTGGGGGAGGGATGGAGAGAGAGGGAAAGCAATGGTTACTTGAAGTAAGAGAATCAATATTCATATTGCTGGGTTGTATGCTGCCCAAGGGTAATATGAGGCGCTGTTCCTCCAATTTGCATTTGACCTTACTGACTAGTGGTGTGCCTCAGCTTTGGTGCTGGGCCCATAACTGTTTGTCATCTACATCAATGATTTCAATGAGAACCTACATTAGCAAGTTTGCTGATGATATCAAAGTGGGTGGTTTTGCAGATAGTGAAGATGATAGTGAAAAATTGCAGCAGGATCTTGATCGATTGGCCAGGTGGGCTGAGGAAAGGTTGATGGAATTTAATACAGAGAAATGAGAGGAGTTGCAGTTTGGGAAGTCTAACATGAGCAGGACCTACACCATGAATGGTAAGGCTCTGGGGGGGGGGGGGGGGGGTGTTGCAGAGCAGAGGGATCTAGGAGTACCGGTGGATGGTTCATTGAAGGTCGAGTCGCAGGTAAATAAGGTGATCAAAAAAGCTTTTGGTATATTGGCCTTCTTTAGAGTATTGAGTAAAGAAGTTGGAAACTCATGTTGCAGTTGTATAAGACATTGGTGAGACCACATTTAGAGTATTTTGTTCAGTTCTGGGCACCATGTTATAGGAAAGATGTTGTCAAGCTGGAAAGGGTACAGAGAAGATTTACGAGAATGGATTAAGCTGCCAGAGGAGGTAGTTGAGGCTGGGACTATCCCAATGTTTATGTACCAGATAGACAGGTACTTGGATAGGACAGGTTTGGAAGGATATAAGGCAGGTGGGACTAGTGAGGCTGGGACATGTTGGCCGGTGTGGGAAAGTTGGGCCGAAGGTCCTGTTTCCACACTGTATCACTCTGACTCTGACTATATGACAGTGGTATTCACGTTATTCCCTTTAACACGTATCTGTACACTGTGGATGGCTCGATTGTAATCTTGTAACGTCTTTTTGCTGACTGGTTAGGATGCAAGAAAAGCTTTCCACTGTACCTTGGTACACATGACAATAAACCAAACTAAACTAACATATATATAACATATAACATATAACAACTACAGCATGGAAACAGGCCTGTCCGGCCCTACCAGTCCACACCGACCATTCTCCCTGACCTAGTCTCATCTACCTGCACTCAGACCATAACCCTAATCCCCTCCTATCCATATACCTATCCAATTTACTCTTAAATAATAAAATCGAGCCAGCCTCCACCACTTCCACCGGAAGCCCATTCCATACAGCCACAACCCTCTGAGTAAAGAAGTTCCCCCTCATGTTACCCCTAAACCTTTGTCCCTCAATTCTGAAGCTATGTCCCCTTGTTGGAATCTTCCCCACTCTCAAAGGGAAAAGCCTACCCACGTCAACTCTGTCCGTCCCTCTCAAAATTTTAAAAACCTCTATCAAGTCCCCCCTCAACCTTCTACGCTCCAAAGAATAAAGACCCAACCTATTCAACCTCTCTCTGTAGCCTAAGTGCTGAAACCCAGGCAACATTCTAGTAAATCTCCTCTGTACCCTCTCCATGTTGTCGACATCCTTCCTATAATTTGGCGACCAGAACTGCACACCATACTCCAGATTCGGCCTCACCAATGCCCTGTACAATTTCAACATTACATCCCAACTTCTATACTCGATGCTCTGATTTATAAAGGCAAGCATACCAAACGTCTTCTTCACCACCCTATCCACATGAGATTCCACCTTCAGGGAACAATGCACAGTTATTCCCAGATCCCTCTGTTCCACTGCATTCCTCAATTCCCTACCATTTACCCTGTACGTCCTATTTTGATTTGTCCTACCAAAATGCAGCACCTCACACTTATCAGCATTAAACTCCATCTGCCATCTTTCAGCCCACCCTTCCAAAAGGCCCAAGTCTCTCTGTAGACTTTGAAAATCTACCTCACTATCAACTACTCCACCTATCTTAGTATCATCTGCATATTTACTAATCCAATTTGCCACACCATCATCCAGATCATTAATGTAAATGACAAACAACAGTGGACCCAACACAGATCCTTGGGGCACTGCACTAGACACTGGCCTCCAACCTGACATACAATTGTCAACCATTACCCTCTGGTATCTCCCATTCAGCCATTGTTGAATCCATCTTGCAACCTCACTATTAATACCCAACGATTTAACCTTCTTAATCAACCTTCCATGTGGAACCTTGTCAAATGCCTTACTGAAGTCCATATAGACAACATCGACAGCCTTGCCCTTATCAATTTCCCTGGTAACCTCTTCAAAAAATTCAAGAAGATTAGTCAAACATGACCTTCCAGGCACAAATCCATGTTGACTGTTTCTAATCAGGCCTTGATTATCCAAATAATTATATATATTGTCCCTAAGTATCTTTTCCATTAATTTTCCCACCACAGACGTCAAACTAATAGGTCTATAATTGCTAGGTTTACTTTTAGAACCTTTTTTAAACAAAGGCACAACATGCGCAATGCGCCAATCTTCCGGCACCATCCCTGTTTCTAATGACGTTTGAAATATTTCCGTCATAGCCCCTGCTATTTCTGCACTAACTTCCCTCAATGTCCTAGGGAATATCCTATCAGGACCTGGAGACTTATCCACTTTTATATTCTTCAAAAGTGTCCGTACCTCCTCTTCTTTAATCCTCCTAATTTCCATCACTACTCTACTTGTTTCGCTTACCTCACATAGTTCAATATCCTTCTCCTCGGTAAATACCGAAGAAAAGAAATTGTTTAATATCTCCCCCATTTCTTCCGGCTCAGCACATAGCTGTCCACTCTGACTCTCTAATGGACCAATTTTATCCCTCACTATCCTTTTGCTATTGACATATCTGTAGAACCCCTTGGGGTTTACTTTTACATTACTTGCCAAAGCAGCCTCATATCTTTTTTTCGCTTTTCTAATTTCCATTTTAAGAAGATGCCTAGAAAGTCTATCCATTAATCTGAGAGATCGATTACTCTGTAAATGCAAAACAAGAGTTCTCCCTACTCCCATTAGATAGCCAGGCAAACTGACACCATTTCTTTGGCACACGAGGCAGCTACCTTTCACCCCATATCATATCATATCATCATATCATATATATACAGCCGGAAACAGGCCTTTTCGGCCCACCAAGTCCGTGCCGCCCAGCGATCCCCGTACATTAACACTATCCTACACCCACTAGGGACAATTTTTACATTTACCCAGCCAATTAACCTACACACCTGTACGTCTTTGGAGTGTGGGAGGAAACCGAAGATCTTGGAGAAAACCCACGCAGGTCACGGGGAGAACGTACAAACTCCTTACAGTGCAGCACCCGTAGTCAGGATCGAACCTGAGTCTCCGGCGCTGCATTCGCTGTAAAGCAGCAACTCTACCGCTGCGCTACCGTGCCGCAACCTACCCAATAAAATGACAATATATATTGAAGGACGTAGTTTGTTACATTTTCTACAATTTAAAAAAAATACTGACCTATTTTTGTGAAATGTAGGTTATATGATTAATAAGTTTGATTAATAAGTTTGAGATACAAAAATTGGTTGATTCATAAATAGCAAAGAATACAGTGGAACATAGATCACCTGGAAATTTAAGCAGAACAGCAGCAGATGGAACTTAATTCAGACAGGAGTGGGGTCAAATTCTGGGTAAAGGGCAGGCATCTGAAGGAGCATGGAGCATACAGAACGGCTCCAGGCCGGCCTTCTCCAATTGTCAGTGAGAATAATGAATTGCTTGAGACCTAATGTAAGATTGTCACTGTATTTGTGTTTTAATCTTCTGTATTTTGAAGGTAGTTGGTGCATCATTGTTCACAGTTGGTAAATGAACATAACCTCTGACTGCACTTGCCAAACTTACAGTCTCTGCAATAACTAGAATAAGGCGGCCAAGGACGGGCCCGCGGTGGGTGCCGGAGGTTGGACGGATCGTGTGTGTGCTGGAGGTTGGACAGGCCCGCAGAAGCAGCTGGAGGCTGGATGGGCCCGCAGAAGCAGCTGGAGGTTGGACGGGCCCCACGGTGTGTGCTGGAGGGTGGACTGGTCCACGGTGTGTGCCGGAAGGTGGACGGGCCCACGGTGGATGCTGGAGGTTGGTCGGGTCGTGTGAGTGCTGGAGGTCAGATGGGCCCTACGGTTGGTGCCGGGGTTCAGAAGACCCGTGATGTGTGCCGAACGTTGGTTGAGGATTCGCCATTGAGAACAAAGAGGAACTCGGCATGGGGGCGCTGCCAAGTGAACAAAGAGAGACACGGCATGGGGGGGCACAGAGTACTAAAAGGTTTTGTCGACGCCTATACAAAGTGTAACTCTTTGCATACTTTGTGTATGGTATGCAAAAATGAATTTCACCGTGACATGACACATGTGATAACAAAGTATCAATCAATCAATCAATTAAGGCTTTTAAGTGCATGGAAAGCATAAGGGGATTCCCCACTAACTCTGACATTATCCTTGCTTGGAACTACATCTCTTCCTCATCGTCGATGGTTCCAACTCCATCAATTTCCTGCTCAACAGTAATGCAGGTGTACTTTGACACAATGATAAGAGAAAAGCGCTTAACTCCATCTTCCTAATGGTAATGGGAGATTTGCAATGTACTGGCCTTGTCAGTGACACCATATCCCAAACAATAAAAAATCTTACAGCATGGGTTCCATGAGTTTCAGTCATTAATATGTGAACAGCAGTCATATATGAATAACATCAGATGTACATAGAAACATAGAAGATAGGTGCAAGAGGAGGCCATTCGGCCCTTCGAGCCAGCACCGCCATACAATAGTCAATAGTCAATAGTCGTTTATTTGTCACATACACATAAATGTGTAGTGAAATGAAACATTACCCGCAGTTGAAACACTAAGACCAATAAGAATAATCAATAAAAATGCAATAACACATACAATCATACACTAACACCAAACAAAAGAAACATCCATCACAGTGAGTCTCCTCCAGTCCCTTCTCACTGTGATGGAAAGCCAGAATGTCTTTTCTCTTCCCTGCCGTCTTCTCCCGAGGTCAGGCTGTTGAAGTTGCCACGTCGGGGCGGTCGGGGCTCCCGACATTGAAGCCCCCGCTGGGCGGTGAAAATCCCGCGGCCTATTTCAGGCCGCGCCGGACGGTGAAAGGTCCACGGCGGGCCGACCCAAGACCCGCGATTCGGGGCGGGAGAAGACGCTGTCTCTGCCGCTGCCGGTGCTCCCGATGTCGGCCCCCTCCCAGGGGCCTGCGAGCTTCCGACGTCCACGCGGCCCGCGCCGGAGCCTCCGGAGACGAGTCGCAGCCGCTCCCGCAGCATCCGCAGGCAGCCAGCGCCGCAGTTGGTGAGTCCAGGCCGCGGGCTCTGCGAACCAGAGCCCCAGGTGGTCCCAGGTGCATGGCCGGCGGTAGGCCGCAGCGGGAACGGAGACACGACACAGAAACAAAGGTCGCGTCTCTGTTCGGGAGAGAGAATTTTTTACAGTTCCCGTTCCCTCCCACCCCCTCCCCCCCACATAACATACAAACACTACACCATATTAAAACTACAATTCATACAAAAACAACAAAAAACACAAAAGACAGACGGACTGCAGGCAAGCCGCAGCTGCGACGGCAGCGCTGGCTCCTCCTATTTTGCGTTTGAAATACGATACATTGTGATCATGGCTGATCGTCCCCAATCAATAACCCGTGCCTGCCTTCTCCCCATATCCCTTGATTCCACTAGCCCCTACATCTCTATCTAACTCTCTCTTAAATCCATCCAGTGATTTGGCTTCCACTGCCCTCTGTGGCAGAGAATTCCACAAATTCACAACTCTGGGTGAAAAAGGTTTCTTCTCACCTCAGTTTTAAATGGCCTCCCCTTTATTCTAAGACTGTGGCCCCTGGTTCTGGACTCGCCCAACATTGGGAACATTTTTCCTGCATCTAGCTTGTCCAGTCCTTTTATAATTTTATACGTTTCTATAAGATCCCCTCTCATCCTTCTAAACTCCAGTGAATACAAGCCTAGTCTTTTCAATCTTTCCTCATATGACAGTCTCGCCATCCCAAGGATTAACCTCGTGAACCTACGCTGCACTGCCTCAATTACAAGGATGTCCTTCCTCAAATTAGGAGACCAAAACTGTACACAATACTCCAGATGTGGTCTTACCAGGGCTCTATACAACTGCAGAAGAACCTCTTTACTCCTATACTGAATCCTCTTGTTATAGCCAACATTCCATTAGCTTTCTTCACTGCCTGCTGTACCTGCACGCCAACTTTCAGTGATTGGTGTCCTTCAACTTTCAAGGACACCCAGGTCTTGCTGCACCTCCCCCTTACCTAACCTAACACCATTGAGATAATAATCTGCCTCCTTGTTTTTGCCGCCAAAGTGGATAACCTCACATTTATCTATATTATACTGCATCTGCCACACATCTGCCCACTCACTCAACCTGTCCAGGTCACCCTGCAACCTCCTAAAATCCTCTTCATAGTTTACACTGCCACCCAGCTTTGTGTCATCTGCAAACTTGCTAGTGGTGCTTCTAATTCCCTCTTCCAAATACAATTGTATTCCATGCGGCACGGTGGCGCAGCGGTAGAGTTGCTGCCTTACAGCGAATGCAGCGCCGGAGACTCAGGTTTGATCCTGACTACAGGCGCCGTCTGTACGGAGTTTGTACGTTCTCCCCGTGACCTGCGTGGGTTTTCTCCGAGATCTTCGGTTTCCTCCCACACTCCAAAGACATACAGGTATGTAGGTTAATTGGCTGGGCAAATGTAAAAATTGTCCCTAGTGTGTGTAGGATAGTGCGGGGATCGCTGGGCGGCGCGGACCCGGTGGGCCGAAGGGCCTGTTTCTGCCCTGTATCTCTAAATCTAAATCATTAATATATATGGTAAAACAGTTGCAGCCCTATCACCGAGCCTTGCGGCAGTCCACTCGCCACTGCCTGCCATTCTGAAAAGGACCCATTGACTCTTTGCTTCCTGTCTGCCAACCAATTTTCTATCCATGTCAACACCCTACCCCAATACCATGTGCTCTAATTTTGGTCACCAATCTCCCGTGCGGGACCTTATCAAAGGCTTTCTGAAAGTCTAGATACACTACATCCACTGGCTCCCCTTCATCCATTTTACTTGTCACATCCTCAAAAAATTCCAAAAGATTAGTCAAGCATGATTTCCCTTTCATAGAGCCATGCTGACTTGGACTTATCCTTTTACTGCTATCCAATACACCATTATTATCCCTTTGATAATTGACTCCAGCATCTTTCCCATCACCGAAGTCAGGCTAACTGGTCTGTAATTCCCCGTTTTCTGTCTCGCTCCTTTCTTGAAAAGTGGGATAACATTAGCTATCCTCCAATCCACAGGAACTGATCCTGAATCTATTGAACATTGGAAAATGATCGCCAATGCGACCACTATTTCTAGAGCCACCTCCCTGAGGACCCCGGGATGCAGACCATCAGGCCCAGGGGATTTATCATCCTTCAGTCCCATTAGTCTACCCAATACTGTTTCTCGCCTAATGAAAATTTCTTTCATAGCGTTCATTCTTGGTACTATTACCTGTAATTTTTTGGCAAGCCTAGCCTACAAAAAAAGGTTTTCCCAATATAAAATTTGTAATAATCTCTTTTTAAAACAGTAGTTACAGGCACATATTTATTTTTCTATCTGACCTCCATGTTTAGCTTTCATAAATTCATAAGTTATACGAGCAGAATTAGGCCATTTGGCCCATCGTCCACTTTGCCATTCAATCATGGCTGATAGACAATAGACAATAGGTGCAGGAGTAGGCCATTCAGCCCTTCGAGCCAGCACCGCCATTCAATGCGATCATGGCTGATCACTATCAATCAGTACCCCGTTCCTGCCTTCTCCCCATACCCCCTCACTCCGCTATCCTTAAGAGCTCTATCCAGCTCTCTCTTGAAAGCATCTATCTTTCCTTCTCAACCCCATTCTCCTGCCTTCTCCTCATAACCCTGACACCTGTACTAATCAAGAATCTATCAATCTCTACCTTAAAAATATCCATTGACGGCCTCTACAGCCTTCTGCGGCAATGAATTCCATAGATTCACCACCCTCTAACTAAATAAATTCTTTCCTTGTCTCCTTTGTAAAGGTGCGTCTTTTTATTCTGAGGCTATGACCTCTGGTACTAGACTCTTCCATTAGTGGAAACATCCTTTCCACATCCACTCTATCCAAGCTTTCACTTTTCAGTAAGTTTCAATGAGATCCCTCTTCATCCTCTGAAATTCCAGCAAGTGCAGGCTCATTTCCATCAAACACTCATCAAATGTTAGCTCAATCATCCCTGGGATCATTCTCGTAAACCTCTTGTCTGTGTTTATACCTTCTTGCCAACAGAAGTTTTTATTTGTGTCAGTGATTATTTTTATTGCAAGTGAAAGTTGGGGCATGAAAATAAATAAAATTTAGATCAGCCAGAATAAAGGAATGGAACCACTGCATGGGAGAAATTACATCACATGACACACAAAAACAATTCACAAAGTTTGACCCTGTACAAATCACAAACACAATTTCATATTCGTGTTTCATTATCATGATCGTTGTGTGCTGTCAAATATATCATTTATTGCGCACACACATATATCAACAAGATATTATTTTAATAGTTGTTACCACCAGCATTTCTTAAAGGCTAGCAGCTCATTACCTCCAACCACTGTTGAAAATCACTTTTACGTTTTGTGAAGTTGGAGTAAGTCATGTCCGAGTGTGATCAGACACCTCAGCTTCCTGATATGGTACTGAGAATCTCTTTCAGCATGGAGGAGAGGAACATACAGGTTTTTTAATGCACAGCTCCATAAAGCCATCTTGGATAATTTTGAGGTGCCATGGCAGCTATGCTTAGGGTTGCCAACTGTCCTGTATTAGCCGGGACATCCCGTATTTTGGGCTAAATTGGTTTGTCTCATATGGGACCGCCCTTGTCCCGTATTAGTAGGGTTGCCAACTTCCTCACTCCCAAATAAGGGACAAAGGGTGACCTTACTCAGCCAGCGGCCACTTGCTCCCGCTCCACCAATGGCGGCCGCCCGGGCGGGGAGGTGGGTTGCTACGCAACCGTTAGGGGCTCCCAGAAATTGCAACAAAATGTAGTAATAATCAGCAAGGTCCTAAAATCCCGGGTTTAAATGTACAGGTTTGGGCTAACTCGGTGTAAAATTTAACAGAAATACCGCGGGGAAAAGCTCAGCGGGTCAGAAAGAGAAACAGAGTTAATGTTTCGAGTTGGTGACCGGTCGTCATTCCCAAATCACTTTAAGGCAGATGGTGGACCATTGCGACTCCTTGGAGTAACATTAATCAATGCTTCTAAGTCACGCAGTGGGTTACAATCCACTTAAATTGCTTAAACCTGCGGGAATTCGTCCAATCCACAAAAAAGTCAGAAACTGAGCCATTCTTTGACACTAATTGCAGGTTCACCATTGACAGTCCGGTTTAGTTCCTTGCGGCAGCCGGTCAACCGAGCCAGAATCTGCTGTCTTGGAGGGCATGTTTGGTTGGTTGATTGGGTGGGCGGGAAGTCGCTGTTTTTTTAAATTCCTTTCCCCTACCCAGAACATACAGACCAAGGCAGCGTTCTTGGTAAACCTGTACATAATGCCGGTGAAGTTTGTGGCTCGCAAGAGAGGGAGACGCCGGCCATCAGGAGGAACAGGGGGCCGAGCTGCCCCAATGGGAACATGGTGTGCAGCCGGCGTCATTAACACTGAGAGAGCTGCCCTTGGTGTCTCCAGTGCCATTATATATATGGAGCAGGCGCTGGCCGCACTCGCTCACACTGTAATCGCCACCCAATGCAAGGGGTGATGTCTTTTCTGCCCATACTCTGCAGAGATCCCCAGGCATTTCTGTTAGATTTTACACCGAGTTAGACAAACCTGTACATTTAAACCCGGGATTTTAAGACCTTGCTGATTATTACTACATTTTGTTGCGATTTCTAGGAGCCCCTAACAGAGGTTGCTTAGCAACCCGCCTCCCAGCCCGGTCGGCCGCCATTGGTGGAGCGGGAGCATGTGGCCGCTGGCTGGGTGAGGTCACGTGAGGCGCGGGGCAGTGACGTCACCTTGTCCTGTATTTGGGAGTGAGATAGTTGGCAACCCTAGCTGAGCTGCTGCAGACAAAGGCTTTCCCTGCAAATTCACAAGAGCTTTGCATGCAACATTAAAGCAAGAACATCTCTTTGGTGTGAGCAGAACTGTGCCGTCAGAATATTCAAGCATCAGAATTGTGTTTCATAATTTTAATAGTGGAATGTACCATTTTGCAGTTGACTCTGTAGATCTTATTGTAGTTCTGGTTATTATAGCTCTAACTTGAATCAGGAACAAAAATTATTGCTTAACTCTTGTTTCCCAAAACTTGTTGTTAAAGCATGAACATTGTGGGCACAGTGGACAATTTTTTTTTTAACTCTTCTTATTCTCCTAATCCTGGCAGTAGCTCAATTTAACTCCCACTTTCTGCTAAAAAAAAGCTCTGTTACACCTTAGATGTTACACCTAGCTTGTAAAATGTAACTCAGCAAAATTCTACAAATATTATGCCATCCAAATGAATATTTAATGAATACTGAAGAAACAAATGTCTCTTTAAGTAATACAAGAGGAAAGGGAGATGGCAAATCCTTCTCTTCCTTTTGGATACTTGAACCAGAGCCCATGTGTTTGCTGAATCGATGCAGCTTGATATGGAGAGACAAGTATTAAATGAGCATAACAGGAATGATGCCACCCACTGTCTATTCTATATAGTTTCAGCATATTTTGCAATGCATATAATCATTTTGAGAAGTACTGCGATTTGTTCAAAAATGTTTGATTGAGATTTGTAATTAAAACTTGGATCAAATCAGCACCTTATAGCACCAAAAAGCAAGTACAACAGCACCTAATTTCACAGCCAATCAAACTATTAAAAGTTTATTTTATGAGAGGTTGCAACTGAAAAAGTATAAAAAATTGGAACAAAAATGCAGAAAGTCCAACATGTCAACTGATGCACACGACATCAATATGATGCTATAACCTGACATACCTCTTATGAAAAGAAACATTTAATTTGACAGCGGCTAAAATCTTGACAGCGGTACATCTTCGAAAGGATTAACATCGTGGATACATAATTGGAATCGAACAATGGAACAACCTGAATCAACCTGAATCATGAACTTTGTTTCTCACACCACAGAGAAATCCCACAGAACTGAATATTTATAACACTCCCTTTTTTAATGAATTTAACTAGAGTTTCAAAAAATCCTCTGCTGCAGCATTAAATTTAAATAAAAATAATTAGTGGTCTTTGATTTCACTATTTTGTCTGTGAATTTATATCATGTCAACCACCCTTATATGAAGAAGAATTTCCTGACAATATAGTTTAAAATTTATATTGCCATTTCCAACCAGTTTTCCTCTTATCTAGTAGTTCAATTTAGTTATATTTCACATATTCATCAGATTGTTTCCAAATACTGTCCAGGACCAGCCACATCAAAGCCAAGAAAGCATACCAATATCTCTACTTTCATGGATGACTTAGGAAGTTTGGCATGTCCCCAACAACCTCACCAACTTCTACAGATGCGCCGTAGAAAGCATGGTTTGGGAACAGCTCCATCGAAGACCGAAATAAATTGTGGACAGTTGTAGACGTAGCTCAGACCATTATGCAAACTAACCTCCCTTTCATGGACTCCATTTTTTTAAATTTAAAATTGTTCTTTTTTTTTACTCCATCTACACTTCACGCAGCCTTGGCGAGGCCACAAGCATAATCAAGGATCAGTCCCAACCCGGTCACACCCTGTTATTCCCTCTCCCATTAGGGACGAGGTAAAGAATTTTGAAAACATTTACCTCCAGATTCAGGGACAGTTTATTATCAGGCAACTGACCCATTCTCTCACCAGCTAGATTGAGATCCTGTTGTCCCATCTACATCATTAGAGATATTTGAACTATCTTTAATCAGACTTTATTGAACCTTATCTTGCACTAAATGTTATGGCCTTTATCCTGTACACGGGGATGCTTGATTGAAACAATGTACAGTCTTTTTATTAACTGGTTAGCACGCATCCAGGAGGTGCAGATCCAGAGCAAGCAAGATCATGAGGGACCCCTGCCACCCCAGTAACGGACTGTTCCAGATGCTACGATCAGGCAAACGCCTCCGCTGTCACGCTGCAAAAACGGAGAGGATGAGACGGAGCTTCTTCCCACAGGCCATCAGGACTGTCAACTTTTATAACCCCAGAGACTAAATTTTTGTCGACACTAATAGTAACTTATTAACTTTATTTATATGCTGTAACTGTAATTCTTTTTGTGCACAACCCGCAGGCATTGCCACTTTCATTTCACTGCACATCGTGTATGTGTATGTGACAAATAAATTTGACTTGACTTGATCAAAAAGCTTTTCACTGTACCTCGGTACACATGACAACAATAAACAAAACTAAACTACATTTCTCTGCTCATTCTATATTACTCCAAATCTTACCACCAGGGATGCCTCCACAGCTCATTCCAAAGCAATTAAAACAAATGAAAATATGCCTTTATGTGGAAATTTATTTGTAATTTGGTGCACGTTTGTAATTTGCAGGGAGGTAGCAGAAATGTTACACCAATTGCCGGTATGAAGTTCCTGTGCAATTTATTTCCCACTAATTTATTTTAAAGAAAAAGATTTAGTTCCCACAATGACTACAGGTCAAAGCCTACCTGGCATGATGACATCAGGGAAGCCCAGCTTGCGGGTGATGGCCACTCCCCGATTAAAGATGATAGGATTCTCTCTGCGAATGTTATCCATCTCACCCCGAAGCAGCTGGAGAGAAATTATCATTCCTGTAAAAGGAAAGACCACATGTTCACCCATTAAGTCCACCTCCACTTACACTTGGTTCACACTTTGAATTTGTTTTCTCATGTTGATATATGGCTGAATCTCAAAAGTTTGCTGGACATGTTGCAGTGTGGGAGTTCCATCTGCTTGAAACATATAATGCTCACCCTTGATTATTTCTGCAATTTTTGTTGTGGAGGAAAATACTGAAAGAAACGTAATACCTACAGCAATCTAAAGATGGATGCTTTGAATAATTAAATATATTTCTGGCTTCAAAGATTATGAGCAACCTACTGAATTGGCTGTCTTCTCTGACAGCCATTCAATATACCTAATTTATTATAAGGTTATTTATAAAATACAAGTTTAAGTTAATTCCACTTTACAACATTAGAAAACTGTAATTTCCTGATTTCATGTAGCAATCTCCAGAGTTTCCTGCAGGGATCTAACCTTGGCCCATTTGTTGTAAAGTTCTGTGTAAATGTAACAAATTTCACATTTAGGATAAAACCAACCATTCTCATGATCCCTTTTTCCAACTTATTTGATCTCTGAGTTATCAGACTGCTTGCACAAGATCCAGTATTGGTTGTGCACAAATTTCCTTATATTACAGTAAATATTGTGAAAATGTGACACATTTTTAAAAGGTGGGGGATAGTGGGACTAGGGGTTGGGGAGGGCTTGGTCCTGTCAGGCAACTACAGGCATGCCAGTTAACCTCCATGGTGGGAAACTTTTAGAAGTCACAACCAGAAAAAAAAGTTAGTAGGTAGTTGGAGAATTTTTAATTAATAAAGGTGACATAGCACTGATGTGTTAAAGGCAAGCCCTGTTTGAATAACCATATTAATTTTTTGATGTGATTATGGAAAGGTTTGAAAAGGGGAATTGAGCAGATATCATCAATGTGGATTTTCATAAGGCATTCATAAAGTCTCACATAAAAATAGCTGGTAAGAAAAAATAAATTCATTTGGAGTAAAAGGGTTTATACTGTAGAAGTATAAATTAGCTCAAGGAATCAGAGGGTCAGAATAAATCTGTTTGTCATGTTGGAAAATAGTAGGCTGTGCACGAACCAGTGACTTTTCTTTGGTACATGTAAACGGATGTGCTTGGTAGAAAATCAAAATGTACAGATGACACCAAAAGTGGCGGTGTGTTAAATAGTGGGGAGACTAACGGACTCCAGAGGCTAGAGATGGTATTCAAACTGAGAAGCATAAGGAGGAAAGACAATGTAGGCAAATGACTATATGGATTCTATTACATATACTAATGACATAGCTGCAGACCACAGCAAATGGTTAAAGACCCAACATGTGTCACCCTTTCCAATCTGTCATAGATACTTCTGTCCTTGACAGTATTGTAATGAGTGACCTCAACACAGTTTACTTCAGATTGTGAATGCCCTCTGTTATATTCTGTGGCATTAAAATATAGAGCCATAAAAATGGGATATTTGGACCATCAACAACAGCAATATCACATACCAAATGAATGCATAATAAACCACACATCCCTTTCTCTCCAAATACCATAAAGTCATGGGTTCATCGCTGATTCCATAAATATAGCACAGCATTCGCATGGCTACATGGCTGTACAAGACATACTGAACAATGAGATGCCAACTAAAGAAAAAACGCGATTTCCCCAGGTCGCAATGGAAACCCGACGAGGAACGGGCCCACTTGGTCTAGTCTATTACTAAAACTCTGATCTATTTTATATTTTCGTTATATATTTTTATTATATTTATTTTATTATATTTTAATTATATTTTTAAGATTGATTTATGTATCTGAGATTTTGTTATGGAAATACAGCCAAAACGGTAAAAATAACGCCACAATTTTAGCACCACTCTAATCACCATTGTCCTGGCGACGCTTTACAACAATTTTCATTCAGATTGGTGTTATATTCTTAAAGCTAGAGAGATTTTAAAGTTTAAAAATTACCTTTTAAACTGATTTCATTACGATCTTCAGCGTGTAACGTCACAATGGGGCCAGGGAGTCGCGTCCAATAAACTAACATTAACAAATGCGCTCCCGCCACCCCCTGGCATACCTCGCACCTGACCTTCCTCCCATGGCAAGAAGGCAAGATGGCCGCTGGCAGGACGGTCGCTCTCCTGCTGCTGCCCACCGTGATGGCCGCCTGGGGCCGGGGTGAGTGGCTCTCTCTCCCCTTTCCTTTCCCCCCTCGCCCGCACCCGGCCTCGGGGGAGACTCTGAGCAGGAGGAAGATGGTCGTCGTCCCTGTCGACTCATCATTCCCCTCAGTCTCCTCTAGCGCCCGCTTCAACCTATGGCATCGTCGAGTCCCCGCTCCCGCCCAGGACCAGCACCCCGCACCATCACCGGAATACAATCCCCACCGGGCAGCTTCTTCTCCTCCACCTCCCGCGATTCCTCCGGGGCCCGCTTCAACCGGTGGCGTTGTCGACGACTCCCCCAAAATGGCGTCCGCTTTCCTTTTCTTTCTCCTCCCGCTCCGCCATCTTGTGCTCTCCTCCCACCGCCGCGCTGCCCGCCGGGTGTAGTCCCTGCACCCGCCACCGCGCTGCCCGCTGGGAGGTGTAGTCCCAGCTCCCGCCGGGCCCCCGCTGCCGCCCGCCAGCGATCACCGTTGCACACACGAGGCACAGGTAAGTGGCTTTCGCCGCCAACAGGTCCACGGAGGGGAGTGGCCGTGGGGGGAGGGAAGAGTGGGAGGGAGGTGGGAGAGTAGGGGGGGGAGGGGAGGCGAGGGGGAGTGGAGGGGGGAGGAGTGGAGGTGGAGGAGGAGGGGGGTGAGTGGGGATGGGGGGAAGGGAGTAAGGGGGAGTGGGGGTAGGGGAGTGGGGGTAGGGGGTGAAGTGGGGGTGGAGGGAGGGGTGAGGGGGAGTGCGGTTGTGGAGTGGGGAGGAGTAGGGGTGGGGGAGGGGATGGGTGGGTGATTGGGGCAGGGAGGGGGGGATGGAGTGGGCGACTGGGGGGGGTGAGGGAGGGGGAGGGTCAAGTGGATGAATGGGGGGAGGGAGGGGGGGTTGAAGTTAATGAGGGGGGATCGAGTGGGTGAGTGCAGGGTGGAGGGAGGGGAGGGAATGGGGAATGGAGTAGGTGAGGGGGGATGAAGGGGTGAGTGAGGAAGAAGTGGCTGAGTGGGGGAGGGAGGGGCAGATGGAGTGGGTGAGTGGTGGATGCAGTGGATGAGGAAGGGGGGATGGAGTCGGTCAATGGGGTGGGTGAACTAGGGTGGAGTGGGTGAGTGGGGGATGGGAGATGGATTGGATGAGTGGGGGAGAGGGGAGGGGGGATGGTGTGAGGGAGGATGGAGAGGTCAGGTGGGATGGAGGGGTGAGGGGGGTGGAGGGGTGAGGGGGGGATGGAGTGAGTTAGTGGGGTGGGGAGGGAGGCGTGCGTGAGGTGGGAAGGGGTGGTTGAAGTGGGTGAGTGGGGGAGGGGGGATGGAGTGGGTGAGCGGGGATGGAGTGAGTGCAGGGGAGGGAGGGGGGATGGAGTGAGTGCGGGGGGAGGGAGGGGAGGGGTGGGGGAATGGAGTGGGTGAGGGGGGGTGAAGGGGATGGAGTGGGTGAGGGGGGATGGAGTGGAGTCGGTGTGGAGGGAAGGGGGGATGGAGTGGTTGAGGGGGGATGGAGTGGTTGAGGGGGGATGGAGTGAGTGAGGGGGGATGGAGTGAGTGAGGGGGGATGGAGTGGGTGAGGGGGGATGGAGTGGGTGAGGGGGAGGGAAGGGGATGGAGTGGGTGAAGGGGGGTGGAGTGTGTGAGTAGGGGGGAGGTGATAGAGTGGGTGAGTGGCGGGGAGGTGATGGAGTGGGTGAGTGGTGGGGAGGGAGGGGGGATTGAGTGGGGGGAGGAGAGGGAATGGAGTGGTTGAATTGGGGGGAGGAGTGCCGGATGGGGGTGGGGTAAGGGAGGTTGAGGGGGGAGGGGGTGAAAAGGGAAGTTGAGGGGGATTGAGTGGGTGAATGGGGGGGAGGGGAAGGGGAGGGAGTCGGGGAGGGTGCTACACCAATGGAGGAGAGCTTTGGGCCCAACAGATGTCCACCGGATCAGCGTGTGCGCGATTGGGGGAGGGATGCCATTTTGTCTTCAGCTCCGGCGAGTCTGTAGTTGGGGGAGGGTTGCCATGTCGTCTTCAGCTCCGGCGAGTGTGCAGTTGGGGGAGGGTTGCCATTATGTCTTCAGCTCCGACCACACGCTCGACGCCCAATTGGTCCGGGTCCGACATGGGGGGAGCGCTGGCGTTCCCCGCACTGATTGGTCGCCGGCGCATCCTGATTTGCTCCTGCCGCTTACCCCCACGTGGGGTCCATTGATTGGCTTTCGACCTCCCGCTCGATGCCCCATTGGCACACCCGGGGCCAGGGTGAGTGGCTTCCCTTTCCTCGCCCGCACCTGGCCCCGTGGGAGATTCAGAGCAGGAGGAAGATGGTTGTCGTCCCCGTCGTCCGATCGTTCCCCTCCGTCTCCTCCAGCGCCCGCTTCAACCGACGGCATCGTCGAGTCCCCGCTCCCGCCCGGGCCCAGTGCCCCGGACCATCACCGGATTACAACCCCCAGCGGGCAGCTTCTTCTCCTCCTCCTCCCACGTCTCCTCCAGCACCCGCTTTGACGACTGCAACAAAAACGGTGAGCGTTCTCTTTCTTCTGCTCCTCCTCCCGCTCCTCCATCTTGTGGGCATCTCCTGCCGCCCGACGGGAGGTGTAGTCCCAGCTCCCCGACAAACACACACACACACAATATATATATATAATGATAATACTTAAAATATAATAAATGTAAGAATATAAAATGTTATATTGCATACCTTTCAATATATATTAATCTCTTGCAGGGGAAGGCAATGTGGGGGCTCTGTTTGATGCCCAGGTTGAGGGACCGGTGGGGGATAGTGGGGAGGAGTGGAGAGGGGTAGTGTGGGAGTGGGGTGGAGGGGAGTGGGGGGCAGTGGGAGTGGGGGGAGGGGAGTAGGGATGGGGGAGCAGGAGTGGTGTTGGGGGAGGGGAAAGGAGGGTAGTAAGGGTGGTGGGGGAGGGGAGGGGAAGTGGGGGGAGGGGAGGGGAGCGGGGATGAAGTGGGTGAGTGGTGGGAGGAGGGGGGATGGAGTGGGGATGGATTAAGGGGGGATGGAGTGGGGGGGCAGTGGAAGTGGGGGAGGAGAGGGTACTACACCAATGCAGGAGAACTTTGGGCCCAACGGATGGCTGTCGCATCCGTGCGTATGCGGTTAGGGGAGGGTTGCCATTTTGTGTTCAGCTCCGGCGCGTGCGCAGTTGGGGGAGGGTTGCCATGTTGTCTGCAGCTCCGACGCTTGCACAGTTGGGGTAGGGTTGCCATTTTGTGCTCAGCTCCGACCTCACACTCGACGCCCGATTGGCCCGGGTCCCACGTGGGGGGAGCGCTGGTGCTCTCCACTCTGATTGGTCGCCGGCGCTTCCTGATTTGATCCTGCTGCTCATCCCCATGTGGGGTCCATTGATTGGCCACAACCTCCCGCTGGACGCCTGATTGGTCCGAGTTCCACGTGGGGGGAGAGGTTTCTTCCCGCTCAAAGTTTCTTCCCGCTCAAAGCAACTGCCGTCGCAGTCAAGCTGATGCTGCTGAATGAGGGCACAGTCTCGAGGATCTCCAAGAGAGGATTTTAACCATAAAAAGCAAAAACATTCCAGATAAGATTTATTTTATTTTAAAGAAAAAAACGCCATTTATTTTAAAGAACAAATGCGATTTTCCCATGTCATGATGGGAACCCAATGAGGAATGGGCCCAACGGGTCCACTTGGTCTCGTATATTACTAAAACTCTCTGCTTGTTTGTGTGTATATTAATTGTATATTATTTGGGGCAGGACACAGCCAAAACAGTACAAAATATCGCTACTATTTTAGGCCCACCTTACTCACCATTGTCCTGGGCTGGAATAAATGTTATATTAAAAAACAAAATCACATTTTTAATCTTTCAAAATCTCTTTAAAGTTTAAAAAATCACTTTTCTCTCCCTTTAGCCGTCACCCGCATATGACGTCGCAATGGGAAGTCCGAGGGGAGGGAGTGGGGGTGGGGGGGGGGAGGGGGAGTGGGGGTGAGGGGAGGTGGAGTGGAGAGTAGGGCTGGGGAGGGGAAGAGGGAGTGGGGGTGGGGGGAGGTGAGTGGGGATTGGGAGAGGGGAGTGGGGAGAGGAGGGGGGAGTGGAGGGGGAGTAAGGGTGGGAGGAGGGGAGGGGGTAGTGGGGGGGTAGGGGGGATGGAGTGGGTGAGTAGGGGGAGGATAAGGGGCTCGCTCTGGCTGCAGCGCTGGCGCCACGGGGCTGAGTTGAGTGCCACCCTCTCCCCTTCCCTGTTCCCTCTCTATGAGGAATGGGCCCAACGGGTCCACTTGTATATATTAAAACTCCAGAAATCCACTAACTGATTATTTGGAAGTCCCAATGGTTTGGCATCTGGCTCACCACATACATTTTGTCACACTCTCCTTCCACTCACTAAGTCAAGGTTCCTGTGCTACCGTTCTACACACCCATGCCTTGGTTTCCATGCTCCCTCTAACAAATCAGAACCTTGGTTCCTGCCCTCCCTTTCACTCACCAGGTCCCTGTTCCTGCACTCTCTTTCTATTCACCAAACCATGATTCCCAAGGTCCCTCCAACACACCAGGACTTTAGTTCCCATTCTCTCTTTCATTCACCAAGGTCTTGGTTTCCTGTGCACACTTTTACTCACTTGGTTCACTGGAAAATGTATCATATTGCAAGACATCTAACAAAATAAATTAAGTATGTGTCGATATATTAATTGATAGACATAACATCCAATAGTCTGGAAAACCTGCCAATCTGACAGGTTCTATGTATGCTAGATTATTGTTTTACTGT
Source organism: Rhinoraja longicauda (assembly GCF_053455715.1). Classification (NCBI taxonomy): domain Eukaryota; kingdom Metazoa; phylum Chordata; class Chondrichthyes; order Rajiformes; family Arhynchobatidae; genus Rhinoraja; species Rhinoraja longicauda. The sequence goes on along the minus strand of NC_135969.1, from coordinate 23,606,619 downwards.
ACTGACAGACCTGCATGCACCAATGTTGTATCCCTGTGTTGCAGTACGGTCTTATGCCATATCAATATTATACCCAGTGTTAAACACTGGCAGAACTGTACACTTCCGGATTATACAGTGCCCATCACTGTTATACCTTGACAACCCTGTGCCCACCAGTACTATACCTCAGTGTTTTCCACTGACAGAAATGTATTGAATTCCATCCCAGTGTTATACAGTGACACCCTGCGCCCAACAGTACTTCAGTGCGCAGGATATCAAATAATAATGAGATGGAGATTGAGAACCTTGTAACTTCGTGCCAAGACAACAACCTCTCCCTCAATGTCAGCAAGGCAAAGGAGATTGTGATTAATTTCAGCAAGTGAAGACTTGTACAAATTGGGCCAGCGTGCCGCGGCCATACCGACATCAGGCCTGGTTCACCCGCTGCGGAACCAGAAAACTGCCTGAAGAGGAAAGTCGCCGGGCCAGATCCCTGCTCGCCCCAAGGACCGAAGAGGAGGAAGACGGACTGAGGGAGACCAGCTGCAGGAGGCAGTGCAGTGCCTTGATGGTGGAGTGGGCCACTGGAGACCCCGCAGCAGCCTGGGGCTCGGCAGGACCGGGTGTCACACCAAGAAGCTTAGCAAATGTTCCGGACGTGGCCTGCAGTAGTGGTGGAGCAGTGGCGGAGGACACCAATTGCCATGCTAGGCCAGGCCAACCCTGCAACGCCACAAGGACAGCGGGCTTACATTCTCAGCTTAAGAACTCTACACCTATAACAATTAGGACTTGAGAATGGCGCCAAATCTGGCAACTCTCTATACTGCCTCAGTGTACTACAACTATGCACTGGTACTGTATCTGATCTGTTTGTCTAAAACATATCCAAGTGCTCAAGTATAGTGATAGTGTACTGAACTGTACACAAAAATGAATTTCACTGTACCTCAGACATGTGACAAATAAGGTACCATTGAACCATTGAGGGTGCTGAAGTAGGGCTTCAAGTTCCCAAGTAAAAATATCACCGGCAATTTGGTCTGGGCCAACCACATCAAAACTACTGCCAAGAAAGCACAATAGCACCTTAACTTCCTTAGAAGGTTTAGAAAGTTCGACATGTCCCCAACAATCCTCTCTCAACCTCTACAGGGGTGCTGTGGAAAGCATTTTATTGGAATACATCACAGCCTGGTTTTGAAACAGTGCCAACCAAGGCCACAAGAAATTGCAGAGCTTAGTTTAGTTTTAGTTTAGAGATACAGTGCTGAAACAGGCTCTTCGTCCCATCAAATCCATGCTAACCAGCGATGCCTGTACACTAACACCATCCTACACCCTCTAGGGACACTTTACAATTTTTTTAAATCAAAGCCAATTAGCCGACAAACTTGTACATCTTTGGAGTGTGGGGGAGACCAAATTTTCTCCCGGAGAAAACCCACGAAGGTCATGGGGAGAACGTACAAACTCCATACAGGCGCATCTGTAGTCAGGATCGAACACAGATCTCTGGTGCTGTAAGGCGCAACACTACCGCTGCACCTACATGCCGTGGTTGTAGACATGGCCCAGACCATCACGCAATCCAATCTCCCTGCCATTGATTCCATCTGCATTTCATACCCTTTCAAGGCTGCCGGCATAATCAAGGAGCAGTTTCACTCCAGACTCACTCGCTTCTCTCCCCTCCCATCAGGCAAGAGATATAGAAGTTTTAAAATGCATACCTCCATACTCAAGGACAGTTTCTTCCCAGCTGTTATCAGGCAACTGAACTGTCTTCTCATCAGCTAAAGTGCAGTCCTGACCCACATCTTTCTCATTAGATACCTTTGAACTATCTTTAATCGAACTTTATCGTGCACTAAATTTGTACTCTTTATTCTTTATCAGTGCACTGTGGACGGCTTGATTATATTCATGTACTGTATACTCTTTTCTTTGACTGCTTAGCACATAAAAAAAGCTTTTCACTGTATCTCGGTACACGTGACAATAATAAACTAAACTAAACCTGTGTTATACACTGACAGCACTGAACCAAACAGTAATCTATCCCAGTGTTATACAGTGACAGACGGTGATTGATGTGTCCATCAATGCTGTACTCCAGTGTTACACGGTAATAAATCTATGCCCATCTGTACTGTACCGCAGTGTTATACAGTGACAGGCCTATGCCCACCAGTACAGGACACCAAGGTCTAAAACAGAACATGGATAAGAATGGGCCCAAAAGGTCAGAGAAGGCCTGTGTATCTAATCCCTGAGCGCTGATCTGGATCCTGGCATTTATTAAACTCTGAACCCAGCATTGATTGGTTCCAAGAACCCAGGGATATTGAACTCCACTATGGATCTTCAGCTGCAGCCTCCACAGTATTCCTCCGATCTCCATGCCTTTCTGCAGCTGACATCATAGATGACTACTTTTAAGGAGTTGAATAGAGCATGAGAATTTCTGAAGAATGTTAGTAAGCTGGGGCAAATAGAATAATAGCCAAACAGAACAAAGGCGATAACAATGGGGATAGCGACTGCAGGTCAGATGGTCACATCACATGGTCTAACTGTGGAAGAATCTCCCCAATAACTCAACAATCCAAGATGATGGTTCATCACAGCCTTCTTGAGGGCAATTGCAACGACAGTAACTGCTGGCTTTGACAGAAAAGTCCACATCCCAAAACAGGATTAAAATTCTTATTATACAATGACCATCTCAAACAAGAGTTTAACCATTTTCCATTGCCATTCAGTGAAATCATCAATGACATGCTTGGGAGAGGAGAGAAAGCTTAGAGAGTGGATAAGCATTAATCAGAAATGTCAGTGAATTAATTAGATATATAGATACATAGTGCTGGAGTGGGTCATTCGGCCCTTTGAGCCAGCACCGCCATTCCATGTGAACATGGCTGATCATCCACAATCAGTACCCCGTTCCTGCCTTCTCCCCATACCCCTTGATTCTGCTGACCCTAAGAGCTCTATCTAACTCTCTTTTGAATGCATCCAGTGAATCGGCCTCCACTGCCTTCTGAGGCAGAGAATTCCACAAATTCACAACTCTCTGTGTGAAAAAGGTTTACCTCATCTCAGTTCTAAATGGCCAACCCCTTATTCATTAACTGTGGCCCCTGGTTCTGGACTCCCTCAACATCGGGAACATCTAGCGTGTCCAATCCCTTAATTAGCCACAACAACACAGTGGCAAATGACTCGCGTTCTTAGCTGAAAGTCTTTCTGCCACCTGCAAAGTACAAGTAAGGAGTATTACAGAATATTCACTACTTGACTGAATTAGACAGCTCCAAAACTCAAGATCACCCAGGACAAAACAATCTGCTTTTTTTTGTGTCACCAGATCCACTACTTTAAATATTCTTTCCCGTGATCATTTGCAGAGTGGATTAAATAGCTACTGTCTACAAGAAGTATTTTTTGCCAAGGCTTTGATATCTACTCCCAAATACGTAACCTCTATCACTTAGGATGACAAGGCCAGTGGATGTATGAGAACAGCAATACTTCCACAAAGGAGACACAAGAGATGATGGAGTCATGAGCAAAAAACAAAGTAGTGGAGAACTCAGTGGGTCAGGCAGCATCTGTGGAGGGAAATGGACAGTCAAGTCAATGTTTGTGGTCGGAACCCTTCTTTAGACTGATTAAGTGGAGCTGGTAATGAGATGTATGGGTGGGGCATAAATTGTCAATGACAGGTGGCTACAAATGTGGTTATGATGATGGGTGGAGATAGTTACAAAAGAGGTGAACTGGAGACAAAAGCCTACCAGAGAAGAAGGAACAGGAGGAGTGAAATGTAAAGCCAGAGGAAATTATGTGGGTGGAAGGGAACAGGGGGAGGAGAAAGAACCATGATAAAAGGAAAATGGGGGATGCAGTAGGAAGGAGTGGGAGATAAATGGAAAAGGGCAGCACAATGGCATGGCGGTAGAGCTGCTGCCTTGTAGCTCCAGAGACCCAGGTTCGATCCTCACTACGGTTACTGCCTGTATGGAATTTGTACGTTCTCCCTGTGACCGCATGGGATTTCGCTGGGTGGTTCAGTTTCCTCCCATACACCAAAGACATATAGGTTTGTAGGTTAATTGTCTTCGGTAAAATTCTAAATTGTCCCTAGTGTATAGGATAGTGTTAGGGGGGTTGGCGTGAATTCAGTGGGTTGAAAGGCCTGTTTCTGCGCTGTATCTCTAAAGTCTAAATAACAGGTTGATGGAGTGGTGGGAAAAATATAAGCGCATGGTGGTGGCAGCTATGAGAATGGTGAGTGGGAGTTTACTTGAAACTGGAGAATTCAATGTTCATGTTTTGGTTGTAGGCTACCAAAGTGGAATAATGAGATTATGAGGTACATCGATGAGTGCAAGAATAGATTTTGGCGACCGCGTTGCTGAAAACGTAAGCTCAGTCTGCTAACTATTTTACCACCTTCTTCCTACTCCCATGCTCTGATCTTTCTCTCCTGCCAGAGTGAGGTCTCCAGTGCCAGAGTGAGGTCATAAGCAAAGGAGAATGGGGTTAGGAGGAAGATATAGATCAGCCATGATTGAATGGCAGAGTTGATTTGATGGGCCTAATTCTGCTCCTATCACATTTGACCTTATGGAGATGAGAGAGGAGGCAAAAGGACAGATGTCCTCCATCCCCCTCACATGGCCGGAAGTGAGCTGCGGCTCGTTACTGGTCGCTGCCATTTTCACAACGTCGAAAACGCAGCTCGTCCTCTCGGGGAGGGGGGGAAGAAAGTGGGTGAAGGGGGGGGGGGGGGGGAGGGGGAAGAAAGTGGGTGAAAGGGGGGGGGGAGGGGGAAGAAAGTGGGTGAATGGGTGAGGGACGGGGGGTGAGGGATAAGGGGGGGTTAAGGGGGGATGGAGTGGGTGAGAGTTTGGGTGGGGAGTTGAGGGGGGGATGGAGTGGGTGAGTTAGCGGCAGCTTGTCAGTCCACGGCCCCCACCCCCCCATTGGCCGCCATTCCCGTCACTCTGATGGGTCCTGCCCCCGGTGGTCATCATGGTCCCCCCCCCCCCTCATTGGCCGTCATTCGGGCGGGTCCCATAGTGACATCATACGCTGATGACGCATCAAGCGCAGTTTAATAAGGTAATTTTTAAACTTTAAAATCTCTCTAACTTTAGAAATATAAGACCAATTTGAATGAAACTTGGATGAAGGTGTCCCCAGGACAAAGGTGAGTAAGGTGGTCCTAAAATTGTCGTGCTATTGTGTGACGGGGGCACAAAAATAAAGTTACATCACAGGCATGAGCAAACAAATAAATAATCAAACAGAGTAATATATATATATATCTATATAGATAGATGTACGCTGAGAGCAAATCTAACCTAATACGTGAGATGTTGTGGTTACTCCTCACACAATGTACAAAATAGGGCTACCTATCCCTAAGATTATTTATTAATCATTTCAATATTATCATTTCATTCCTCCACATGATTTATATTTTCATATTTCAGATACAGCGCAGAAACAGGCCTTTTTCGGCCCACCAAGTTCGCACCGCCCAGTGATCCCCGCACACTAACACTATCCTACACACACTAGGGACAATTTTTACATTTACCCAGTCAATTAACCTACATACCTGTACGTCTTTGGAGTGTGGGAGGAAACCGAAGATCTCGGAGAAAACCCACGCAGGTCACGGGGAGAACGTACAAACTCCTTACAGTACAGCACCCGTAGTCAGGATCGAACCTGAGTCTCCGGCGCTGCATTCGCTGTAAAGCAGCAACTCTACCGCTGCGCTACCGTGCCGCCCCAATTATGAATTGAACTTGCTTGAACTAGTGGAAGTTCAAGTTTCAGTTAGTGGAAAGCACAGTGAAATATTGAGCAATCATGTCAGTAGTGGAATGAGTGCAACAAAATCTTTCATCAACAACAACTCACCATAATTTGAGAGGGGAATAGTTTGTTCGAGCCATGTTTGATGCTGTACCATAATTAGAAATTAGAATACAGAAATGATATATATGCAGTGTGAAAAAAAACCACTTCACCCATGCACATAATTTGGAGGGCTTATATTTAGGGCAAAAAAAAGTCTTAGGATAAAATCATAAATTTACCAACAGTAGAAATAAAATAAAATTTACCATAATTCGTGGTTGCTGCAGTGTACTTGTTACTGGATTTGCGAATTATGTTTTCATGGATTTGATACCACTCATTTTCATTATTGCATCTGTTAAAAGAAAACACAGAGAAAGTAGGATGTTAGAAATCTTCTCTCAGCCAGCAGAAGGCATTCAAAGACTTTGATTGAATATACTAACATTTAGCAAATGAAAGCTATCCTCTTTGGCGATTATAATTCAAGCTGTCAAATCACCATAGCAACCTACTGTAGAGTTTCAGTTATTGTCAGAAGGCTTCATGACACTGAAAGTTATCTTAGTTGGTAGGTTCATCAGAGGGGAGAAACACATACATTAAATGATCTAGGAGAATAAACTGGCAGCCAATTATGTATTTGAATGCATAGATTCACAGTAAGCTCACAGTATGGAAAGAGGCCATTTGACCTATGAATTCTGTACTAATTTTATGTAAGAACAATTTAGATAGTCCTACTCCCTCCCTATCTTTCCACAGCACTACAAATTCTTAAGCATTCTTTCTGAAAGCTACAATTCAATATGCTTCCAATATTCCCATAGCTATGTATTCACATTACTCAGCAGTAAATTTCAACCATCTATCTACCCATTAGACTATCTTTACTCTCCTCCCCAGTTTTCTTGGCCTCCTAATTTAGCGTGTTTAGCAAATTTGGAAGATGCTCTGTACATCAAAGTCAAAATCATTAATATATATCAATGAAAACAGTGCCCTAGTACTAGTTCTGGGAAGTTAAAGCATGCTTCCTTCCTGACCGAAGAACTCAATTTCATTGCTACGCTGTTTTCTATTATTTAATTAATGTTCTATCCATGCTGGCTCTTTTACCAAATAGCCTTCAAACTTGACGACAAGCCACTTTTGGAAATTTAATCCACTATCTATAAACGTGATAGGTTGGATTCTTCCTGATTCTTTTTAATTTCTGTGCATATTCGCTCCACAATAATTGAAGGCCTATAGAATAATCCTAGTTGTAGTCACACCTCTAATGTTTCTTATTTCCAAATAGGCAAATTCTGCTTGAGAAAATCCACAACTGCAGATTCTGGAAATCCAAAATATAAATAGAATAGAAATCCTGCATCTTGATCCCTTTTCAAACACCTTGAAATTTGCTTTCGGACCTCAATTGATAATGATATGGATCTCAAGCTCTGTGTTCATCCACTCTCTCCAAAATGTTCTGTACCAGTACAGTGGCATTCAGAACCATGGTACCAGGGAGGCAACAGACGATTCTAAAACTGTGTCTGCAAACCCATACACTTGTCTGATCCACTAACCATAGAATTCCTCCTTAACTATTGTTGTCTTGGCTTTTCACGTTCCCTGCACAGCTGAACCAGTCATGGCGTTCTTTCTGGCTGTACTACCCGGGGAATTCTCTCCTTCATCAGTCCTCAGGTGCCAAATAGTGATGAGAAAACAATTCACCTTCAGGGTCTCCTGAACTAACTGCTTGCTCTATTTTCTTTGTTTAATGGTCACCTGTGCTCTCCTAAGCTGCTGGGTGAGTTACTCCTGAAGTGCACAGATATACTCTAGAAAGCATCCAATCAGGATGCATCAGAGCTTGGTTTGGTAGCAGGTCTGTCCAAGAATGCAAGAAATTACACAGAGCTGTGGATGTAGCCCAGTCCAACATACAAACCAGCCAAACAGCACCTGCCCTGCGGTTATCAGATTACTGAACAATCCTTTGATGAGCTAAGGGTGTAGCCTCAATTATCCAACCTACCTCATTATGGCCCTTGCCCTTTGTTTTATCTGAACCTTCTCTACAACTGTAACACTATAATGCTGTGTCACCATATTCTGAACTCTGTCTTTTTTCTTTCTTGGGTTGTACATGATTGTACTCATGTTTAGTATGATTTTGATTGATTTGCATGCAAAGTTTTTCATTGTACCTTGGTATACGTGACAATGACAAACCAATACCAAATATTTAAACCACTCAGCCTTTATTGACATTGATTCTAAAAATCTGCCTCCTACAGTCCAGCTTCCAGTACTAAAATAAAAAAGGTATTCCAATAGATGGAGGTATATAAGAGTGCTGAAGTCAGGGAATGGTCGGGATTCCTGAGGGGACATTTGCAGTCTAGGCCAATCCTCTCTTTCCAAGTGAGGAGACAAGTAACTGGACGATAAGTTGACCAAAATAAAATAAGATACTGTAAATAAAACAACCTTATCACAAATTATTTGTGCATGAACATACAAATATCAAGCTTCAGAAAGTTTCTATTTTTGGAGAACAGGGTCTGATGTCATCAGTAACTATCTTTATTTCACAAAACCTCTTGACAGCACTAATGGCAAATTGTATCTCTTAAAACACTCAAAGGAGTGACATAATAGATAATGGCTTCCTAACAAGCACCTTCCACAAAGGATGTCTGGCACATGAGACCTTATATTACATGTTTCAAAAATCATCACACCAAATTTGAGGAGATCATGTCTTCAGAATGTATTCACTGCTTATCATTATGTAACCATGAAATACGAGTTAACCAGTAATGATGGAACAAGCTGTCAAAAGAGGTAGTTGAGGCAGGGACTATCCCAAAATTTCAGAAAGTCAGAAGACAGGTACATGGATAGGATAGGTTTGGAGGGATCGGATACGGGCCAAACACAGGCAGGCGGGACCAGTGTAGCTGGGACATGTTGGTCAGTAGGGGCAAGTTGGACCTGTTTTCACACTGTATCACTCTATGACTATGGCTCAAACACTGAAACCCAGCCCCACTGTGAATCAAAATTGGGGGTGGGCTCATCAGGGACATGCAAGCAGTCAATGCCTGCTTCAAAGAATACCTCAAAAACCTCTTCAACTGTGACTCTGTCCTTGATTTTATCGCACAACAATTTACTTGCTGCCATTCACGCAATCAAAGGAAGAACGTACAAACTCCAAACGGACAACACCCGTGGTCAGGATAGAATCCCGATCTCTGGCGCTGTAAGGTATCAACTCTACCGCTGCGCCACTGTGCCGCCCAATTGAGCAATTATTGTCATCAATAACAAGTAATATTTAACTTGTTTTATATTCTTTTATTTTGTACTTCAACATACGGTATCAGCCATTTATTTTTATCTTTTCTGCAAGCAAACTGTTTCATTTTGTGCTCTCTTACGATAAAGGTAAACTTAGCACATATTAGTCGGAGAAGTAAGGCTCGAGTCCACTTGTGTTGGGAACAAAACCAGTGCCATCTTTATTTTCCAAGTTCCAGGACACTGCCTGATTTACATAATTATATGCACAAGTCTGAGCATGTGCAAGAATGAGTACAGCTCATATGCATAAATTACATGGATATTGTCACATCCTTTCCTTTTTTACATTTTAGGTTTACCTTTCCAACGCTCCAAAATAAAGCAAACTTAAACACTTTTCATAATAATACATATTAGTTAAATGGTTCAACTTAACTGAATATAATAACTGTTCTGTCTTATTTCACAATTTTCACCCTAGCCATACTTGTGACTTTTTTCCCTAACATAAGATAATGTTCTAATGCTTTCTTCTCATAGGCATTTAAGTCCTTCACCACAAAACACCTTACTTCCTGACATACTCGCCGTATCTCTCTGGTGGTCTGACAACTCTTCCTGCCCTAGTCTTTGTGGTGGTGTTTCTTTCAGGTGTGTCTTTCTTTTCAGTGTGTACATTCTGTGCATCACTTCTAGTTTCTTTTTCGGTGTCATTTTTTCCAGAATTGTCTTTCTTTTCGGTGTGTACGTTCTGTGCATCATCTCAGTGTCACTTTGTTTTTGTTTAGTTTTCTCAGCGTTATGAGTTTCATGAGTTGCATCTTTTTCTGGTGATGCCTGTTGTGTTGTTTTTTTTTTGGTGTCATCTGAGGTTGCATATGTTTCTCAGTCTTTTCCGCGTCTGGTGGTTTCTCTGGAGTTATGTGTGGGGTTTGTTCTCCAGTCTTCTTCAGATCCACCCGATTATGTCGGATTAGAAGTCCTTACTGTCTCGACTTTGTATGATCTCTCATCCAGTCGTTTTTGCACTGTTGCTCTCTGCCATCCTAGTTTATAGGGTTTGAGTCTTATGACATCACCTTCTTCCAGAATTGGCAGATCCTTGGCATGCTGGTTGTAGATCTTTGACTGTTTCCTTGAAAATCCTTCATCTTTTTCCTCTCTTCTGTGAGTATCTCCGCACCGCATGGTTTGAGGAGATTTGATGTGGTCGGAAGCGTCGTTCTTGTTCTCCTTCCATGTAGTCTTTGTGCGGTTCCAGTATTGCCAAGTAGACATCTGTCTTGGAGTGAGTGGTTTTCTTCAGTACCCGCTTAGCTGCCTTGACTGCCGATTCCACCTTTCCGTTAGCTTGGCTATGTCTTGGAGCAATTGTGTAGTGGTCAAATTCCTATTTCCTGGCAAATTTGGCAAACTCCTCTCATGAGAACTGTTTCCTGTTGTCGCTTACCACAGTGCTGGGAATTCCACATCTTGCGAAGTGAGTCTTGAGTTTGACAATGACTGTCCTGCTGGTCAGGTCATATAGTCTATCTATTTCCCAGAAGTTTGATAGTCAACTGTGATTAAGTAATTCTTTCCCTCATGTTCAAACAGATCGGTTCCCACTTTCTCCTTTGGTCGATCTGGGAGGTCATGTGGTATCAGAGTCTCTTTCTGATTCTGTTGTTCGTATGTCCTGCAAGCTTCAGAGGTTGAAATTAACTGTTTCACATTGGAGTTCATTCCGGGCCAAATGCACTCTCTAGCTCATCTGAGGGTTCCTTCCACTCCCAGGTGAGAGGTGTGGAGTGTCTCCTTCATCTCTTTGCGTAGAGTGATAGGGATTATATCTCTCTCTCCTCTGAACACTAGGCCATCTTGGACACTCAACTCGTCTCTGACGTTGAAGTACGGTTGTGCTGCCTCTGGGGTTTCTGATTTGTGAACTGGCCATCCATTTTGGATTACTGTCTTCACAGTCTGTAGTGTTTCGTCTTCGCTGGTACGGGCTTCCCTGGTATGGTTTGACCTTGTCCTCTCCTATGCTCAAGGACTCAACTGCGTTAACATCAGTGAATCTGGTCGATCCTGTGGTGTCCAGGATGTATGCTCGGGAAAGCATGTATGCTAGATGCATATCTTTTCCCTTTACCCATTTTATCTCAATGTCATAGTGTAGCATCCTCATCATCATGCCCTGAAGACGTCTTGGTGCTCTATAAAGAGGCTTTTTGACGATGACCAATGGTTTGTGGTCACTCTCCACGATCACTCTCTGTCCGCAGGTGTACTGATGAAAGTGTTCGAGGGCAAACACTAATGCCAGTGCCTCCTTCTCAATCTGAGCATATCTTTGCTCGGTTGGCGTCAATGCTCGACTCACATAGGACAGCGGTTGGCCTTTCTGCATGAGTATTGCACCTAGACCTGTCTTGCTTGCATCCAATTGTATGGTCAGCTGTTCATCTGGTGTGTAGTACACCAGGGTAGGTGCCGTTGTCAACTGCTCCTTCATTTTTGACATTGCCATGTCATGTTCTGCTGACCATTCCCACTCTGCATCCTTGCGGGTCAATCTCCTCAAAGTCTCGAATATGTCCGACAACATTGGCAGGAATCTTGCCAAGTAGTTTACACTGCCTTGTAATCTTTGGATCTCTGTGGGATTTGTTGGTTTGGGCATCTCTAGGATAGCTTGGATCTTCTTCGTGTCCAGTTTCAGGACACGATCCATAGCTACATGTCCTAGAAATGTGATACAAGTAATCTTCACTACCGACTTTTTCCAGTTCAGCTTGATGCCTTTGTCTCTGCATCGCTGGGGAAGATTTTCCAGTCTTGCATCGTGATTTCTCTCTGCATCTTCGCTGGTGTCTCCTACTCCGAATAGGATGATGTCATCTGCAACACATTCCACTCCCTCTAATCCTACTAGGGCTTGTTGCAGCTTCTTCAGTCCGAATGGCAATCTTTTCCAGCGATATCTCCCAAAGAGGGTGTTCATGGTTGTTAGGAAACTGCTCTCCTCCTCTTGTTCGCAGTGGAGGTATCCTGACTTCAGATCGAATTTGGAGAAAATCTTCGCCTTGGACAGCTCAGGGAGTACGTCCTCTATGACTGGTAGTCTGTGGATCTCCCTTTTCAGGAGTTTGTTGAAGGGTCTAGGATCTATGCAGAACCTCAACTCTGTGTTGTCCTTTTTCTCTGTAAAGACCAGCCTGCTACACCACTCAATTGGCTCTTCGACTTGAGTCAAGATGTCCTGCTCGACCAGCTTCATGAGATCATTTTTGACCTTCTCTTTCATAGCTACAGGTACCGGCTTTGCAGAACACTGTGATGGTGTCACATCCTCTGTCTGCGCTACCAATTTGACCTTGCCTGGCATTCTCCCAGGTCTTTCGTCATCAAAGACATCTTTGTAGGTCTTGATTAATGAATCAGCCTCGCTAATAGCATTCAGGCTCTTGAAGTTCTCGTAGTGAACCGTGATAAGTTTCATCTGTTGAGCAGCTTTGTCACTCGGGAGCGGTGTGAGCCAGCCTTCCTCTACCACTATGAAGTGAACACGGTACTTCTTGTTGTTCATCTTGTTCCAAAGTATGACTTTTGTCCTACCTTCCGCCAGAAGATTGGATCTATTGTACATCTTTAAGATGATTTTCTCTCGTCTAATGTCCTCTTGTCCAAATCTCCCATCAGCGGAGCCAGCTGTCTTCGGAAGCTGCGGGAGCGGCTGCGACTCGCCTATGGCTTGGGCCGCGTGGATCCCGACATCGGGAGCTCCAGCAGCGGCAGCGGGTTCGCCCGCCCCGGATCGCGGGGCTTGGGTCGGCCCGCCGCGGACATTTCACTGTCCGGCGCGGCCTGAAGTAGGCTGCGGGATTTTTCTCTGCTCGGCGGGGGCTTCAATGTCGGGAGCCACGACCGGCCCGACGTGCAGCAGCAGCGGCAGCGTGTTCGCCCGCCCCGGATCGCGGGGCCTGGGTCGGCCCATTGCGGACCTTTCACCGTCCGGCGCGGCCTGGAACGTGGCAAGTTCAACAGCCTGACCGCGGGAGAAGACGGCAGGGGAAGAGAAATGTCATTCTGGCCTTCCATCATAGTGAGGATGGGACTGGAGGAGACTCACTGTGATGGATGTTTCTTTTTTTTTTGTGTTTTGTGTTGGTTGGGGTTGTGTAATTTGCTTATTTTATTGCTCTTATTGTTGGACTGTGGGTGACGAAATCTCGTCCAAAAGACTTGTTCTTTGGATGACAAATAAAGATATCCTGAATCCTGAATCCTTTGTTGGAGACAAGATCTTTGGGAATCACATTAACACTGGCACAAGAGTCAATCTGAAACTTGATGGCTTCCGTGCCGACCTGCATCTCAGCGAATCAGCCTGAAGAGGAATTGGTTCCGGCTGCAATGACCCCAATGCAACTCACAGACTCTGCGTCGGAAATGGACGGTGTGTCAGATGTCTCTATGACCTTGTGCTGATCCCGTTTCTGCATGCTCTTCTTCCTCTGCTTGCAGCAGCAGGCGACGAAGTTTTGTCGTCTGCACCTGTTGCAGTCCTTCCCATACGCGGGGCATTCCTCCTTCCTGCGCTTGTGCGTCCTCGCACAGAAACTGCACTTGACTGGTCTCTGATTTGTCCTCTGCGAAGGAAAATCAACCCTCTTTTCCCTCGGTTAGTATCGTTCCCATCCTATGTATTGTTGGATCTTCTTCGATGATCTGCATTCTTGTCGCTGTTACCTCCGAGGATCTGCATATGTCCACAGTATCCTGCAGTTTCAGATTCCTCTTCTGAAGGAGTGTCTTCCTAGTTGACTGGTCTGCAATACCAAGGACGATGCGATCCCAAATGAGGCTGTCTTTCAGGCAATCGCAGAACTTGCATGTCTTAGCAAGCTCCTTTCACATCCGTCCCATCTGCTACCATTTCGAACGTCAGGGTATTGAAGATTCGCAATCCTTCCGGTCCAACAGTATGCAGGAGTACTGCTTTTTGATACTCTTTCTCCTTCTTATCCAGTTCTGTTATCACTGCATAATTTTCATACATTTGTTTAAACAATTGCCACTTCTACCCTGACCTCTTTGAACTTTAGATTGGGTGGTGGAAACACGGGGCAAGAAGAATTGGTCTGCGCCATTTTGAGATATCAGCATATCCCGTCGCTCTCAATAGCTTTTGAAAAGTTCAGCTATATACCTGACGACTGCGTAATGTTCGTTAATATCTTCTATTAATAGCGTAATATACACTAATATCTACTACTCTCGAAAATATTATCAAACTAGAACACAATTTTATTTTTCTGTTCCGCACACAGATCTTACAGTAAGAAAATAACTGCAGATGCTGGTACAAATCGAAGGTATTTATTCACAAAATGCTGGAGTAACTCAGCAGGTCAGGCAGCATCTCAGGAGAGAAGGAATGGGTGACGTTTCAGGTCGAGACCCTTCTTCAGACTGATGTCAGGGGGGCGGGACAAAGGAAGGATATAGGTGGAGACAGGAAGATAGAGGGAGAACTGGGAAGGGGAGGGGAAGAGAGGGACAGAGGAACTATCTAAAGTTGGAGAAATCAATGTTCATACCGCTGGGCTGCAGGCTGCCCAAGCGAAATATGAGGTGCTGTTCCTCCAATTTCCGGTGGGCCTCACTATGGCACTGGAGGAGGCCCATGACAGAAAGGTCAGACTGGGAGTGGGAGGGGGAGTTGAAGTGCTCAGCCACCGGGAGATCAGGTTGGTTAAGGCGGACTGAGCGAAGGTGTTGAGCAAAACGATCGCCGAGCCTGCGTTTGGTTTCGCCGATGTAAAGAAGTTGACATCTAGAGCAGCGGATACAATAGATGAGGTTGGAGGAGGTGCAGGTGAACCTCTGTAGAATTCAAAACATCATTAAATTTGAGATTTCCAAGGTCCCTTGTTTATGTCTTCCTTGGTAACAGTCCTTTTCAGTATGGCTTATCTCGAACAGCCTTCTGCTTATCTCAAGACCGTTTTCCATACACAGCTTTTTCAATACTGCTTCTGCAGCTTTTGCTGTTTTCAATATTGCTTCTGTAACTTTTAACTTTAAAGCTCTTAGCTTTTAAAGAAAATACAGCCTTCGACTGTTCCAAATACGACAAAGTAGCCGTTCTTTCTCATCTGTCCCTGGATCCACACAGCACTGATTTACACACTGCGTCTTAGCCTTGTGTGCGCACTGACCTGCATACTGTTCCTCTTATGCATGCAGCTTGTCCGGTCGTTGAGCATTGAAACACTGATTCCTGAAAGCATTTCAAAGCATTTTTGCTAATCATCATAGCTTCCTTTTGTTCCACAACTTTTCAATCCCTTTTCTGACACCATGTTTTGTTTTGTGCCCTCTTACGATAAAGGTAAACTTAGCACATATTAGTCGGAGAAGTAAGGCTCGAGTCCACTCGTGTTGGGAACAAAACCATTGCCATCTTTATTTTCCAAGTTCCAGGACACTGCCTGATTTACATAATTATATGCGCGAGTCTGAGCATGTGCGAGAATGAGTACAGCTTATATGCATAAATTACATGGATATTGTCACACAAACTGGTACTGAAATCCACAGAGTTTGATTATCATAGGTAGATTATCTATAATCTCAGAAGAAAACTTGTGTGTTATTACATTAATAGGCCTGTTAAGTTGCAGCAAGTAAGAATTTAATTGTTCTGTTGCTGGTACATATGATAATTAAATATTCTTGACTCTTGATTTTCTTGATCACTTTTTGCCTGGAAAGAACTAATAGCTTTAATGTGTATAAAACCCAATTTTAAAAAGAAAACATCCTGGCTAGTTGAATTAGAATATAAATCTATTTTTTATCAATGGAATTTACTTACATTAAATTTGATCTAATAGAAATTAAGGCCTAAAATAAAAGTGACAAGGTGTTGCAAAGTTACAGTTACATAAACATCTCTTCTGTAGAACTACCTTCAGAACTATGTTTTACCTTTTTTTGTCGTAAATATCCTTACATCTGAAAAGTGGTCCTAAAATAATTTCTACAACTGCATCAGCTTTTATATCCCATCAGACAAAGTGTATTGCCTGCCCATTTTTGTTATATTTCTAGGCGACTATTTACATCGAAAAATGTGAAATTGGTAATTTCAACATGGAAAGCCTATGATCTAAATAGTGACAGGTTGCAGAATTCTGAGGTACAGAAAGATCTGGATGTCTTTGTGCATTATTCGAAAAAGACTAGCATGCAGATATAGTGAATAATTAGGAAAGCTACCCGAATGGTACAACAGTTACCATTTATTGCAAAGGACAGAGGTTATGGTCACTTATAGATTTGCAGGATCTTGTGGAGTCAGCATTGGAATTAATTTTTCAGAACCTCGAGATATCTGTTGTTGATATTCCTTATCTCTAAAGCAATATTAGGGGAGAGATCCCCATTGCCTTGTACCAGGTCAGAGGTGTTGATCATCAAATATCATTTTCCCCATCAATATCAGTGCTGGTACATTAAAAGTGGTGGTGAGTTGCATTACTGCTGTCTGTCTTTGCTGAGAGATGGTTTCCAAGATGTGGGAGTCAGGATTAAAACAGTGAAACCTGAATCATGGTGTAGAGGAACAGTGGTCACCACCTTCACTGTAGGACAATTTCAAGAAAAATGTCAAGAGTAACACTCGTCACTTTTTGTGGCCTTTTTTGATGTCACTAAATCTTTTGACTCCATGAATTGTGAGGTTCTATGGAAAGCATACTTATATTTAGCTGCATAAAGAAACTTACCTCCATCTTATGTTTGCTCCATAATGGCATGCAAGTCAAGATAATAACCAACTGGTTTACAATGGAATCAATGTTAGACTATATCTGAAGTGAACACATCCCAGAACGAGGGTTACCCAAACCTCTATAGTTGAGCTGTTTTCATGCTTAGAATCCAACCTCAAAGCTATTATCGATTCATTCACTGAAATATATGAGAGAATGATCTCTATACCCAACATCGAAAAGTCAAAGGGACTTGACCTGTTCCTGATGCACCACACAACCCTCTAACGATATAGGTTCATGGTGAGATATTGGAAAATGTGGATTACTTCTGATATCTTTATTGGCACCTCTCAGTGAAGGCAGACATTGATGACCCAGCTGTATCTTCATTGCTGGTTTCAGTTTCCAATAACTATATTCCATAATTAGAGAAGCGTGCACATCAAAATACCAACTTAGTTGCATTCATGAGTTTCTGAATGTTGACTGAGTTGGCTGATTTCCAATATTCCCGAGATCTGTCACAAATGGGAAAACTCCTTTGAGCTTTGCAGATGGCTTCATTAGAAAATCCAAATGCAACAAAAGCATATGCAATGTTATGACATGGGTTAATAAATTTGTGAAAATGGTTTGTGTGGAATGAAAATATTAGCTCTATAAGCAGAAATCTTCCAAATCCCATTAGCTAAGTCCCAGTCATTGATCTGATCCCCCAACTCACCTGTCAACTTTTAGACTCCACACATCTACCTTCACCCTACAAAACCACCACTCACAGAAATCCAAATCATCAAATGTCCCCTTACTACTGATTCATCACTACCAACCCATCTGGTATACCTATTGCGGCCCCTGACTCACCAACTCCAAAGTACAGAGCACTGACTCAATACTCTTGAGCATTCTTGTCCCATACCTTTTCTAATCCTCAGCCTGATACCCAATCTTGAACTGCCCTCTTCCACAAACCTCCAGATCTATCCCTGGACCCTTAGTACATTCCTGTCTTTTACATTGGCGCAGAAGGCAAAGGAAAGACCTTGTTCTTGGATAAGGTCAATTCAGCGGCCTCTGCCATGACTAAGTATTCAAGTGGAAATCTCAAATGAAACCAGTCATTGGCAAGGGTCTTGAAAATGGTGCCAAACTGGTGACGCTGTATTAGTGTACTACTGCTATACATTTGAACTGTATCGGAGACGCTTATTTAATATGTATCTAAGCGCTTATGTATAGTGATACTTGTACTGAACTATATCTAAAAATGAATTTCACTGTACCTCAGTACATATGACAAATAAAATACCATACCATATTACAGCTGACTAACATATCATAGATTTAAATGATTAATATTCTCTACTAATTAATAAATGTTTAAAGAAAATTTTGCAATAACTTGCTCAGAACAATCAAATCTGTTTGCAAACAAAGATCCAGATAATGAGAATATAAAACATATCCTTGATCCATTCAGTGTGTTAAACGTAATTGAAATTCTTTATGATATTTCTAAGCTCCTTACGTCGTATAGAACCCTAATTTTCGGGAAGACAATAGTATATGATTCGATTTCAAATATGCTTCACTTACGTATAAACCTTCAGAACAAAATCCTTTTCCTCGCGGAGTTCGGAACTAGATGGTAGAACATCCATCATACTCAGCACTGCACATCCGTATGGACGTCGGTACTGTATGTGAGGGGGACCTTTCTTCGAATCATTGGATAACATTCGCCCTTGCAAGAAGAAGTGCAAAAGCATTAACATGTAACAAAATACTCTCACCTAACAATCACTGATTACTATTAATGTTGTGTCGAAATTCCTAATGCTGCAAACCTCAAACATGATTTTAGCATTTGGAATACATTAAATATATATTTTTAAAGAATCATGTACTTAAATAACATGGATATTTTTTCCTACCACATGGTGCAATTTATTTGCCAAGTGAAGAAATAACATAATGAAACCACTGCAAAATATTACTGTGGCAATTATCCCTCACTGTAGTGCAACATGAATTCCAAAATGTTGGCACTTGAATGCAGAAAGAAAAGGGAGAGGATGGAAACAAGGCTGGGTGATGGTGGGCATGGGATGAAAGAGACTAAAGTCTAAAAAAGGGAAAACCCTGGATACCAGCTACTTGTAGTGAATTTACAGTGCTGGATGATAATTCATGATCCTTCTTAAAAGTATAGATACAACAATATTTCATTCACTTCCTTGGAAACCAGCAACAGCAACTCATCATCAGTACCTGTGCAGAGCATTTAAGGCAGTAGTTCAGTTCATTTATCTCTTAAAATACCAACTATGGCATTTGGGTACCAATCAGCAAATACAAGAGGCTTACTGCTCAATTCATGATGTAATTGCAGTCAACCAGAGATAAGTTCCTTCAAGAATGGTGGGAGCTCAGGTGTTAATAAAGAAGCAAATCTAATGACTCCATTTTGATCCCGATATCATAATTTCTGGACAGTTAAAAGCCAATCCCTGCATTGATTCGTGACAAACCCTTGTTATTCCACTAGAACAGTAATTACCTTTATGAAATCCTCACAAAATAAAGTTACATAGTGTGATCGACAAGAAACTGCAGTAATATTCAGAATTTCAAACTTCAAAATACTATTGAAGTTTCACATGCATTTTGGTGGTTTGTTAATTATTTACATTATTTTAAGTTCTCAACCATTTGTAAAGATGAAGAATTTACCTATTCGTATGACATGAGCAACTATGTAGAGATCTCGCTTCAGATCCTTATTACTGAGATCCTGAAAGATTAAAATAAAAAGCGAAGTCACATCAGGCAAATTGAAGTGAAAATTACAGCAGCAGTCACTGTAATCACTATGGTGATTATGGTGACTATATTTGACATTCCAATTAAGCCAATCTAACTAATTTTCCCTACCTAACATGTACAATCGGAAAGAAAGTTGCTTGCTTTTAATCTCAGCACAGCACATTAATCTAGTGAAAAAATACACTCATCAGTGCATGCAATCAGTCATTTCATATCAGTCTTTGAATCCTGAACTACAATCAATCCATCAGGACTGTGAGCTAATAGGTCCATCTGGAAGTGGGAAGGAAATGTTAAAAACACGTGCAACCAGAAGCTCAAGATAGCCACTGCAGACAGATTACAGGTTCTCCACAAAATGGTCATCTTGTCTACGCATGGTTACAGGAGACCACATCGCAAGAACTGAATGACTTAGAACAGTTTGGAAGAGGTGCATGTGAAAGTTTGCCTTTTCTACAAGGGCTATACAGGTCCCTGAACGGTGCGGAAGAAGGAAATGAAAGGACAGATTTCCTACAGTTGCAGGGGAAAGTGCTAGGGGATAGGGAAAGGTAGTTAGAGAAGGATGAGCAAGTCCTGGTGAGAGCAAGCTCTGCAGAAAGCAGAATGGGGGATGGGGAAGGATGTCACTGTTGGAGGGATCACATTGGAGTTGAAAGAAATGGCAGAAGGTTGATGTGCCAGATGTAGAGGCTAATGGGATGAAAGGTGAGAATCAACAATGACCAAGGGAACTCTATGCACTTGTATCTGGAGAGGGTGGGTTCAGAGCAGAAGTACGGGAAACTGAGCCATCTACAACAGGTGTTCAGACACAGTACCATATTGTACAGGTTGGAACATTGATGCATGCAATGTGGTGCCTGTTCTTTGTTTCTATTCAGATCTCAAAGCCATGGCTACATGGGTAAGTGCAGGCAACTGCATGTCATTGAAAACATGAGTTCATTAGAACATAGAAGCTGATATATTGTGCCATTTGCAATCAAAATTCAGCATGTCTGAAGATGATTGTGAGGAAAGAACTCAACCTCTAATAACTTTTTGAAACAGAACCAACACACTATGCAGCACTGTTTTAATGCTTCTAAACAAGAGCGGAGAAACCTATGAATGTACTTTCATTAAAATGTTTTCAGTTCATGGTATCAGATTCCCCTTTTTACAAAAAATGGTAACAATTGACATAATGATGAATTGAACTATTACCTGATGAATGAATAATAACAATAATAAGACTATATTTGGAGGTAGTCAATTGACTTCCCTTCTATTATTCCTTTCTTTTTTAAGAGCATAAGCATTAATTGAATGTGAGGGTGGGGGTGAGGGTGGCTCTGGTGGCAATAGGAATTAAGGCCAAAGAAATCGCTGATGGATTGATCATGAGTATAAGCTGTAAACAATATTATCAGGTTAATGAGTGAATGGGAGCATGGGTGAGAACATTCTTTGTCTCACAAGAATGTAGGAGTTGCAAAATGCAAAGCAGGAGGATATGCCCAGTGAGGCAGTCTGGGCATGCCCCTCAATCCCAGAGGGGCAAAAAGGGAGGAAAAAAGACAAACAAACTAACTGAGCCAATGTTATGAATAGGTGAATTCTACAACTTTAGGTAACTTGATTTCTCTGTCTGTATCCATCTGTGATATTGACTTACCTTCTTAGATATCCAGGATTTTTCTGATTTTTGAAGATGTTCACTATCGCTAGTGAATATTAAGCACACTGTGTATCATTGGTCAGATGCTCAAGAGGTTATATTTGGATTCCATTTCATTCATATTTAGTGAGAAAGGCTACAGTCTAAAGATAATGGACCTTCTTCACTCTATGACTCATCCACAGCATAGAGATGAACATAACAAATAGAAGCAGGATAAGGCTATTCAGACTTTCACATCTTCTCTACCATTCAATTATCACATGGGTAATCTTTCACCTCAGCACCACTTTCCTGCACCATCCCACATCATGTGGTGTCTGATGAGCGATAGTGGGGGGATCAGGATGGAGTGGGGAGTGGTTGTAGAAGAATGCTTTCCAAATGTACAAGAACATCAATTTGTTCCCCATGATTCACTCCATTGGTTACAACTTCAAAAAACTTCAACCCATTTGTCAAATAAAACTTCCTTTTCATAAAGCTATCCTTTTTCTACCCAATCCTCACACTATTTTCTAAATGGCCTGTTAACACTTCTTTCCGAATAGATTCAAACATTTGATGTTAAGCCAACTGGTCTGTAGTTCCGTTTTAAATTTCATCTTGCTTGCTTAAATTAAGGTTTGCAGGCTTTCAATCTGTAGGCTCTAGAACCTATAGAATTTTGTAAGTTGGCAACGCATGTACACACCACATCCGTCAATAATTCTTTCAAAGTTTTTGGCTTTCAGTTCCATTAATTTCTTCAAAACTAGTATTTTTCACTATTACTAAGTTCTTTGAGCTCCATTCTCTCTTGGCAGGTTTTCTGCATCTTCATCCATAAAGACAGACACAATTTGTTCCCCCCCCCCCCCCACCCCCTCAAACCCAATACAAGGCTTTTCTCTCAGTCTGTAAGGAACCTACATTAACTTTAGCCATCCTTTTCCTTGACATGGAGCTTATACAGCCTATTTTATGGCTCTTGTGAGATTACTTTTGTATTCTACTTTTCCTTTCCTTATCCGTTTTAATGCTTCTTTGCTGAATTCTGAAATTTTTGCTGTCTTGAAGCTTACTGCTCTTTTCAAAAACAATTTTGGCCTTCTTCATTTATCAAGCACTATCATTAATTTCTCTTGTTAGCCACTGGCTCACTTTTTGTCTTGGGTTTTTGTGCCTTCAGGAGGTAGACATTGCTTGTAATCTCTGCATGAATTTGTCAACTATTAACTGTTTTTCTACATCTTGCCTCTTAATACATTGTCCATAAACAATTTACCACTGATATTTTTGAGGTTTGCTTTGGTGCTGATAAAGTGGAAATTCTGTGCCCCTTTAACCTGGAGGCAAAATACTCGAAACAGCTCCACAGTGAAAAAGATCAATTTGATTGCATGTAGGTGGAAGAGCTTTTAATAAAAACTGAAAAAGCATAATTTATACTTTGGAATCATCTAAGGAACATTGCAACGGAACATTGCAACTTTATGACAACTACAAAAATATTAGCAACACCATTGGGGAAAAGCTCGCTGCACTTCCCTGAAATGGTGCCAAGTGTTGTTTTCAATTGCTTGAGAGGCAGATTGGACAGTGTTTCCCCGAGTTAACTAAACAAAAATAATGAATTTATATAAAATCTGCTTATTACAGTAATGAGATTTTCACTATTTTCCTGCTGAACTCTTCCAACTCAGAGTTTCTAGAAATCCTGGTAAGGCCTAACACTTACTGATGGGCCACATTATACAATGAACAATGAGTAATTACACAATTTATAATAGATTGGCACTTAGCAGTAACTTGGCAACAACTGCTAACTATTGAAATACGTTGTATTGCTCATGTTCAAACAAATCTATTCCTGAAAGTAATTACTGTTGGCAAGATGGGTCAGAGAATGGCACTTTCTTCATTGAAGAATGATTTGTGTAGTATTGTGCACTCTATTTCATGTTCAATTTTTGAAGATCTTTTCTCAATTATTTGATCTTTAACATTCTACTTACCTTAAAGAGATGAAATGGAGCACTTGTAACAGAGGTTGTCTAAAACGTCAATCATTTTTTTGATGAAAAATTAATTGTGTATGAAAACATAATAACCACTTTGGGTTATTTCATATCATACCAAAAAGACAGTAGGGCACCCACATCACTCTTGTGTGACTGAATCTATTATACACCATTCCCTGTGTAGTTTTCTCTTTTTGAATATTGAGAGGGATCACAGACATAGATGTGTCAACAGCAAGCATTATTGGTCATTCCTGCGACAACCTTATTTTAGTATTGAAGCAATGGATAGGTACACCTGAATACATAAGTCTGTTATTTACTCCTGATTATGTGTATGAAGAAACTGCAGACACTGGTTTACACCTCAGATAGACACAAAAAACTGGAGAAACTCAGCGGGTCAGGCAGCACTTCTGGAAAAAAGCAATAGATGACGTTTTGGGCCGAGGCCCTTCTTCAGACTCTCCCGAAACATCACCTATTCCTTTTCTCCAGAGATGCTGCCTGACCCGTTGAGTTACTTCAGCTTTTTGTGTCTGCTTACTCGTGATTCCTTTGCACCATCTCACTACAACGCCCACCATTGACCCTCCTGCCAACCCTTCTATCCAATCCATCTGCCTGACTCCTGACCCCATCCACAAACTCTCTGATGAATCTCTGGCCCCCAATCCTCTCAACACTTAAGCCTCTCCATTCCTACCTCCATTTATGAAAGTGTAAAACCAAAATTTGCAGTTGGGCAGGGTGAAAGAGCATGATTATAAAGAGCCTAGTTCTGCCATAGCACATTTATTGGGGTATGCTGGAATCTCTACACAAGTTTTTCTGTGTTAGGACTAAATCTTGAACATGAAACATAACATGATGTCACAAACTGTCTGTGATGTACTGTGAAATCCTTAAAAGACAACTGCTTTGGCCAATTGTACCAACATTTAGTTTAATTTCAAATCTATAGCATTTGATCTTTTTGTGAAAAAGCAGTGAATGTAGTTGAGGAATATACCACATTACCGTAAACAGTGCACATAGCCGGTCTATCTTCTCTGGGTTTCTTGGCATTCCATTCTTATTCAGCCTCACCATAAACCTCTCACTGTGGAAAGAAAGGGAATACATTAAAGAATTTTTGGAAATGCAATATAGGCAAAATATGATTGCCAATGGGAAATGTTCTTACACTCAAGAATCAATTTTGGCAGGAGTTATTACCAGTTGTTTGAGACTTTTAGATAATTTAATTTAAATTGAGAAATGTTGAGTGGTACAACAATGCACCCACAGTGGGGCACTAAACAAATATAGGAAGTAGAATCATGATTAGGCCAGTCAGGATTTCATATCACTTAATCCACTCAATAAGATCACAGGTATTATTTTAACTGTCTCTTTTCTGCACTAACCCCATATTCTTTCATCCCCTTAATACCTACAGATCTATTGACCTCTGTTCTGAATATAGTGATTGAGCATCTATGAACCCCTGCATAAAGAATTTCAAGGATTCACCCTTTCAGTGAAGAAATCTCTTTTCACCTCTATTCTCTTGTTCAGAAACAATGATGTCTGGCTATCAGCTCACTAATCAGGGAAAACATTAACAGTTCAACAGAGCTTTATTTGTCATTCGGTACCAAGGTACCGAACGAAACTACATAGCAGTCACACACAAAAAAGAACACAAGACACATGACCCCAACACATAACGTCCATCACAGTGACTCCAAACACCCCCTCACTGTGATGGAGGCAACAAAACTTCCACTCTCTTCCCCACGCCCACGGACAGACAGCTCGTCCCCGACCGACCCGCACAGTCCCCGCAAGGGGATGGAAGTCCCCGCGGCCGAGTCGCACCGGGCGCTGAGACGTCTCGCGGCCGAACCGGGCGGTGGAAGGCCCCGTGACCGAGCCGTGCGCAGCTAAGTCCCGCGGCCGAGTCTACA
Source organism: Rhinoraja longicauda (assembly GCF_053455715.1). Classification (NCBI taxonomy): domain Eukaryota; kingdom Metazoa; phylum Chordata; class Chondrichthyes; order Rajiformes; family Arhynchobatidae; genus Rhinoraja; species Rhinoraja longicauda. The sequence goes on along the minus strand of NC_135969.1, from coordinate 23,581,229 downwards.
TTCATCCAATTAAGCTTCATAAGAATGTCTTACATTTCAACAAGATCACATCTCATTCTTTTACATGCTATCATAAAACTAATTTGCTTAATTTCTCATACATCAAGCCTGCGATTCCAGGCATAAATCCAATGCACCTTCACTGCACCTTCAATCGTGTATATTCTTCCTTAGATAGATTCTGCACCAGTTCTGTGCAATATAGCAAATGAGGCTCACTCGGGGCCAAATAATAGAACAAGTCATCCTTCCTCTTGTATTCAAATCCTTTTGCAATAAAGGTTAACAAACGGTTTCCCTTTCTAATTGATTATTTACCTGAACCTTAATTTTCACTGATTAGTGCACAATGCCAACCAGGTCCACCTGAAAATGAACACCTTTCCATCTATCACCATTTCTGCTTTCTATTTTTCTGCCAAATGGATCTCTAATTTTTCCACATTATATTCCACCTTCCATATCCTTGCTCATTCACTGAACCTGACTATATCCTGTGGAATCCATTCTGCGTCCTTCTTATAGCCGACACTGCGAGCTGACTTTGTTTAATTGGAAAACTGGATACTTGAACACTTCATCCAAATCAGTGAATTGAAGCAGATATGGAAAAATGTTTCAGTGGGGAAAAAAACCCAACAGAACTATTTTCCAGCATCAAATTAGTGCCAATAGCGTAAGATAATTGACAGTACCAAAATAAATCATCATCTATTCTGCAAAAAGGACTAATGGGTACAACTGAAACTATTATTCATTATAAGTTTAGGTTTATTATTGTCGCATGTACCCAAGTAGAGTAAAAAGCTTCATTTTATATGCTATCAGATCAGATATACCGTACATAATAGAATGAGTTCAAACTTAAGTACAATCGACAATGCATATAGAGCGCAGAGTAGTTTAGTTGAGTTTAATGCATTGTCACATGCACTGAAGGACAGTGAAAATAATTTTTGTTGCATGCTATCCAGTCAACAGAAAGACTATACATGATTACATTCAAGCCTCCCGCAGTGTACAGATACAGGATAAAGGGTATAATGTTTAGTGCAAGATAAAGTCTGATTAACGAGAGTCCGAGGATCTCCAATGAGGTAGAGGGTAGCTCTAGGTCCGCTCTCTAGGATGGTTCAGTTGCCGGATAATAGCTGGGAAGAAACTGTTCCTGAATCTGGAGGTATGTGTTCTCACACTTCAAAACCTCTTGCCTGATGGGAGCGGGGAGAAGAGGGAGTGTCCGGAGTGAGACTTGTCCTTGATTATGCCGGTGGTCTTGCCGAGGCAGCATGAAATGAAGATAGAATCAGCGGAAGGGAAGTTTGTTTGCATGATGGTCTGGGCTGTGTCCACAGTTCTCTGCAATTTTTTGCGGTCTTGGATGGAGCTGTTCCCAAACCAAGCTGTGATGCATCCAGATAATATGTTTTCTAAGGCGCATCTGTAGACGTTGGTGAGAGTTGTTGGGGAAATGTCAAATTTCCTAAACCTTCTAAGGATGTTGTGGCATTGGTGTGCGTTCTTAGCCGTTATTTCAATATGGCTAGTCCAGGAAAAGTTGCTGGTGATTTTTACTCCTGGGAACTTCAATCATCTGTACCTCGGCACTGTCAATGTACACTGGGGTATGTGTACTTCGATTCCTGAAGTCGATCACTATTTCCTTTGTATTGCTGACATTGAGAGAAAGGTTGTTGCCTTGACAACAGGTCACAGTGTTCTCCTTCCTGTACTTTACCTCATCATTATTTGATATTTGGATCACTACAGTGGTGTCGTCCATGAATTTGTAAATTGAGTTGGATTTGCACTTGGCTGCACATTCGTGGGTGCATAAGGAGTAAAGAACGAGACTGAGAATGCATCCTTGTGGAGCACCAGTGTTGAAGATTATCATAGAGGATGATTTGTCACCTATCCTCACTGGTTAGTTTAGTTTAGTTTTTAGTTTAGTTTAGTCCAGCATGGAAACATGCCCTTCGGCCCACCGAGTCTGCACTGACCAGTGAACCCTGTACACTAGCACTGTCCCAGGGACAATTTACTATCTTCACCGAAGCCAATTAACCTACAAACCTGTACTGCTTTGGAGTGTGGGAGGAAACCGGAGCATCCAGGGAAAACCCACAAAGTCACGGAGAGAATTCTGTACAGACAGCACCCATAGTCAGGATCAAATCTTGATCTCTGGAGCTATAAGGCAGCAACTCTACAACTGTGCCACAGTGCTGCCCTAAAATTGTGGTCTGTTGGTCAGGAAGTCAAGTATCCAGTTGCAGTCATGGACCTGTTGTGGTGGTAAGCGAATTGGAGTGGGTCAAGATTGCTTGGTGGACTGGATTTAATGCATTCCATAATCAGCCTCTCAAAGCCTCTCAAAGCACTTCATGACGGTGGATGTCAAGACCACTGGTCGGTAGTCGTTAAGGCATGAGATCTTGCTTTTCTTCTGCAATGGGATGATAGTGGTCTTCTTGAAGTAGGTGGGTACCTCAGAACGGAGTAAGGAGAGTTTAAAGATGTCCGTGAATACACCTGCTAGTTGGTCCGTGCAGTCCTCAGGAAGGCCACAGCTTTTTGCTGAACAATCCAGTCAACTCTCTTCTGTTCTTTTGATGTAGCCCTGTAAATTATTTTATCTCAATTTTCCTTCTTACTCCAAGAACAACTATCTAACTTCCCCAGTTTAACCTGGTGGCTGAAATCCATTAATCAAGTAACCATTGGAATCATTCTATCAAGTATTTACTGTGCTCTGTTAAGAACTTTCGCATCATTTCTTAAGTGTGATTATAAGAAGTGGCGGTACTGCGCAGCAGCTGAGGCTCACCTGCAGTCCGTTTGTCTTTTTGTTTTTTTTTTGTTTTTTATCTTAATTGTAGTGTTTGGATGTGATGTAGTATTTTTTGTGGTTGTGTACTATGTGTGTGTGTGGGGGGTAAACTATAAAAAATGTCTCTTCCGTACGGAGACGCAACCTTTTTTCTGGGTCGTGTGTCCATTCACGCTGCGGCCTACCATCGGTCAAACACCTGGAGCTGGCGGCCTCCAGCTGGGACCACCTGGGGCTCTGGTTCGCAGAGCCCACGGACCAGACTGTACTCACCACCTGCGGAGCTGGCTCTCTTCGGAGGCTGTGGTGACTCGCCTTCAGAAGCTTCGGCCACGGACCGCGTGAACGCCGGAAGCTCGCAGGTCCCTGGGTGGGCAACTTCGGGAGCTCTGGCAGCGGCAGCGTCTTCGCCCATCCCGAATCGGGGGGCTTGGGTCGGCCCACTGCGGACCTTTCACCGTCTGGCACGGCCTGGAATAGGCCGCGGGATTTTCCACCGCCCGGCGGGGGCTTCAATGTCGGGAGCCCCGACCGCCCTGACGTGGTAATTTCAACTGCCTGACCGCAGGAGAAGACGGCAGGGAAGAGAAAGACATTCTGGCCTTCCATCACAGTGAGGAGGTGACTGGAGGAGACTCACTGTGATGGATGTTTTTTTGTTTTATGTTGGTTTTGTGATTGTGGATTTTATTGCTTTCTTTTTATTGCTTCTCATTGTTGACTGTGGGTAATGTAATTTCATCCAAAAACATGTTTTTGGATGACAATAAAGGCTATTCTAGAATTGGATAAGATACCCTACTTGTGGCCTAATCAAAGTTTTCTGAAGGTTCATGTTAACCTTCCTGATTCTGGACGTTATTTGTGGTTTATTAACCTCTTTCTCAACAGTTCCTGGCATTTTCACAGATTGTGCACACATAAATCAAACTCTGTTCCTTTTCGCCATTTTTCGCTATTTTGTGTATATTGTCACTCCTTATTTATTTTGCTAACTTGTCTTACTTCACACTTTTTTGTATTAAATTTAATCTTCCATTTATCTACCCATTTTACTAGTCCTGCAGTCTATTAAAATCCTGTGTAAATCATTTCCTTAGGAAATAATTTGCAAAGAAATTTACAAAATTAACTACTTTAATTTTATGCATTTTGACCTTCTTTGCCAAAGTTCACTCTTTGGAAGCAAATCAAATATTAAATCTTAAACAAAAACACCTTTCTTCTTAAATTTGTAAAGTTAAATCTTAAAAATCTACACACAGTTCATTGAGTCATTGAATCATACAGTACGGAAACAGGCCCTTGGTGCAACTTGTTCATGCCGACCAAGATGCCCCATCTACTAGTCCCATCTGCCCACTTTTGGCCCATATCCCTCTAAACCTTTCCTATCTATGTACCTGTTCAAATGTCTTTTAAATGTTGTTTATAATACCTGCCTCAACTACCTCCTCTGGAGAGCTTATTCCACATACCGATCACCCTCTGTGATGAAAACATTGCACCTCAGGTTCCTATTAATTCTTTCCCCTCTCACCTTAAATTTATGTCACCTGGTTCTTGATTCCCCTACTCTGGTAAAAGACTCTGTGCATTTATCCTATCTATTCTCCTCATGACCGTATACACCACTTTAAGATCACCCCTCATCCTACTGCTCTCCAAGAAATAAAGTCCTAGTCTGCCCAACCTCTCCCCATAGTTCAGCCCCTCAGTTCCTGGCATTATTCTTGCAAATCTTCTCTACACGTTTTCCAGCTTAACAACATCCTATCAATAGAAGGGTAACCAAAATTGAACACAATACTGACTGAACACTGCCCTGGTTTGACTTCCCAAAATGAAATGTACAGGAAAATACATTATCTTTCTCTCATTGCTACCAACTCACTTGCTGAAATACAAAACTAATTATAAAATCATAGGCATAAATGATTACCCTGCTCATGTTTTATTCATTGTTCAAGTAATAAATCTGTTTTCCACAGGTGCTAGTGCACTTTCTTTGATACTATTACAGCACATTGCCACTGGTATGACTCTTAAATTGTTAAACTGAACCAAATCATTCAAGGTTGGGGGATATTGCTGGCTTGCTCCTCAAAATGTAAGTAGTACCCAAGCAAGAACGTAATTGTTTCTTGTTAGATAAATATGTTCATCCTACAAAGCTTCTTAATATTATATCCTCAGTCTGCACACTATCTACACATCAAGGAGCTCTTTAATGCCTACACTAATAATCAAAATCCAATAAATACTTGACAAACAGCAGTTGTTAATGGTTTACAAGAATTGTATCTTCAGAAAATGTAAAACACCCAACCACTGAGGTTTGAATATCCCAGTTTTTAGATATATATATATACATCTAATTTAGATATATACACAATAAGGATCCATCCCTATTGCTCTGCAGTTTGGCACTCCCACTCAGATTGCAGTTAAGACATACATTTCACCTAGCAGCTTGTCCCTTGTCTGCTTCAATACATTTATGATGGCATTAATGTGGAAAACAACCTCCTGTAGATGCTGCTTGCTCACAGTATGGAATCCTTTGATGAATATTCCAGGCTGATCTACGGTATTTTGATTGCTGCAAATGTGAATTGTTACTCCATATACCTGCAGGAATCCATCAGAACAGCAAATCTAAGCATTTTCTCATTTTGGCCAGTGTTATCCATGGTCAAGTTAAAATTTAAGACACAGGAGCAGGAGTAGGTCATATTGCAGGAGCAGGAGTATATCATCTGATCCTTTCAGATTGCTCTGCCTTTAATCAAGATCATGGCTGACCTATTACGATTTCCTTGAACTCTCCCTATATCCCTGGATTTCCTACTATCCAGGAATCTAGCACTAAATATTTCAAATTAACTTAAGAACTGTGCCCCTACAGCTTCCTGGGTTAATAATTTCAAACTTTCTTCTGAATGAAATCTTTTTCTCCTTATCTAAGTTCCATATGGTCTACTCATTATTCTGAAATTGTGTCCTCCAGTCATTCACTACTCATTCAGGAGAAACATCCTGTCAGCATTTAGGCCGTCAAGCCTTCTAACAATTTTGTAATTTTGCTGAGATCTACTTACATTCTTCTAAACTGTAGAGAACATAATCCCAGTCTCCCCTCATAGGGCAAACCCACCACTCCTGGAATCAATCTAGCGAATCTTCACTTAATTCCCTCTTTTGTAAGTATATCTATGGTAAGTAAGGAGACCAAAACTGTACATAATACTCCAGGTGCAGTCTTGTCAAGGCCCTGTACAATTGCAGTAAGTCAATACCCTTATTTGCAAATCTCTTATTAAATGTTAAATATAATTTGCCTTTCTAATTGCTTGCTGCACCTGAATGTTGATCTTTAGCAACGTGTGAACAAGCACACATAGGTCCTTTGTGCATCAACAGTACTCAAGCATGCACTATTTAACAAATATTCCTGTATTACGCCTCCCAACAAAAGCTTTCCAAAAATGGAATGCATTCTTACCCAGATGCATTGGATCCCCTTTATCCATTCTACTTATCACTTTGTTATGGAATTCCACCAATTTAATCATCAGAGTTTCCTTTCATAAATGCATGCTCATCCGGAAGCTGCAACGGATCGTTCAATCAGCTGAGAAGGTTGTTGGCTGCAACCTTCCCCCCATTGATGAACTGTACACTGCAAGGGCCAGGAAGCGAGCGGGCAGGATCATCTCTGACTCCTCTTACCCTGGCCACAAAATCTTTGAAGCACTTCCCTCTGGAAGGCGACTCCGGACTGTCAAAGCAGCCACAGCCAAACATAAAAGCAGCTTTTTTCCACGAGTTGTAGTGCTACTCAATAATCAAAGTCTGTAGTCTCTTTTTTGCTCTGGTTTATTTTCACCCACATGTTTAGACCATAATGTTGTATCCTTATTGTTTTGATGTGGTTATGCTTTATTCTTAATTGTTAACTGTATGTTTGTGTTGTCATTTATGAGCAGAGCACCAAAGCACATTCCTTGTATATGCACATACTTGGCCAATAAACTTATTCATTCATTCATTCAATCCTGTAATTTTTTCCCAAGGTGTTCTGTCATTATTTCCCTCATTATGGTGCCATCATATCTCCTACTACCAATGTTAGTCTTACAGGTTGTAGTTTCCCATTTTCGTCCCCCTACTTATTAAATTACGAAGTTTCACTTGTTATTCTCCTATTTATATTTTTATATAACTATAGGTGAGGCAGTAGCAGATTGCTGCTCTTCTCAGTGGTATTGTTTTATAAGTGGCACCAACTTCGGTGGAGACCTGTCAGAAGTATAAAACAAGCTGAAATGTATCCCGAGGCAACCACCAGAATCCATCAAGAAACTTCATAACTCCAGGCTCGGGACTCAGCATATACATTTGTTCCTGACATTAAAGACACTCGAATGTGCAGTAACATTTCAAAAACCAGCTAGCCCTTGCACATACACTGAGATAAGCTAACTACATTTATGGACAGTAGGAATAGCACATCAAGGTTAGTAATATTCCTCTCAAAACAATGCAACATAAGGCCCTTCTTCAGACCCGAAACATCACCCATTCCTTCTCTCCAGAGATGCTGCCTAACCCGCTGAGTTACTCCAGTATTTTGTGTCTATCTTCGGTTTAAACGAGCAACTGCAGATCCTTACCACACATAAAACATTCAAAATATCTGCTGCAGCAAAATAACAAAACACCCAAGTTGAACTGATGCAGCTTTGACCATAGTATAAAATGAGGAAATAAGATTTATTAAAACCACTCAATTATAATGCTTTAATATATAATGAAAAAGTTAAGCAGCCTCAACAGCAATTTCATGATTGCTGTGGTAGTATCATAATATAACTGATATAGGAGCAATAAGATGATTTTTCTGATCCCCATCTGTGTTCTATCGTGATTTTAATCAAGGTTCTGCAGCTAATCCGATTTATCTATCAACAGCACGTGAAATGATTGATTCACTAAGCATTAACAATGATTTTGGAACTGTGACCCTCACATAAAAGATTACAGTTAAAATCCTTTGGTGGTGGGGTGAGGAAAATGTGCAGCTGAAATTGATTTAGAATTATACATGCTCTGACTTTTCTGTTGCTTTGGGTGCATGGCATCAGTACTAGTTACAATAAAAACTAAAAAGCTTCCATGATTACATTTTCATAAACATGACAATGGGCTAAATGAGATTCACGTGCGATGTAATTACTTAATTCCACCTTAGACAAGAACTTCAATCATATGGCACTGTTATTCTGAATATTTTGATGTTATTATGTACAAATTTCAAGAACAGTCATTTTGCGCAAATTGTGCAATTTGCAAAATTACACCTTTCATCTCTGTGCAGAGTACACATTAGCAGAGATATATGTTTGGAGCTGAGGATACACACAAAATAATGTTAATTATCATGCAACTCTCATTTGGACCATTTGCGGTTGAAAATAGGTTTTGTTTTCCAGCTTGAGAAATCATACTTTTGTTCAACAACTGCAGTGCTATTTAAAGGACTACTCAGGCATCTTCTATGTCCCTCTGCTACATGCTTTGGAGGCTGCCTAGGGTCTTGGGAGACAACTAGAGATTGACTTTTGTACACCGGGTGCATTTCACTGTAATTTCTCCAGACATAAGGTCTTGGGTGTTTCCGTGATGATCCAATCTGGGCATAATGCAGGAGTTGGAGAAATCAAACAGAAAAGGCTGAAATTCATAGGAATTCATGAGAAGATGATAACAATGTTCAGTGTCTGTAAACATTAAGCCCAAGAATACAAGAAATAAGAAAAGGAGATGGCCACTTGCTTGTCAAATTTGCCCCACCATTCAATATGATTATGCCTGAGCCATGTTGGTTTCAACTCGGGTGAAGTGTTGGTAGTCTGGATCGTAACCAATGTTGTGCCTCTGTTTAAGAAGGGATGTGAGAAAAAGCCTGGGAACATTAGTCCAATGAGCCTAACATCTGTGGAAGCCAGTTAATGGAGAATATTCTGAGGGATAAAATATATACACCTTTGGATAAACAGGGGCTGATTAGGGCTAGTCAGCATGATTTTGTACTTGGGAGATTGTGTCCTACAAATCTAAATGAGTTTTTTGAAGAAGTAACCAAAAAGGTTGACAATGACACATCCGTACACGTTGCCTATCTTGACCAGCTTCAGCAAGACATTTAATAACATTCTGCATGGTTGATTGCTCTGGAAGATTAGATTGCATGAGATTCAGGGAGAGCAAACCAACTGGATAATCAGCTTCATGGAAGGAAGCAGAGGGTGATGGTCGGACACTGTTTTTTGAATTGGAGGTCTGTAACTGGTGGTGTGCCTCAGGGACTGGTGCTCGGCCCATTGGTGTTTGCGGTTTATATCAAAGATTTAGATGAGAATGTAGGAGGATTAGTAAGTTTGCAGATAACATTAAATTGGGTGCTATTGTAGATAGCGAAGATGGTTACCCAAAATTGCAGCAGGATCTTGATCAGTTGGGCATGTGGGCTGAGGAGTGGTTAATGGAGTTTAATGTAGATAAATGCGAGGAGTTTGATTTTGGCAAAGTTAAACCAGGGAGGAACTTCACAGGGAATGGCAAGGTTCTGAGAAATATTGTACAGCAGAGGGATCTAAAAGTGCAGGGTGAGTTGAAAGTGAGTGGGTCCCAAAAGGCTCACCCTCGAACACTTCAGCCACTTGCCCCTTCCAATTTCCTAATATTAGATCAATTGCTGCCCTGTCCCATGTACGGCCCTTTACATATTGCCTGAGGAAAATTTCCTGAACACATTTGACAAATGTTGCCCTGTCTAAATCTTTTGCACTATAACAGTCCCAGTCAATATTGTGAAAGCTGCTTGAAAGCACAAGTGGGAGTGCATATTGAAGGTGGCCCATAAAAAATAACATCTCCAAATAAAATTCCCACTGTTAACTGGTGAGAAGGAACCTGGAGTCAATTAATTAAAATCCTTTCACCCTTGTATACAAGAAAAGCAAAGATATTTTATGAGAATGATTAAGATAGGGCCAATGCTCCTAAACTGCAGTGCATTGTTGAAGATCAGAATGTGACAGTGCAAGAGATGCACATGGACTACCTACTGCATTATTAAAGATCTCTGACTGAGTCATCAATTAATCAATCCATAAATCAACAAAAGGAAAAGAGGAAATGGAAATAGTTATTGCTATACTAATGATTAACATCAACAAATTCCATATAGACCTATTTATCGTGCTATTCGTTGAATACGATTAATCATTTAGCAAATCTGTGTTTTTTAAAAATTGCATCATTTGCTCGGTTTGGCAAGGTGGTGCTACTTTTTTCCAAGATAAGCTAATGAACACGAGGTGTAAATATTCACACACAAAACAAAATGCTGGACCGACATCTTCGCAAAAGACAGGAATTTATTCGACTCACATCTAGTGTAAACTTCTCACTACTAATGTTTAGTTTTGCAAAAGATAGAGTCTCAGTGCAGCAGTGTGACTGTGGAAGACAATTCCAGACAACATATACAGGTGGCACCTGTATATGTCGTTTGACACTCCTCAGGCCACATGCCCAACTGATCAAGATCCTGCTGCAATTTTGGGTAACCATCTTCGCTATCTACAATATCACCCAATTTAATGTTATCTGCAAACTTATTCATCCACCTACATTCACAAGTTATTATGCAAAATTTTAAGATACAAAATAAAAAATTTATTCACAGAATTTATGCGAGCAAAAGTAAATAAACAAACACAACATTTATTCTTTTGTCAACTTGTATTTCTTGACGCATGTGCAGATAATCAAATTTTATGTTACAGAAAACACCAACAGTCTTTTAGGAACTGATGTCATGCGCCCAAAGCAACAGAAAAGTCAGACCATGTATCATTCTAAATCAATTTCTGCCACAACCCTGAAACATCGGGGGCAGCTGTACTGAAGATACAAGCACTTTCAAATCATTTAAATTTTAAATTCAATTTTCAGTTTTGTAAAATACCCAGATGAATGCTTCTTTAAACTTATATTGTGCATCATTGCAGTAATGTGAGTGGTCAAAGCAGTAGTCAGATTTCTAGTGGGGTTGAGAATTCTAGTGACTGTCAATTGAAAGATAGGGTTCTGAAAGATATCACAGAATATGCTTTTGGCCTCACTAACCCAAAATACATTGTAAACACAGAATTCAGTACACCAAATAAATGCAAATGAACTGCAGTTTTACCTGAAATTAGCACCCAAGTCCCTGGGAAGGGAAGTAGAAAAGGGCAGGGTATTGCATACTAACCTTTCTGTCCTGGGCCTCCTCCATTGCCAGAGTGAGGCCACACGCAAACTGGAGGAACAACACTTCATATTCCACTTGGGTGGCTGACAACCAAACAGTATGAACATTGAATTATCTGATTTTAGTTAATTACAAAGCTCCTTCCCCTCTCGCATCTTTCACCACATTTCCTCCCTTCTCTCATCCCCCCAGAGATCCAATTAGTTCCCTTTTACAGGCCCTCTCTTCTGTCTGGTTTGAACTTATCTTCACCTTTAAAACACCTCTTCTGACTTCTCTTACTTTCTTTAAGTAAAATATGTCACTATGTGCATTTGCATGGGCCCTGCTATGCTGTCTTTTTGTTGGTTACATTGACCACTTCAGTACCATAGAAACATAGAAACATAGAAAATATGTGCAGGAGTAGGCCATTCGGCCCTTCGAGCCTGCACCGCCATTCAATATGATCATGGCTGATCATCCAGCTCAGTAACCTGTACCTGCCTTCTCTCCATACCCCCTGATCCCTTTAGCAAAAAGGGCGACATCTAACTCCCTCTTAAATATAGCCAATGAACTGGCCTCAACTACCTTCTGTGGCAGAGAATTCCACAGACTCACCACTCTCTGTGTGAAGAAATGTTTTCTCATCTCGGTCCTAAAAGACTTCCCCCTTATCCTTAAGTTGTGACGCCTGGTTCTGGACTCCCCCAACATCGGGAACAATCTTCCCGCATCTAGCCTCTCCAACCCCTTAAGAATTTTATATGTTTCTATAAGATCCCCCCTCAGTCTTCTAAATTCCAGCGAGTACAAGCCTAGTCTATCCAGTCTTTCTTCATATGAAAGTCCCGCCATCCCAGGGATCAATCTAGTGAACCTTCTCTGTACTCCCTCTAAGGCAAGAACGTCTTTCCTCAGATTAGGAGACCAAAACTGCACACAATACTCCAGGTGCGGTCTCACCAAGGCCCTGTACAACTGCAGTAGAACCTCCCTGCTCCTAAACTCAAATCCTCCTGCTATGAATGCCAACATACCATTCGCTTTCTTCACTGCCTGCTGCACCTGCACGCTTGCTCTCAATGACTGATGCACCATGACACCCAGGTCACGTTGCATCTCCCCTTCTCCTAATCGTTCACCATTCAGGTAATACTCTGCTTTCCTATTCTTGCCGCCAAAGTGGATAACCTCACATTTATCAAGTGTCAGATGGAATACAGCATAGCAAACTGTGCAGGCATGTATTTTGGTTGTAGAAATAAAGGCATAGACTATTTTCTAAATGGGGAGAGGATTCAGAAATCTGAAGTGCAAAGGGACTTGGGAGTGTTGGTGCAGGATTCCTAAAACGTTAATTTGCAAGTTGAATCAGTAGTAAGGAAGGCAAATACAATGTTAGCATTTATTTCAAGAGCACCACAATATAAAAACAGGGAGGTAATGCTGAGGCTTTATAAGGGACTGGTCAGACCGCATTTGGAGTATTGTGAGCAGTTTCGTCCCCATAACTGAGGAAGGATGTGCTGGAGTGGAGAGGGTCCAGAGGAGGTTTATGAGAATGATTCCAGGGATGATTGGGTTGACATATGAGCATTTGATGGCACTGGACCAGTACTTGCTAGAGTTTAGAAGAATGAGGGGAGATCACATTGAAACTTACCGAATACTGAAAGGCCTGGCTAGAATCTGGTGGGAGTATAAGACCAGAGCACGTGGCCTCAGAATAAAAGGACGTATCTTTAGAAAGGAGACGAGGAGGAATCTTTTTTGTCAGAGGACGGCAAATCTGTAGAACTCATAACACAGATGACTGTGGAGGCCAAGTCATTGGGTATTTTTAAGATGGAGATTGATAGATTCTTGATTAGTAATGGGTTAAGGGTATTGGAGCAAAGACAGGAGAATGGGGTTGAGAGTGAAAGATAGATCAGCCAGGAATGAATGGCGGACTGGACTGGATGGCCTAATTCAGCTCCTATGACACTTTTCGTATCTAACCCTTTTGCCTCCTTTTCTCCTGTTGCCTGTAACATACTTCACCCATCATGCTCCCCCCACCTCTCTCCCTCACCTGTATCCACTGTTCACCTGCCAGGTTTTGCCAAACCCCCACCTCTTTTCCAGCTTTCTTCCCGCTACTCCATCAGCCTGACAAATGGTCTTGACCCGAAACGTCATCTGTCCATTCTGTCCACAGTTGCTGCCTGACTTGCTGAATTCCCCCAGCACTTTGTTTTACGTTCAAGATTCCAGCATCAGCAATCTTTTGTGTCTCTCTCTTCTCACTATTACAGTTTTACAAAAGGTCTATGATTTAAATGTCAACTCTGCCTTTCTCCCACTTCTTCTTCTGTCGTATGTCTTTTAGACCTGCAGCTCCGTTGAGGCGAGCCAGGCCAACATGTCATTGTCCAGGTCAATCAGACTTCGTTCACCATTCGGTGGCCGGTATTTGGGGCAACTGGTGACTATGTGCTCCACTGTCTGTGTTGGGTCCCCACACTCGCAGGAGGCACTGTCTACGAGACCCCACCTCTTCATAGCGTCCGACGCCTGTCCTCAAGCGATTGAGGGTTATCCACTGCTTTCGGGGCAGGTCCAGGCCCATGGGTTCACCGATGTAGCGGTGTAGTCTAGATGGTTCCGCTGACTTCCACTGGTCTCTCCATCTCGTCTTGACCCAGGTGGCCTTGGAAGTGTCAACCGTTGTTGTACAGAGCAGCTCGTGGGCTTGCATGGCAAAGGGGCGCCGTGACTTGAGGCACACATGTCGTGGTGTCTCCGTGACGATCTGATGGAGAAGTTGGAAATCACTGGTCTGTGCCTTTCGAGAAAGGGCCAGCGTGGCTGCTTCTCGTCTGATGTTGGCCGGGGCGATGCCGGCAAGGACGGACAGTAGGTTTAAGAAAATAACTGCAGATGCTGGTACAAATCGATTTATTCACAAAATGCTGGAGTAACTCAGCAGGTCAGGCAGCATCTCGGGAGAGAAGGAATGGGTGACGTTTCGGGTCGAGACCCTTCCTCAGACTGAAGGGTCTCGACCCGAAACGTCACCCATTCCTTTTCTCCCGAGATGCTGCCTGACCTGCTGAGTTACTCCATCATTTTGTGAATAAATCGGACAGTAGGTTTACTGGGGTGGCTCGTAGGCATCCTGAGACAGTCCGTAGGGCGCTGTTGAGGGCAGCATCCAGCTTCTTAGCGTGAGGGCTATGGTACCAGACCGGGGCGCAGTACTCGGCAGCTGAGAACACCAGGGCCACTGAAGCTGCTCAACTTGCTAATTAACATTGTATATAGATCAAAACAGCACAGGAATGGGAGTTACAGCCCATCGCGTTTGTGCCGAACATGAAGCCAAGTTAAACTGATCTCATCTGCCTGTACATGATCCATATCTCTCTATTCCTTGCACTTCCATGTGCCTATCTGAAAGCCTCTTAAATACTACTATCATATCTGCCTCCACCACCATCCCTGTCTGTGTGGTCCAGGTCCACTCAACTCTCCATGTAGAAATCTTGCTCTGTACATCTCCATTAAACTTTCCCCATTAAGATCTTTCCACCTTCTACCTCTCACTCACCTTCCAACATTTACTCCTTTTGATCTAGACTTCCTTGGTTTTATGGTTTAATATATTAAAACAAACTTGATTGGGGCAGTAATTCAGTGCTATTTGGTTGCCAAAAATCTAGAGATATGAACAGTAAATTCCACTTATTGAGTGCTTTAAATGCAGAAAATCTATTTAACTAAAACAAGAGAAACCCAATTAAATAATAATCATCAATGTTCTTTTACTTCACTCCTACACATTGAAATAGTTTCAATTATGTCAGAATTGCATACATTGACGGGGAGTACATGAACCAGCATGATAAACTGGCACGTTGGATAGTCAAAAGCAGATGAGCTTTCTCTCCTGCACTTTGCAGAACCTTTGCACTTTCCTGCTCATATTAAAGAAGATCAAGATTGGATTAATACCAGTCATTTGAGCAGTATACTTCCTGCTAGGGAGATTGCTATTTCTCACCATCCCACTTCACCATTATGCAAACTTCTGCCAAGAGTTAGAAAACACTAATGATTCTCCACAGTGCACACATTTAGAATATTAATCATCCCAGGGTTATTTTCTCAATCCTATCTTTGTTTGCGAGTAGCAGCTGCCAGGGGCTTGATTTTGTTAGCCTGCCTGTTTATGCTACACGTTTTGTCATTGGCATCTGTATACTAAAACTCTAATTTGTTTGTTTGTTCCTGAACCACAGCCAAAATGGTACACGACAGCGCGACAATTTTAGGCCCACCTTACTCACCGTCATCCCTTTGGTGCTAATGGAAGAAGTTTCATTGCAATCGGTGTTATATTTGAAAAGTTATTCACATTTTAAAGTTTAAATCTATCTCCTAGGGAGGGAGGAGGGAGGGAGGAAGGGGGGAGGGGGAGGGAGGAGGGGGTTGAGGGAGGGAGTTGAGGGAGGATAAGAGGGGTTAAGGGGGATGGAGGGGAGTTCAGGGGGGGGAGTGGGGAGTGGGGAGTGGGGAGTGGGGGTAAGGCTTCACCAATGCAGTAAAGGTTTGGGCCTTGGTCTAGTTTCAAATAAAATTCATGAAAAATGAATAGCATGAACAAATATTTACTTCATACAAATTGGTTACAAACTGACTTGCATTTGTCCATTAGTTCACATATTGTCCCAGGTTTTTTTACACAGTAATGAACCTTCAAAACTGTTTAACTATTTTTATTAGTAGCTGTTAGAATAAATTGTTTAAATTGAGGATTGCTTTTGTAACATATTACAAGCCAAAGATATTATCCATATAGGATATAGCAACAGACTGAACCCCATTCTAACCCTTCTCAATTCCATTCTTCTGCCTTCTCCACGTAACCTTTGATGTCCTCACGATTCAAGAATTAAAAAATTCAAATTCATTTTTGCTGTCACAAATCAATACCCAGCTACTCAAGATGCACTGCTGAGTATTTACATCACACCACATTAGTTATTCTCCAGTGTACTATCAAAGAGCCTGTTAGATCCCTAAATCCTTAGGTACTTCGAGTCCAGTGGTAGCATTTAAAACCTTTTATTCAGGTCTCAGAGCGAGACATTCGAAGACAAAGGAAAAGCATGGCCTTGTGGAATCCCTTCCCACCTACTTCCAAGACACCTCACATGTCCTTTGACTATTTAATAACTTTTGGTTTCCAGGCCCCCATTTCCTCATCTTTAATATGGATGTTCAGTCACTAAACCTCCATCCCCACCAGGAAGGCCTTAAGGACCTTCCACTTCCTCCTTGACCACAAACCCAGCCAATTTTCCACTGCGAACACTCTCCTCCATCTAACAGAACTGGTCCTCACCATTAACAACTTCTCCTTTGACTTCTTCAACTTTCTCCAAGTCAAAGGTGTAGCCATGAGCACTCGCATGGGCCCCAGCTATTTTTTTTGGTACGTTGAACAGTCTCTTTTTCAGGCATAAGCTGGCCCCCCAACTCTGTCGCTGCTACATTGACGACTGCAACAGGGATACCTCCTACACTAATGCAGAATTCATGGACTTTATTAACTTCATCACTAACCTCCACCCTGCCCTCAAATTCCCCAGGACTTTCTCGGACACCTCCCATCCTCTTTATCTTACTGTCTCCATCACAGGTGATAGATTATCAACTGATGTTTATTACAAACCTACTGACTCCCATAGCTATCTGGACTACATTTCTTACCACCCTGCCTCTTGCAAAGACTATCGTACCATTTCGCTGAGCCACTCACACTCGGTTCACCTTGGCCTATATGATCTCCCACTTTCCAAATACTTTAACTCCCTTTCCCAGACCTCCCAACATTTTATTTTACAAATTCATAATTTTGATGTCCAAAATTCAGAATTTTACATCAAAATTCATAATATGGTGCATAATGCAACTTTTCAGCACAAAAAAGTATGCACGCCAAATGCGCATACGCGTTGCGCTACATTCATGTGTGAGAAACGACTATTGTTTCTAACAGTCTGTAGTTCTTGGACTACATGTACAATGTCAGACCTATCATGAGTATATGCTGCTATTTATAGAGTCATTGAACAGAAATACTTTTTACAACACAAAGAAAAAATTGTTTTGTTTTGTTTTTTCTATTTGGCTTTTTCCTTACACATCCCAATTCTCTTGATATTGAATTAAAACAACGGTCATAAAATGAATGACTAAGTTATGAAGAAAGTTTCATTTAAAACTGCACATACCTAATTTCATTGGACATACTTGCTCCAGTGGTCTTCAACAGCAAATCACAAAGGTCCATGTCCCCCCCACCCCCCCTCCCCACCCCTACTCCACCCCACTACACCCCACCTCCACTACCCTCCCCACCCCCACTCCCCTACCCCCCACTCCCACCCCACTCCCACTCCCACTCAACCCCCACTCGCCCCCACCCCTCCCCTCCACTCCTCCCCACTCCCCTCCCCCTCCCCATTCCCCACTCCCTTTCCCTCCCACCCCCACTCCCTTCGCCACCCTCACTCCTCCTCCCTTCCTCCACCCCCACTCCCCCCTCCCCCTCCCTCCTCCTCCCCACCGCCCCTCCTCCCCACCCCAACCCCCCCATTCACCCACCCCATCCCCTCTCAACATCAATGGGCCTCATGCTATGCGGCGAGGCCAGGCGAGTGGCGAAGCCAGGCCAGGCGAGCGGCGTAGCCAGGCCAGGCGAGCGTCGAGGCCAGGCCAGGCGAGGGGCGAGGCCAGGCGGGGCGAGCGGTGAGGCCAGGCAAGGTGAGCGGCGAGGATAGGCGAGGAGAGGCGAGCGGCGCGGCCAGGGCAGGTGCGCGGCGAGGCCAGGCCAGGCGAGGGGCGAGGCCAGGCAAGGGGAGAGGCCAGGCGAGGGGCGAGGCCAGGCGAGGCGAGCGGTGAGGCCAGGCGAGCGGCGAAGCGAGCGGCAAGGCATGTGTTTTGTGGAAAAATGTGAGGTGAAATTGGAATGGTGGAAATGAAATAAGCAAGTGGAAATTTTCCGCCAAATTCGGAAGGGCTGGGTGGTCTGCTTTCCCATTCCCATACTGAGCTTTCTGTCCTGGAACTCCTCCACTGACGGAGTGAGGCCACACGCAATTTGGAGCAATAGCACCTCATATTTCACCTGGGTAGCTTTTAACCCAGCAGTATAAACATAGACTTCTCTAATTTTAAGTAACTCCTGCATTTCTTTCCCTCCTCCTATCTCCGTCTCTCCTCCAGCCTAGGCATCCTACTAGTTTCACTATTCATATCCTTGTATCCCTCTTGTTAGTACATCCTCCCCAGCCTGCAATGGGCCATTGTAGACATGACCCTTCCGAAGGTTATCTGTTGCCAACCTTGTTTGTCCTGGCCTTCTCTATCTTTCAGTTTGAGGAAGAGCTCCGACCCGAAACATCACCTATTCCTTTTCTCCAGAGATGCTGCCTGACCTGTTGCGTTATTCCAGCATTTTGAGTCTATCTTCAGCATGTAACTGCTACTTGTACTTCCCGTGTGCCCTAAATGTTACCTCTCTTTCTTTCTATAGGTTCCCTATCACTTTTCAAAATTGTGTCTTGTTCTGATTGGTTTAGCCTTGTGGCATTTACTAACTCATTGCCCCTCCCCCTATATGAAGTTCATTCCGTTTCTTAGAATTGGTTTCAGCTGGTCTGAACCAACCTTGCAGTATTGTTACACCCCTGTTTACTTGCAGTCTCATCTTGACAACAAGCAATTCTCATTTCTCCCTCAATCCCTCCTTTGATTCCTTAATCACAAAGTGAGGAAGCAAATCCAAATAATGAGATATACAGTATAATGGATACAAGTGGATTAAATATCGGCACTGTCCTTGATTTCTAAGGGGCAGTATGAGCGGTCTAAGCACAACAAGTTCATAGCCTAATTGATTACAGCAATATTTTAAAAGCAGAAAAATAACTTGAAACAAAAATAAACATAACAAGCAAGACTGGACCCTGAGCCAAAGACGTGCCCAGAGAACCGAGCCATCATTAACGCACAGCTCTGCAAGGTAGATGAAGCGGGCTGTTATCCAGAGTTATCCGGAATGTAAGTACAACATTCTGTCCTGATCAAGGCACATGTACCTCGTTTCTTCCTTTTACCAAACTTGAAGAACTGTAATTGAGATTGAGTATCACTTTCTAGTTTGCAGCAACATTCAAGCAGAGTACCGAAGGCAGTACCTGTGCTGTCCCTGTCAGGGAAGGTAGTCTTCATCATCTTCAACAACTCAGGTTTAAAACCAGCTACGAAAGTAGAATTCAAGAGCCTGTAGTTACTCATATTAAAATTGCCAACATCAATATCAGAATATTCTGCCCACACGGATCAAAACCTTTCTTCAAAATCTGTCACGTCTTCGGACTCTTTCACCATACATGCGACAACCTATCCCCAATAGATAGCGAAGGCCCGTATTCCTTATCACTTCCCATCTTTCATCAAGCTTATGCTCATTTTCAGCTAGGCCGCCAGAATGCTCGCATCTCGTTGATGCCCTTCTCGTCACAGGACCACAAACCTCAAAATTTGGACCCCATCTCGTGGATCCAGCTGATAATACCCCTTAGCTGATTAAGATGTTCATGTGTTTTGTTTTAATCTCTCCCTTCTTCGGGTCAGGGAGTTCTTTGGACTATTTAGCGATTTTATCCGAGTCGGCCGGGACAAGCAGCCATGAGATAGCATACTGGGCATTAGAGGATGAGTCTATTTAGATTTTTGATCTTTTATATTTAAAAAAAAAAATTCCTCTTGCTTTAGCACAGCGTGTCACGTATGGGATGGATCTTCATCAGTATCAGTTTCGCTATCCTCACCAGATGATCCCGGCGGCTTTGTGCCTGCCTCAGTGTACTGGTCCCTATGCTGTTCTTGTTCCAATGATTGAGGTAGTGGCTAATTGGTCGAGGTCTGCCTGAGAAAAGCAGTTTACAACAACGTTTTTGTCTTTTAATTCTCTTAAGTTTCTATTTATCCGCTTTTACATTTTCCAAGGCTATTTTTAAACTCTTCCGATTTAATTTTCCTTTTTATAGCTGTCCGTGGAGGGCTTTAGACTGATCTATCATATTGTTCAGATCACGGTTATGTTGGGAAAGTCCAATAATAGCCTACCATTGGCAGAAACAACAAAAAAATAAATGTACTTCGCCTCATTCCACCAATGTATCTGTTCCATATGCAGTTCTCCATGATTCTGCAGTAATTATTGAGCCAAATTTCAGTTCACATAGCAGATGCCTTCCATTGTGTTTTCAACACGACCATTACTCTAAATGAGGCAGACTCTGAATAGGCTGCTCAAAACTGAGCATTGTGAATTCCAGTATAATCTGTAATCTTGTGGCCTGGTACATCCCTCCACCTGCTGTTACTTTTAAAACTGGGTATTAACATGGTTAAGTGATAAATGCCAGGTAGGAGGGGTAGCCAGACCACATGGTGGGAGCCTCTCAGGCTGTCATCCCCAGCACTGAAGTACCATTTACAGTCACTCATTACTATGGGGGAACATGTTGCTTCTGAAGCAGACATTCTATTCCGAGCACTCTCAAAGGAAACAATCACCAGGTGGATAAGTAAAAGATTGAAGGATATGCTCCAAGCTTTTTTGAAAAATTGCACTGACCCTTGGGAACTCTGGTAATAAGACCACTAAAAATGGAGAAGGATTAAGAATGGTATTGGGAATCACAAATCCATACATTGGAAGCACACAATTTGCATACGGACAGATCACTCATCTTACATGTATTGTGCCAGACAATAAAACCATAAGATACTCATTGTGTTTTTCTCAAGATGTTGATTTTCAAAAACTAAAATCCTGATTGCAAATACCCCTTTCATAGAGTGTGCAATCAGGCTGGCATTTTACATAAATTACCAACATGAGATAACAAAAAATCTGGTCTTTTGCAAATAAATTGAGTCGAATTGCGCAGTCAGCCCCAAATTACAGAAAAGTAGTTTTAGTTTAAAAAAAGGTGAAATTGTCACCATTAATTACCATCTCTGTTTTACTTGAATCTTACACCGATGGAGTGACTAGAAATTACTTTGAGAATTTCCACTCTACTTGGAGCGAAGGCTGAGAAATTCAAAAAGGCCTGTTACTATAATTTAGCTGGGATTTTTGACCATTGCAGCAGGGTAATGCCATGCATTTCTCTCAAACTGCAGTCTTTACATATTCCAAGAAAGCTTTCTGTATTACTTTCTCTCTACGTACTCACAACAGATTTAGACAGCATGTGGGGCCAGATATTTGTGGTCAATAATTGTCTCTTACGTAAATCAAAACCTCCAAGACCCACAGAGATGAAGTGGTGTCTTGTTGAAATGCTCACAGCTGCAAGCTGACAACTTGATGCCTTAGGCTCCTACCTGATCTGTTTGCCCTCCCGCATGTCATAAAGAGAGAAGAAAATGTCAGTATCCTCTCCAATGGTATGGTAGGTAAAGCTCTTCATGTTCAGGAAGAGATGGTGCGGAACAGGGATCCTGCATGTGTCGCCGTGACGGTGCCGCATGGTGTCCGTCTGTTATAGAACACAGGAGAAAAACAGATTTCTCAAAAATAGATTGGAAAGAGATTAAACATGTCCAACTACTACATAAGGAATTTAGATGTGTACTAGAAGAAAAGAAACGCAGGGTTATGAAGAGCAGGGAAGTTGCATTAATGGGATAGATAGTTCTTCCACTGAGCTGGCATCATGGGCTGAATGAACGTTGTCATTTTCAAATATCATGCCGTTTTCAAATATCTCCATCAAGTCTTTTTTTATATTCCTTTTTATATTTCAAATATTGCAGATTATTTTTCACATGACCCATCTATTCACACTTCAAATAATGAAACAAACTATAACTAGCATTTTATGGTTCTTGGCTATTAACAATCAACAGCAAATTAGAGCAATTATTAGTAATTATTAGTATCCATCAGTATATATTGATAAATCAATGATCCTCCATTAACTGAGGTATTAATCCATATTTATTAATTAGCAAGCTAATATTTCCAGCATATGCCTGTGGCTATCACAACCTAGGTATCATTTCAGTTTTACTATCACAGCAGCTAGACTGTGTATTTAAATGAGTCCAACTCTTAATGTCATGATGTGTTGTAAAGCTCCTTTCCTTGTACAACAGTGCATCAACATATAACAAACTGTGTCTAAACTGACATTTCAAAGGTTACAGAATCAAAGTTATTTAAAAGAAAACTGCTGCTGGCTTCTTTTGAGATGGATTTAGAAAATTGCCTGCATCTACAATTATTTTGATTTATTAGTTTTGTTTAATTATTCAATGTTCTGTATCTGGGATCACTGGCAATGGAATAAAATGCTGTGCATATTGTAGATGTTACACATTGCAGCCACTGCACACTTGAGGTGGACAGAATTGTTACTTAGTGATAAATGCAGTACTAATCAAGCATGTTTTGTCCTTCAGGTCCAGAAGAACTTCTGCAGTGATATTCGAGGACTACAATGATTAGATTTCAACAAATACAACTAACTTCCTTTGTCGAGGGGTGACTCGACCATTGGAGTGTTTCTCCACTCATCCACTGTCTTCAATTTCACCAGTGTTCTGCAATGCCACACACAGTTAAATGCAGCCTTGCCATCAAGCAGTGACTATCATCTCATCTACTGAGTTCAGCTCTATGGTTGTAAAGTTATCTGGGCCAAATTGTGCTGCCATTTGTGACCGATGTGAGAGGGGAGGTAATACAGAAGTTAAAGTGTTGTACTTAAATGCGCGTAGTATAAAAAATAAAGTGGATGAGCTTGAGGCTCAGTTAGTCATGGGCAAGTATGATGTTGTAGGGATCACAGAGACATGGCTACAAGAGGACCAGGGCTGGGAACTGAATATTCAGGGGTACACAACGTATAGAAAAGACAGACAGGTGGGCAGAGGGGGTGGGGTTGCTCTGCTGGTAAGGAATGATATTCATTCCCTTGCAAGGGGTGACATAGAATCAGGAGATGTTGAATCAGTATGGTTAGAAATTAGGAATTGTAAGGGTAAAAAGACCCTAATGGGAGTTATCTATAGGCCCCCAAACAGTAGCCTCGACATGGGGTGCAAGTTGAATCAGGAGAAAAAATTGGCGTGTCACAAATGTAATGGTTATGGGAGATTTCAACATGCAGGTAGACTGGGAAAATCAGGTTGGAAATGGACCCCAGGAACGAGAGTTTGTAGAGTGCCTTCGAGATGGATTCTTAGAACAGCTTGTATTGGAGCCTACCAGGGAGAAGGCAATTCTGGATTTAGTGTTGTGTAATGATCCTGATCTGATAAGGGGACTAGAGGTAAAAGAGCCATTAGGAGGCAGTGATCACAACATGATAAGTTTTACTCTGCAAATGGAAAGGCAGAAGGGAAAATCGGAAGTGTCAGTATTACAGTATAGCAAAGAGGATTACAGAGGCATGAGGCAGGAGCTGGCCAAAATTGACTGGAAGGAGGCCCTAGCAAGGAAGACGGTAGAACAGCAATGGCAGGTATTCCTGGGAATAATGCAGAGGTTGCAGGATCAATTTACCCAAAGAGGCGGAAAGACTCTAAGGGGAGTAAGAGACACCTGTGGCTGACAAGGGAGTCAAGGACAGCATAAAAATTAAGGAGAGGAAGTATAACATAGCAAAGAAGAGTGTGAAGACAGAGGATTGGGATTCTTTTAAAGAGCAACAAAAGTTAACTAAAAAGGCAATACGGGGAGAAAAGATGAGGTACGAGGGTAAACTAGCCAATAATATAAAGGAGGATAGCAAAAGTTTTTTTAGGTACGTGAAGAGGAAAAAAATAGTCAAGGCAAATGTGGGTCCCTTGAAGACAGAAGCAGGGGAATTTATTATGGGGAACAAAGAAATGGCAGACGAGTTAAACCTTTACTTTGGATCTGTCTTCACTGAGGAAGATACACAATCTCCCAAATGTTCTAGGGGCCGGAGAACCTAGGGTGATGGAGGAACTGAAGGAAATCCACATTAGGCAGGAAATGGTTTTGGGTAGACTGATGGGACTGAAGGCTGATAAATCCCCAGGGCCTGATGGTCTGCATCCCAGGGTACTTAAGGAGGTGGCTCTAGAAATAGTGGAAGCATTGGAGATCATTTTTCAATGTTCTATAGATTCAGGATCAGTTCCTGTGGATTGGAGGATAGCAAATGTTATCCCACTTTTTAAGAAAGGAGGGAGAGAGAAAACGGGTAATTATAGACCAGTTAGTCTGACATCAGTGGTGGGGAAGATGCTGGAGTCAATTATAAAAGACGAAATTGCTGAGCATTTGGATAGCAGTAACAGGATCATTCCGAGTCAGCATGGATTTACGAAGGGGAAATCATGCTTGACAAATCTACTGGAATTTTTTGAGGATGCAACTAGGAAAATTGACAGGGGAGAGTCAGTGGATGTGGTGTACCTCGACTTTCAGAAAGCCTTCGACAAGGTCCCACATTGGAGATTAGTGGGCAAAATTAGAGCAGATGGTATTGGGGGTAGGGTACTGACATGGATAGAAAATTGGTTGACAGACAGAAAGCAAAGAGTGGGGATAAATGGGTCCCTTTCGGAATGGCAGGCAGTGACCAGTGGGGTACCGCAAGGTTCGGTGCTGGGACCCCAGCTATTTACGATATACATTAACGACTTAGATGAAGAGATTAAAAGTACCATTAGCAAATTTGCAGATGATACTAAGCTGGGGGGTAGTGTGAACTGTGAGGAAGATGCTATGAGGTTGCAGGGTGACTTGGACAGGTTGTGTGAGTGGGCGGATACATGGCAGATGCAGTTTAATGTAGATAAGTGTGAGGTTATTCACTTTGGATGTAAGAATAGAAAGGCAGATTATTATCTGAATGGTGTCAAGTTAGGACGAGGGGATGATCTGGGTGTCCTAGTGCATCAGTCACTGAAAGGAAGCATGCAGGTACAGCAGGCAGTGAAGAAAGCCAATGGAATGTTGGCCTTCATAACAAGAGTTGAGTATAGGAGCAAAGAGGTCCTTCTACAGTTGTACCGGGCCCTGGTAAGACCGCACCTGGAGTACTGTGTGCAGTTTTGGTCTCCAAATTTGAGGAAGGATATTCTTGCTATTGAGGGCGTGCAGCGTAGGTTCACTAGGTTAATTCCCGGAATGGCGGGACTGTCGTATGTTGAAAGGCTGGAGCAATTAGGCTTGTATACACTGGAATTTAGAAGGATGAGGGGGGATCTTATTGAAACATATAAGATAATTAGGGGATTGGACACATTAGAGGCAGGAAACATGTTCCCAATGTTGGGGGAGTCCAGAACAAGGGGCCACAGTTTAAGAATAAGAGGTAGGCCATTTAGAACGGAGACGAGGAAGAACTTTTTCAGTCAGAGAGTGGTGAAGGTGTGGAATTCTCTGCCTCAGAAGGCAGTGGAGGCCAGTTCGTTGGATGCTTTCGAGAGAGCTGGATAGAGCTCTTAAGGATAGCGGAATGAGGGGGTATGGGGAGAAGGCAGGAACGGGGTACTGATTGAGAGTGATCAGCCATGATCGCATTGAATGGCGGTGCTGGCTCGAAGGGCTGAATGGCCTACTCCTGCACCTATTGTCTATTGTCTATTGTCTATTGACTAGGCTTGTATACACTGGAATTTAGAAGGATGAGAGGGGATCTTATCGAAACATATAAGATTATTAAGGGGTTGGACACGTTAGAGGCAGTAAACATGTTCCCAATGTTGGGGGAGTCCAGAACAAGGGGCCACAGTTTAAGAATAAGGGGTAGGCCATTTAGAACAGTGATGAGGAAAAACTTTTTCAGTCAGAGAGTTGTGAAACTGTGGAATTCTCTGCCTCAGAAGGCAGTGGAGGCCAATTCTCTGAATGCATTCAAGAGAGAGGTAGATAGTGCTCTTAAGGATAGCGGAGTCAGGGGGTATGGGGAGAAGGCAGTAACGGGGTACTGATTGAGAATGATCAGCCATGATCACATTGAATGGCGGTGCTGGCTCGAAGGGCCGAATGGCCTACTCCTGCACCTATTGTCTATTGTCTATTGAGGTAGATGTAAACCTAAGTTCAGGTGAGAAATTATGATTTAGGATTTTCTTTTTTCTTTGCCTCTTCTGCCCATGGATTGTTGGACGAGCTTTGCTTGATAATTATTTAAATAAGACAATGAAAGAGGAGCTTAGTTTTCAAAATATTCATACATATATTCATTTGAAATATAAGAAAATAACTGCAGATGCTGGTACAAATCGAAGGTATTTATTCACAAAGTGCTGGAGTAACTCAGTAGGTCGGGCAGCATCTCGGGAGAGAAGGAATGGGTGACGTTTCGGGTCGAGGTTACTCCAGCACTTTGTGAATAAATACCTTCATTTGAAATATATGTTTTCATGTAACGGTGTGTATGTTTAGATTTGGTTTACAATATCAATCATCTATAGGAAAAAAATACTTAGCAGTAGACACATTTAGAAAAAGGTTTTCAATTTCATGTGACATACCTGTGTGGTACTCTGCTGTATGTTGTGCCTACTGGATAAGTGCTGTCAAGGTAGAGAAAATACAATTAGAAAGATGATTTAAAAAAATTATATTTCTATTCATATTGGGTATGATTCTTAAAATACGACCAACTCCTGTAGTAGTATTGGATTTCATCTGAAATGTCAAATCATACCAGTTATTTGATTGTATCGGCACGAGAGTTACAAAACCACATTTAAATTTCACAATAATCTTCAAGAAAGGCAAATTATGAAGTAAAAATGTCTTAATATTTGTAGTTCATTAAAGTATTTCAGTTATCATATTAGCATATGTAAAGAAATGCTTTACAAATGGTTTTATCACTCCCCCTTAATAAAGTTGCATTAATCTTAACAGTAATATTATGCCCTGTTAACTAATGTAGGTAGCCTTTATTTTCCCTTCATTTGAGTTGCATTAATCTTAAGAATAATTTTATGCACTGTTAACTAACATAGGTAGCCTTTATTTTCCCTTCATTTATAAATCATTCCCACACACAAACAAATCTCTGCCTGGAAAGTTACAACAACATGAACAATTCCAGATGTGCAACATGTTCAATGCCCCAAAATAACATTAAAATATTTTATAATGAGATATTACATACACATGCTTATTACAAACTTATTTAAATATTTTATTTTCCAATTGGCATTGATAGCAGGAGTTTACAAGTACTATAATGTCTGGAGATCAATAGATTTTTGGACAAAATGGCATCTAAGTGGAAACCAAAGATCAGATCTAACTGGTCCAATTAAATGGTGTAGCAGGCCTGAATGGCTTCTTGGCCCACTGCTTCTAATCCTTCAGCTTTACATATATAAATAACAATTGGAGGCCTTTACCAATCGCAAGTATAACATAGACCCAATGCCAACTGATAGCAGTACAGGGAGAGACTGGTGTATAATAATGGCCACTGGAAGCATATGTTTTAGTCTTTGCTATGAACTAGTTTATAACTGGGATGTTCAAGTTAACCTATCCACCTGGACAAGATAAACTTCCAGTCTGAACTTTTTGAATAAATTCCAAAAGATGCTAACATTGGTCAGAAATAAAGGGAAAAAAATTATTCTAAAAAATTTCAGATAATCTTTTAAATTATATTTCTGCACCTCTCACACATGGGATGATTGCTGACCTACTCAGGTAGCAATTGGTATTACTCATATTTCTTCATTTTAATATTTCATGAATGGACATACATAGTTATTGACACTAACAATTTCTTTTTCAAAATTGACTGTTAAAACATACGCTCATCATACATATAAGGTCATAAGGTCATATGCAGTTTACTGTTTTGCTTGAATGGTTTAGCGTGATGTAGAGTGCATAGGTAGCAAGTCTTTACATACCGCAAAACCTACTTAGTAATATTGAACATAAAGAAAGAGATAAACTATCGTTTAACTATCTGAAACATTACTACTTAGTTGGTGATTTCTCTAGGTCTGTACTTACAAGCAGAGCTAATACATCTCTAACATTTTTAGAATAAGTTTCATTGACCTGAAATGTTCACTTTGCTTCACTCTTCATGGTTGGTGTATGACTTTTCTGTTTTTTGGTCAATATTGATAAGAGCATTATCTTCAACTTGAGCTGTAGGTGCGACTTCAATCTCCAGACATGGTCTTACCAGAGCTTTACACAAATAACTTTGTCAGTCTTATATTCAAATCTAAACATAAAGGTCAACATTCAATTTACATTTCTGATTGAATGTTGATCTGATTATCTTCTGCATTGATCCATCACATGTGTCCATGGAACCCCAAGGCTTTTGGGAACTGTATTATTTCATTTTCTGCCATATAAAAAGTACTCTTTTCTACCTGTTTTAGGTTTGAAAGAGGTACTCACACTTGCTTACAATCAACTTAATTGGTCATAACTTCGCCATTCCCTTAAACTATTAATTGGCTGAAGCTCAGCCTGCTGTTCTGAAATGCTGTCTAGCTGTCCACACTTATTTAGGCCAAATGCAAAGGCCGTTATCGTTAACTTTCTGCACCTTGTGGGTGAGAAATGGGTCAGATCATAGCATTATAAAACATGGAAACAGGCCCTTTTGCCCCACTTGGCTGTTTGTGTTAAAAATTGTGATTGTGTGTCTTGTGTTCTTTATTGTCTACTGCCGGACCCTGACGTGAGAGGACGCTGGCGCTATTTGTTCGCCGCTTCTCCGTAAGGACAGTTCGTTTGTTTGTTTTTATGTCTTGACTGTTTTTGTAAAGCGTCTTTGAGCATTTGGAAAAGCGCTATATAAAATAAATGTTTATTATATTATTATTATTATTACTTGTCCATGACGACCAAGGCGCCCATCTTATCAGGTCCAATTTGCCAGTGTTTGACCTGTATCACTCTTAAACTTTCCTATCTATGTTCTTGGTCAAATGTATTTTAGATGTTGCTATTGTGCCTGTTTCAACTATTTACTCTGGCAGTTCATTCTATATATCCAGCAACCTCTGCGTGGAAAGGTTGCTCCTTAAGTTTCTATTAAATCTGTCCCCTCTCACCTTTAACCTATGCCTTCCAGTTCTTGATTTCCCAACCTTGTGAAAAAAGACAATGTGCATTCATCCTGTTTATGTCTCTCATCATTTTATACACTTCCATCAGATCACCCTTCAGTCTCATATTTTCCAAGGAATAAAGTCCTAGCCTGCCCTCCCTCTCCCTAAAAGTCCTGGCAACATCCTCGTAAATCTTTTCTGAACTCTTTCTAGCTTAATAGCATCTATTCTATAGCAGGTGACCAAAATTGAACACAATACTCACTGATGCCATGTACAATTGCAACATAACGACCCATTCCTGTACCCACACTTGTCTGATGAATGCTAGAATGCCAAAATCCTCCACCACCCTGTCTAACTGTGATGCCACGTTCAGGAAACCATGTATGTGTATTCCAAGGACCTTCTGCTCTACAAAATTCCCCAGGGTACTACCATACACTGAGAGAATAGTAACTTCCCAATATGCAATACTTCTAAATTTTCTGAATTAAACTCCTTTTGCCATTTACCCAGCTGATCAAGATTCGGCTGTAATTCTTATTAACCTTTATCACTGTCTATAATTCCATCTATTTTAGTGTTATCTGCAAATTTAATAGCAATGTCGTGCATTTTCATCGAAATCATTGATAAAGATGACAAACAACATTGGACCCAGCACCAACCTGAGGCACATCACTATCACGGGCCTCCAATCCAAAAAGAAGGTTCCACCATCACACTTGTGAGACTTGTGAGACATGTTTTCCCACACACAGAGCCGTTGATTGTCCATAATCAATGTATCTTTCCAAATGCTAATTTTTCCTTCAGAATCTCTTCCAGTAACTTATCAACCACACATGTTAAGCTTACTGCTCTATAGCTCCCAGATTTTTCTTTGCAGCTGTTCTTAAATTAAGGCACAACATTAATCATCCTCCAGTCTTATGTCACCTCAACTCTGGTTAATGAAGATTTATGCATCTCAGCTAGGGTTCCTGCAGGTTCTTATCTAGCTTCCCACAGTGTTCTTGAATATAAGGCTGGAGATTTATCTAACTTCGTAGAGCTTAAGATGTCCAGTACCTCCTCTACTGTAATGCAGACAATCCCTAATTATTTGCATTAATTATCCGTGTTCCATAGTCTTCATGTCTTTCTTCACGGTAAAAACAGAGGAGAAATATTTATTGAACACCTCGCCATCTCCTGTGACTCCACACAGACGGCCATTATAGTAACTAATGGGTCCTATTCTCTCTCTAGTTACTCTTTTTTCCTCTGATATTTATAAAATCTATTTGGATTCTCTTTAATGCACTATGCCAAAGCTATTTTATTCCCCCCTTTTTCCCTCCTGATTTCCTTCTTAAGTATATTCCTGTATCTCCTGTACTCACCAAGTGACTCATTTGATCCGAGCTGCCTTTAATTGACCCCTTGCTGCCTCCTTTTTTCTGACCAGAGCCCCAGTATCTCTTATCATCCAGGGTTTCCTATTTCAATATATTAACTGAGGAAACTCTCCTGAACACACTTAACAAATTTCATCCCATCTAACCTCTTAGCACTATGGATGTTCAAGTTATTAAGAAAGTTAAAATCTCCAACCATGATGACCCGATTATTCTTGCAACTTTCCACAATCTCCCTGTATATTTGTTCTTCTAATTCCCATTGTAGCTGCAATCTACAAACTGTGGTTGGAAGATCATCTTGGAGAACTATTTTCCTTGATCAAAGATGCAAGGATGTTGAATCATAGTTCAACTTCTAGTTCATGTCTAAAGAACCAGTCCAATCACATAATGTTTAAAAGTCCAAGTTTTTTTCACCTTGCACCAATTGTGTGTACATGTTTGTGTGCTTGTGTGCAACTGAAACCAAGATAAACATGAGAGGGAACAGAAAGAAAATTTGAGGGAAAAACAGAGAGACAGAGAGATAGGGCAAGAGAGAATAAAGTGCTCTTATACAACGAAAAGCAATATCAACCAAATTTTAAGTTACATTTAGTAGAGACTCATCTAGCTGACAAACTGGGAGCATCTACAGTTTCCGGGCAATTTATCCTTTCTAAACCATTCAAGTGATGAAGGTGGCTGGCCAGTAGGTGGAGCACCACAATGACTGAGAAGATTGTAGAAGACGTCAGCAAAGAGACTCCCAATGGTCGTGGAATCAATGCCTTGAATTTGGATCTGTCTCCGTCAGTGACCGTGTGGTAGCTGCATAGCACCAATCTCCCTACATTAAAAGATATTACAAACAGGCATCCACCTGGAGGGTATATCACCTGCATATCTCACAATAAAGTCTGTGGCTCCAGTGTCGGCCTCTTCAGCCATCTCAAGACCTACTGAGAGAACCCACCAGAAGAACAATCATATTCAACTTTAAGTAATTGCCGATGGTGATGATGATGATCACCTTTGTTTAGCTCCAATGTGCAAAACCTATTCCTCCCATTTACTTGTGTAGGAAAGAACTGCAGATACTGGTTTACACTGAAGATAGACACGAAATGCTGGAGTGACTTATCGGGATAGGCAGCATCTCTGGAGAGAAAGAATGGGTGACATTTCAGTTCGAGACCCTTCTTCAGACAAGAAGTCTGAAGAAGGGTCTCGACCCGAAATGTCACCCATTCCATCTCTCCAGAAATGCTGTTTGTCCGGCTGAGTTAATCCAGCATTTTGTGCATATCTCTCATTTACTTTCACTTGTTCGCTAGTTGAAATTAGAGCAAAGGCTTTGAACTAGACATAAATAACTAGAAAATTGATTAGAGCAGAAAATGTTTAGCAGGTGAGACGATATCTGTGCAGAGACCTGCTAATCGTTTCCAGTATTTTCTTTTTTTATTTCAAATTCCCAACACCTGCTGATTGCTGATATTCAATTACTGTTGGAAAACAGAAGTGGAAGAGAGCAGGAATAGAAGGCAGAAGTGGGGAAATATCCAGATTTGTTTTTCAATCTATTTATGATTCTGGTTCTATTGCAGATGCTAGGTAGATTTAATTTATTGAATAGCCATTTTTGTTAAGTATTGAAGTTCTGACACAAGTAGGGAATGTGCATTCTACTCAAACAAACTCTATCAATGTGGGAGAAAATATGCCCATAGACCTGCTTTCATGCAGTCATTTGCAATTTTAGGATCTTTCTAGTCTGCTCAATTGGTTTGGGAAAATGTAAAGCTACACATTTTTTATAGGCAACAAGAACATATTCAAGTATCTTGAGAAACATCTCTTTCTCAAACAACAACATTAAAAGCATTTTTCTGTTTGTTTATCTCTTTTGTTGTTCACAGACTTTGCTGCTTGCACAGTGGGCATTACATTGGGCAAAAGAAAGAGTAGCCCGCTTCAAGATGCTTTCAAGAGAGAGTTAGATAGAGCTCTTAATAATAGCGGAGTCAAGGGATATGGGGAGAAGGCAGGAACGGGGTACTGATTGTGGATGATCAGCCATAATCACAATGAATGGCGATGCTGGCTCGAAGGGCCGAATGACCTACTCCTGCACCTATTGTCTATTATCTATTGTCTATTGTCTAAATACAAATAACTGCCTCGTTGTGTTTTTTTATGACAAGGTACGTTCAGGATCTTTCTTTTATATGCTTTACTTATGAATTCTCTCGAAAAATGGCAGAACATGTGCATTAAATAAAAATATACACGAACAGCAAAATTTGATGCTGATTGATCAATCCAATAAAATATCAATAATTAATGCAAAAGATGCAGTGGCTATCAATATTTTCACAACAGAATTTCTATCTTGACATGATAGTTAGATGGATTTTCAATAGCCCTTTGAACAATAATTGATATTGGTGTCAGTGTTCACAAAGAATGGAATGGAAAATAATCCTCTCTACACATGACCTAACACAGTTCGTCCTCTATACACATGACCTAACACACATAATAGAAAAGCTTGTGCACAGGGTGTCACTTCATGCAGTGGAAGACTTGTTTCTGGACCTTGGACTATTGTCCATATGCTATATGTCGAAAGCCAACAAAAGATTACACAAAGTGGAGCAAACACAAAGTGTGTTTTCCATCTCCAATCTCAAAGTGTTGGGTCTGGAACATGGGAGTATCTTGTTTAAGGAAAAGATTGATAATATGCAGCCTTTCTTTTCTCGGGGTTTTGCTAAAGTGAAATTAATTCCTTTGCAATACATTTGGTTTTAGAAATTGAAGAAATAATATTGTCTTACGGTCAGCAAATTAAGCAGCACAAACATCATTTGTTTGTGCTGCCTAATTATGTTAACATAATTAACATTATGTTGTTAATTCAGTGGGACAGAATTTTACCATCAGCTACAACCACAAAAGTTTGATAAAAAATCTTAAATTGAATGAAACAGGCAATGCAGAATATATTGCCCTTGTTTGCCCCATTAAGATTCTGTTTAACAGTTAACAAAAACATTGGAGAAAAATCTGGTGCTCTGCCAGGTGAGATTATACTGCTTTTAGATAAAGCAAATCTAATGAAGTAAACTGATTCACATTGCCCAAAATAATTATTGTGCACAAAGCTTACAATTTTTTCATTAATATATCTGCTACCTGAGGTAGAAATTAAACTTTAGTTCTGGTATATCATTTTAAACCAAAGTTAATGAAATGACTTTCCCCAGTTTTTTTGCAGTGCTGATACAATTTCTAACTGTTTTGACAAGAATTTAAATATTGTAGAAAAATCTTATATCTTTGATGAAATTTCTGTCCCCCAGTTCTGGTGAATCATCTATCAATTTCTCTTGGACTCTTGCTCTTATGGAACCCATTCTGTTGATAAAATTACATTTTAGAAATCTACAGATTGCCTTCAACAATGAAAATGTTTGCAAGTCAAAATATAACAGCTGAAATACTGAAGAACCAGTAGAGCTGGTTAGCTGGAATTTGTAATTTTTCCACAGCCAAGCTCCATGATGCATGTACACAAAAAACACACAGGGATTGTTGTAAGTACTTACTAGTTTATAGAGATCTGCCACACTTATGTGTTCAGGATCAACCATTTCAAAGTCCTTCCTGGGTACCAGGTCCATGCCCATTTGCCTGACGAAGTCAGAGAAAAATATATCAATGCACAAACAACAACAAATACTAATTTTAGCTCATTATTTTGGGCCTTCGACATCCAAAAATGTACACTCTTGCATAGGTTGCATTAAGATTAATGGAAGATATTATGCGGCACTGAGGTAGTTAACAGTAAGTGGCACATAGGACAAATAACTGGTGACTTTTGCACCATTATATATTTATACCGTTACAATTCTAAATGTCGATATCTCAGGATCCTAACAACTCAATTCTATAAATCTGATGAACAAGCTACAAGTTTGTCAGCAAATATATGAACTGAAATTTTAGAAAACAGATTTACATTTTAAATTATTCCTTCACATTCAGTTCTCAATCCTACTAACATTACATTAAAAATTGTTTTGCTCTATTTAGCATCAATTTCCAACATTCATTATTTCATCACATGTACTTGCTTCTCCCTTTGGGTGTTCATCTGGCACTAGTACAACCTACATTCTAAAAGTATGTTCATCCGTGTAATCGTCTTTCATCAATGTTTTCATGTTATAAATTTTGTTGGAAAGAATTGAAATTACTCCCATAAAATTACTGAAATTCTATGATCATTCCTTAAATAGTTGACTTCTATTGTAATCTTGCCATGTTCTTGACAGAGCACACTTTACCCAACATTAAAATATAAATCATCTTTCTGCATGCTAAGCTAGTGTTTAATGGCAAGAAACGTTAGGTCTTAAGATGATTTCATATTGTAGTTAATATGCAAATGTTCCCAGCTTCTAGATCTGTCAAAATCAATAATAGTCTCTCACAGATAAATCTGTCTTATTTACTGAGGCCAACCTCCAATGACCCACTTTAGTAATCTGGTGCTAGAAATTTCTTGTTCATAAATAAACATGCTAAAATAGTGCTGAAGGGGCAAGCAGCAGTTTTCCTAGTGTTGTTGCTGCCCGGGTTTCCTATACATCGTAAGAGCATTAGACATTGGAGCAGAATTAGGCTATTCAGCACATCGAGTCTGCTCCACCATTTAATCAAGGCTGATATATTTTTTCCTCTCAACCCCATTCTCCTGCCTTCTCCCCATATCCTTTGACATCCTTACTAATCAAGAACCTATAAATTTCCACTTTGATAGGCCTCCAAAGCCATCTGTAGGAATGAATTCCACAGATTCACCACTCTCTGGCGAAATAAATTCCTCCTCATTTCCATTCTAATGGTACGTCCTTTTTGAGGCTGTGCCCTCTGGTCCTAGACTCTCCCACTAGTGGAAACATCCTCTCCACACCCACTCTATCTAGGACTTTCATTATTCAGTAGGTTTCAATGAGAACCCCGTTGATCCTTTCAAACACCAGTGAGTACAGGCCCAGAGCCATCAAACACTCCTCACACATTAACCCAATTATCCCCAGGATCATTCTCGTAAACCTTCTTTGGACCCTCTCATACACCAGCACAACCTTCCTCGGATATAAGGCCCAAAACTGCTCACTATATTCTGAATGTGATATGACCAGTACCTTATAAAGCTACAGCATTACATCCTTGTTTTTATATTCAGTCCTCACCAAATGACAGCTAACATTGCATTTGCCTTCTTGACTACCGACTCAACCTGCAAATTAACCTTTTGGGAATTCTGCACCACCAATCCCAAGTCCTTTTACACTTTTGATTTCTGAATCCTCTCCTCATTTAGAAAAAATAGCCAATGCCTTTATGTCTCCGTCCAAAGTGCATGACTATACACTTTGCTAGTTTCCCTTCACATTTCATTTTTACTCCCCTCGTTATTGTTTAAGTTACCATCTGTTAGTTTTTTAAAAGCCTCCCAATCCTCTAACTTCCCACTAATCTTTGTGATATTATATGCCTTCACTTTTACTTTTATGCTGACTTTGACTTCCTTTGTCAGCCAGTCGCCTTCATTCTCCCCTTGGTATTTTTCTTCCTCTTTGAGATGAAAAGATTCTGCGTCTTCTGAATTACTCCAAGAAACTCCTGCCTATGCTGCTCCACAGTTATTCCTGCAAGGATCCCCTTCCAATCAATTTTAGACAGCTCCTCCCTCATTCCTCTGTAATTGCAAATTGAACAAAAATACTGATACATCCGATTTCCGCTTCTCCCTCTCAAACTGCAGCTCATTTTATGATCACTGCCTCCTAATGGTTCCTTTAACTTAAGCTTCCTAATCAAATCTGGCTCATTACACAACACCAAATCCAGAATTGCCTTTTCCATAGTGGACTCGACCATGAGCTGCTCTAAAAAGCCACCTCAAAGGCATTCTACAAATTCCTTTTCTTGAGATCCAGTACCAATGAACTCTGCTTCCATATTGAAATCCCCCATGACCACTGAAACACTGTCTTTCTTACACTTGCAGTTTCTTAACTCTACCCACAAGGATTCTACATCTTCTGATCATATGTCGTTTCACACCTCTATATCTTTTGCCCGATGGGAGAGGCGGGAAGAGGGAGTGGCCAGGGTGCGACTCATCCTTGAACATGCTGTGGGCCTTGCCGAGACAGCATGAGGCATAAATTGAGTCAATGGAAAGGAGGTTGGTTAGTATGATGGTCTGAGCTGTGTCAATAATTTGCTGCAATTTCTTGCTGTCTTCGATGGGCCTTTTCCCAAACCAAGCAGTGATGCATCCTGATAAAATGCTTTCTGTGGTGCATCTGCAGAAGTTGGTGAGAGTTGTAGGGAACATTCCTAAGCCTTCTAAGGAAGTAAAGGCATTGGCATGATTTTTTGGGCGTTGCTTCAATATGGGTGGTCCAGAAGAAGTTGTTGGTGATATTGACTCCTAGGAATTTGAAGTTTTCAACCATCTCTACTTCGGCACCGTCAATGCAACTAGGATATGTGTACCGCTTCGCTTCCTGAAATCAACCACTTTGTCAACCAATGTTTTGCTGACATTGAGAGAAATGTTGTTGTCTTGACACCAAGAAACGAGGTCCTCGATCTTTTTTTGGTATTGCGTCTCATCTTTATTTGATATCCGGCTCACGATGGTGGTGTCGTCTGCGAATTTGTAAATTGAATTAGATTTGTGCATGGCTGCACAGTCATGGGTGTCCAAGGAGTAAAGAAGGGGGCTGAGAAGGCATCCTTGTGGAGCACAAGTGTTGAGGATTATCATAAAGGATAATTTGTTCCCTATCCTCACTGATTGGGGTTTGTTGGTCAGGAAGTTGAAGATCCAGTTGCAGAGATGTGTGCTGACTCCAAATCCAGCAAGTTTGGTGATAAGCTTAGATGGTATAATGGTGTTAAAGGCAGAGCTGTAGTCTATGAATAGGAGTTTGACGTAGGTGTCTCTTTTATCCAGGTATTCCAGGGATGAGTGTAGAGCTAGGATGATGGCATCGTCCGTGGACCTGTTGTGACAGTAGGTGAACTGCAGTGGATCAAAGGCCGCTGGGTAGACTGGAATTAATGCGTTCCATAACTAACATCTCAAAAAAATTGAAAATGGTGGATGTCAAGGCCGCTGGGTGGTAGTAATTTTGGCAAGAGGTCTTGCTTTTGTTCAGCACCAGAATGATGGTGGTCTTCTTGAAGCAGGTGGGCACCTCAAAACAGAGTAGAGAGAGATTAAAGATGTCCGTGAATACTCCAACTTGCAGGTCCGCGCAGCTACTAAGGACACGGCCAGGAAATTCGTCTGGGCCAGTTGCTTTTCATGGGTTTACCATCAGGAAAGCCGATCTAACCTCTGCAACAGTCACCCTGGGGAGAGGCACATTTGAGTCTGAAGAGCCAGGCGTCAGTGCCCTGTTGGTCTTCTGCTCTTATTCAGACCTTGCCACATTCTCTGTGTGTCCGAGTGATTGCACTGGAACTCAAGTTTGTCCTGGAATTGTCTTGGTATCCTTGATGGCTTTGCAGAGATCATAACGAGCCTTTATTTACCACTCGGGATCGTAGGACTTGTATGCAGCAGACCTGGGCTTAACCTGTGAATGTACCTCCCGGTTCATCCATGGTTTCCGGTTGGGGAACACTTGGATTGATTTCGTTCGCGCACAGTCTTCCACGCACTTGCTGATGAAGTCAGTCACAGCAGCGGCGTACTCATTCAGGTTTGTTGCAGAATTCCTGAATATGGACCAGTCCACTGACTCAAAGCAGTCGTGTAAGATATCACCAGTGTCCGTTGACCAACATTTAATAATTCTCTGTACTGGATCCTCCTGCTTCAATTCTTGTTTGTAGGCAGGGAGCAGAAGCACAGCTAGGTCATAAAGACATAAGGAGTAGGAGTAGAATTAGGGCATTCGGCCCATCAAGTCTACTCCGCCATTCAATCATGGCTAATCTATCTCTCCCTCCTAACCCAATTCACCTGCCTTCTCCCCATAATCTCTGACACCTGTACTAATCAAGAATCTATCTATCTCTGCCTTAAAAATATCCACTGACGGCCTCCACAGCCTTCTGTGGTATAGAATTCCACAGATTCACCACCCTCTGACTAAATAAATTTCTCCTCATCTCCTTCCTAAAAGATCGTCCTTTAATTCTGAGGATATGACCTCTCGTCCTAGACTCTCCCACTAGTGGAAACATCCTCTCCACATCCTCTCTTTCGAAGCCTTTCACTATTCTGTATGTTTCAATGAGGTCCCCTCATTCTTCTAAACTCCAGCGAGTACAGGCCCAGTGCCAACAAATGCTCATCATAGGTTAACCTACTCATTCCTGGGATCATTCTTGTAAATCTCCTCTGGACCCGCTCCAGAGCCAGCACACTCTTCCTCAGATATGGTGCACAAAATTGCTCACAATATTCCAATTGCGGCCTTATAAAACCTCAACATTACATCCCTGTTTTTGTATACAAGCCCTCTTGAAATAAATGCTAGATATGATGGTATATGAGATAAAGGGTATGCTATTGAGCCTAGGTGATGCTTCCTTTACACAGAGCACCATTACATGGATACGACAGGTTTGGAGGGATATGGACCAAATGCAGGCAGGTAGGACTAGTGTAGCTGGGATATTTTGGCCAGTGTGGGCAAGTTGGGCCAAAGGGCCTGTTTCCACACTATATCACTCTATGACTCTATCATAACTTTTTGGATTTTCTGATCAGAAGGCTATAGGTGCTCAGTCGTTGAGAATATAAATGTTAGCATTGATAGTTTCTGAGATATGACAAAGAGGACTGGAGGGAGAGGATCACACATGAAGTTACTAAATGGCACAGTCTTCTTGAGCCATTTGGTCTGTGTCTGTTTTTATGTCTGATGCAGTTATAAAGGAAAATATAAAAGATCTTTTAATTGTAATTAATTGTGGAATCGAGGTACAGAGCTATACTTTGTATCTTTAGAATCTCACTCAGTGACAAATACATTACGGTGTGGTGAAGCTAAAAGGAGGGAAGTCGAGATGAATTTCAAAAAGATTTTTGTCAGTGTCTCTGGGATTGCACTCATAAATTTAAATACAGGGATTTGTTCAGTCTTTTGGGGACTCCACTGATGTACAGATATTGGCAATATTGTGTATTTACCTCTATGCGAATGAAACACTGCCAACATTCTGTTACTGTAATGATTTTGTTCGGTCAGCGGTCAAATATCTGACAGTATCTCATTCCAGTGACCGACTATGATGAAGAATTTTGATCGGCTAATTAGCCCATAGGAGGTGGTTCTCAAATAACTTCCTTTCCAGCAGGAGTTGCTAAGCAACATTAGAATTCAAGCCATTTTTCCTCTTGTGTATCCCAAAAACACAACCAAGGGGTAGGACATAGTTACAAGGATTATTTGAGAGCAGCCTTTCAGATAAAGCATGTATTAATATTATATAGATAAAATAACGGAGATCTTGAAGATGTGATTGGTGATGGAGAAGAATGAGAATGTTACCTCTATGTTAGATCAATGTGTCTTCAGGTTCTATTTCAGAGAACAGCATGCAACATCTAAAGTGACATACTGTGCAGTATTGAATGAGGAGGCACTGCCTTTTGATTAATAAAAATTAAATACTGACTATCTGCTCTCTCAGATGCATATAAATGATCCTGTAATACAATTCAAAAGCACGTGATTTCTCCCTGATAAGGTTCTTTTTGTCTGTCTTTCAGCATATTTAACACGGCAAAGTGGCGCAGCAGTAGAGTTGCTGCCTTACAGCGCAGAGACCCAGGTTCGGTCCTGACTTTGGATGCTGTCTGTATGGAGCTTGTACGTTCTCCCTGTGACCATGTGGGGTTTTTCCAGGTGCTCCTGTTTCTTCCCACATTGTAAAGACATTCCAAAGGGAGGTATGTAGGTTAATTGTCTTCTGTAAATTGCCCCTTGTGTCCTGCGATAACAAGGTCGGCGCGGACTCATTGGGCTGAAGGGCCTTTTTCCATACTGTTTCTCTAAAACTAAATGTTATCAATATGATGTTTCCAATTGTGGACTTCCGTGCAGACGAGGGAGAAAGTCAGGGTTTATTTTATGCTGCAGCTGAGGTGTTAAGAGAGGTTTTAAAAGTCAAATGGCTATATTTATTTTTGAAAAGACAATTCTTTTCAGTTTATTTAAATAAAACATAATTCCAAAAAAGTGAGATTTACTTTTAAATGGTCAATGATATTTTAATCTGCCTGCCTGTTCCCATAAAGCAACTGACAGTTGCTTACCTTATGTTGCAGTTGGATTTTAACTAATAGGCCTCTTTAACATGCTGTTGGTTTTCTACCTATGTAGGATTGAAGTGATCTGCAGCAATTTCTATACTCAACAATATTGATTAATTATGACCATACATCAGCAACTATTTTCTACTCAAAGTTGCTGGGAAAAGGGTCACCTATAGTTATGGTGAGATAATGACACCAAAGATGCAGGCAGAGAGTTGATGGGTGAACACCTCCACTCAGTCCGCCTAGACCAACATGATCTCCTGATTCCTAACCATTTTAACTCCCCTTCCTTCTTGAATTAA
The DNA here is from genome assembly GCF_053455715.1 of Rhinoraja longicauda. NCBI lineage: Eukaryota > Metazoa > Chordata > Chondrichthyes > Rajiformes > Arhynchobatidae > Rhinoraja > Rhinoraja longicauda. The sequence goes on along the minus strand of NC_135969.1, from coordinate 23,539,876 downwards.
CCTACCCATAGATGACCAACACAAATAGCTATCCAATAAGATTCACTGTATAGTTGTAAATATATTCAATGCATTCATAGATAAAAAAATACTACAAATAGATGGTTGCTAATTATAGCCCATTGAGTCAGCAGTAAATTCTCTACTGCCACAAATAGCTAACTCCCTGCTAATGCTTACTAAAGAATTCTATGTTATTGAGAGGCACATGAAGCTTCCATCAAAATACCTAGAAATACAAAATACCTAGAAATCCCATCAAAATACCAAAATACCTAGAAGGTTCATGAGGTTAATCCCTGGGATGGAGGGACTGTCATATGAGGAAAGATTGGAAAGACTAGGCTTGTATTCACTGGAGTTTAGAAGGATGAGAGGGGATCTTATAGAGACGTATACAATCATAAAAGGACTAGTCAAGCTAGATGCAGGAAAAATGTTCCCAATGTTGGGGGAGTCCAGAACCAGGGTACACAGTCTAAGAATAAAGGGGAGGCCATTTAAAACTGAGGTGAGAAGAAACTTTTTCACCCAGAGAGTTGTGAATTTGAGGAATTCTCTCCACAGAAGGCAGTGGAGGCAAATTCACTGGATGACTTTAAAAGAGAGTTAGATAGAGCTCTAGGGGCTAGTGGAATCAAGGGATATGGGGAGAAGGCAGGCACAGGTTACTGATTGTTGATGATCAGCCATGATCACAATGAATGGCGGTGCTGGCTCGAAGGGCCAAATAGCCTCCTCCTGCACCTATTTACTATTTTCTATGTTTCTATGTTTCTAAATAATCCTGTTGAATACATGCGATGTGCAGTCAGAGGAAAATTGGCAGATGCAAAGAAATCGCAAGTTAGACATCGATTATCTGAACCCTAATATTATAACTATTTTCTTTGCTCAGATAAGTCACATTTCAGAAGCAGGGCTATAATTTACCACTATGTAAAGATTGACTACACTCTCATAATTGAGACAAACGAAAATCATTCCCATTTTAAAGAATTCGACTTTGGTTTTTAGGTCGTGTAACACACTCATACACGGTATTGTTCTGACCACTGAAAAGACAAGGCGATTATGGGCGATGATACGAATAGTCAGCGTTGTATAAAATACTCACTACAACCAAATTCTCTGAATGAACTTACTCATTGCCCCAGTCCAAGCGGACTGTGATGTGTCGCTTGACATCCCGGATTTGGTCCTGGGTAAGATGACCAGATAGAAGCTGCCTCCGCAAGTCAATCAGCTCGTTCATTACATGTCGCAGTTTGTAAAATAAATCCACCTTGTGTTTCTATGGAAGGAAAAAATATAAATAATTTAAACAATTTGTTACTTTGTTGATTATCTGTTTAGCTTTATTTTTAGATGTGTTTCTCTAACCAGTACATTTGCAACTTTTTGAACACACTCATCCCACTAATCAAGGGAGGGTAAGAACCAAGAATTTTCCACACCACAGAGCAAACTCAATGTGGATTTTTTCTGACCGTAGTCAGGATCGAACCTGCATCTCTGGCGCTGTAAGGCAGCAACTCTACAACTGTGCCACTGTGGCTGCTATTTTTTGTTAATTATTTATGGGTTTCTATGATTACACTGTCTTAGAATTAGAACCGTTTAATTAGAAAGACCTGTTTCTCTAGTCAGCCCAAGCTAGATTTGAAAACTCATTTGAGAAACCTTCTGTAATGTATAATTCCAAAGGATACACAAACATTTACAAATAGACAACATGCTAGTAAGATATGGATCAGAGGGTTTGTATTGTTAAGCATCATCAAACCTGTGATAATTTTGGAATCTGAACATCACAGACAAGGAATACAAAAAAAGTGAAGATGGAATGTTAGAACTATGCATGTAAAGCTTTGGCTCGGTTACCTGTAATATGTGTCATTTTGGGTCCTCCATTTTAATGATCTCTCCCTGGATGTTATATGTATTTCAGTGCAAAAACTGGTTACCATATACAGCAGATATCAATGCCAACTATTGAAATTCTAACAGCATTTAATTTAGTTTAGAGATACCGTGCAGAAACAAGCCCTTTGACCTACCGAGTCCACGCTGACCAGCGATCCCCGCACAATAACACGATCATACACACACTATGAACAATTTACAATTATACCAAGCCAATTAACGTACAAACCTGTATGTCTTTGGAGTGTGGGAGGAAACTGGAACTCCTGGAGGAAACCCACGCGGGGAGAACGTACAAACTTCCTAAGGACAGCACCCGGGATCGAACCTGGGTCTCTGGCACTGTAAGGCAGCAACTCTACTTCTGTGCTGCCGTGTTGCTCCACCCGGGTCAACTGCTTGGAAGGCAGCTATGCTTACTATTATACCACTACCGTTTACCACTATACCACCACCACCACTTCTAATAATTTTAATGCAAGCTTCATTTTAAAAAACAATATGCCCAGATATTGGTTTGACTCATTTCAGGAGTGCAAAAAAAGCCTTTACATCTAGTTTAATCTAGTTTAAAAAGCCTTTACATCTAGTTTAGCCCTCTAAGTGATTGTAACATTGTTTATAAGCTGTTACGCAAAAATGCCACCATGCTTTATACTGCGAAAGGAGCATTACATGACCATCTGAGTGAGTTCTGATAGGTGTGCTTTAAAAGTCAATCAGCTGCCTGCAGCAACCACAGCAAGGTTCATACCTCAGCATTTCCCTATGACAACTAGCATCAATACACCTCCAATTTCCATCCTGCCCTTAAATATACCTGGACTATCTCTGACATCTCCCTCCCGTTTCTGGACCTCACCATCTCCATCACAGGAGACAGACTAGTGACGGACATTTACTATAAACCCACTGACTCGCACAGCTATCTGGACTACACTTCTTCCCACCCGGTCCCCTGCAAAAAGTCTATCCCCTACTCCCAATTCCTCCGTCTACGCCGCATCTGCGCCCGGGATGAGGTGTTTCACACTAGAGCTTCCGAGATGTCCTCGTTCTTCAGAAAACGGGGCTTCCCCTCCTCCATTATAGATGAGGCTCTCACTAGGGTCTCTTCTACACCCCGCAGCTCCGCTCTTGCTCCCCCTCCCCCCACTCGCAACAAGGACAGAATCCCCCTCGTTCTCACCTTCCACCCCACCAGCATATCCAACATATCATCCACCAACATTTCCGTCACCTACAACGGGACCCCACCACTGGCCATATCTTCCCATCCCCTCCCCTCTCTGCGTTCCGCAGAGACTGTTCCCTCCGTAACTCCCTGGTCCACTCGTCCCTTCCTACCGAAACCACCCCAACCCCGGGCACGAGATGCAACACCTGTCCCTTTACCTCCCCCCTCAACTCCATCCAAGGACCCAAACAGTCTTTCCAGGTGAGACAAAGGTTCACCTGCACCTCCTCCAACCTCATTTATTGCATCCGCTGCTCTAGATGTCAACTTATTTACATCGGCGAAACCAAGCGCAGCCTCGGCGATCGCTTCGCTGAACACCTGCGCTCGGTCCGCATTAACAAAACTGATCTCCCGGTGGCCGAGCACTTTAACTCCCCCTCCCATTCCCAGTCTGACCTTTCTGTCATGGGCCTCCTCCAGTGCCATAGTGAGGCCCACCGGAAATTGGAGGAACAGCACCTCATATTTCGCCTGGGCAGTTTGCAGCCCGGTGGTATGAACGTCGACTTCTCCAACTTTAGATAGCTCCTCTGTCCCTCCCTTCCCCTCCTCCTTCCCAGATCCCCCTCTATCTTCCTGTCTCCACCTATATCCTTCCTTTGTCCCGCCCCCCTGACATCAGTCTGAAGAAGGGTCTCGACCCGAAACGTCACCCATTCCTTCTCTCCCGAGATGCTGCCCGACCTGCTGAGTTACTCCAGCATTTTGTGAATAAATCAATACGTGCTTTGACTGCCACAATGGGGAAACAGTCAACTAGGCTGAGGTGGAAAGGCTGAAGATTCTGATCTATGAAATAAATGCCTCCCTCCTGGAGGGAGATCTTGTGCCAGGTAGGGATCAGGAGACTCACTAAGCCTGCATTGAAGCATTTGAGCCAGGAGGAAACAGAAGGCCTGTATGCTGGAACTAACACACCTTCTACAATGGAGCAATTTGCAAGAAATATAACCTCAGTAAATAAGTAAATATTGCTTCATATTGATGCCTACTCAGATATACATTTATATCCCTACCAACAGTCCTAACCACAGCACCATCACCTTCTATAGCACCCTCTAAACCCCCAAACATAGATAAACTGTAATTTAACATTGATTAAATAAAGATTATCAGGAATAGGAGGGACGCCACCAGAACAGGAGGAAGGGACTTTCCTGGACGTAATGCCTCATCAAGCTGGATGGCAGCATTCATTTCTTCATGGACAAAGGGGACACAGAGGTCCAAACCTAATATGCAATTTGAAGATGGTTCTCGACCCAAAACGTCACCTATTCCTTTTCTCCGGAGATGCTGTCTGACCTGCTGAGTTACACCAGCTTTTTGTGTCTATCATTGGTGCAAATCAGCATCTGCAGTTCCTTCCTCCACAGGAATATACAGTCCAATCTGTACAAAATCTGCAAAGTATACCCTTCACAAAAAAAAATGCTTTCATAAGTCCAGCTCCTTTGCCTTAATCAGCATATGTGTTGCTCCACTCCCATAATGCAGATTTGATCCTTCCTATCTGTGAATTTTTCCTTCATTTTGCTTTGCAGGTTGGAGGCAAAAGAGACAAGGAGACAAGAGGATGATGATAAGGGGAGAAGAGGTTGTAAAGAGGAGTGAAATGTAAAGGCAGACAGATGGATACAGTGGGAGGGGGAAGAAGGTGGGATAATAGGAGAAATGGTAAGTGCCAGAGGGAAGGGGGTAAATAAAACAATATTCATATTATGAGGTTGTAAGTGGAATAAGAGGTGCTGTTTCCCTTTGGTTGTGGCATCACTCTGGCATTGATTACTATTAAAACAAAGTACTTGTGTTATAACACCAGGATAAGCACTCAACCAAACCAACCAAGCCCAAAGCCAAAGTAGTATCAGAAATGCTTATACACACTTATGGTATAGGACAATAAACTAACTCCATATGCAATAGTAAGCTATCTACATGTTAACAAGCACATAAAAACTAATTGTGTAGATGCCAGTATATCATTGAGGTTACCAAGTGGACACCTCCCTTCACTGGTGTTTAATTGAGTTAGGCCCACAACACCTTTGGAAGGCTCACCAGTTAGTTCTGCTGCCCCAGAACCACCCCCTCAATACCTGCTCTCACCACCTATGCTGCCAGTATCTACTAAATAAATGAAACTACAGATGATTAATTCAGTCCAACAAATGCTAAACACTCATATCCTTTCTACACTTATCCTAACCCATTATTAAACAATTGTCACGCCACAAATATCTACCTCACATATAAAACTTGGATAGACTTGCAAGGAATACACTTACAAAGAAATACACTTACAACACAATATACATTTCCTTTCTGCCCCCAACTGACACGGTTTCTTCTGCACCAAATTCACCTACTGCCTTGCTCTGCTGCCTCTGACATCTCCTTTATGACCTGACACAAACTTTGTCTGCAAATTCCTAGCTCTCCAAATAGTGATGTGGTCAATCACACTATGAAACCTCTACAACCCACCTCTACCATACGTACTCTTGCTTTCCATCCTCGCTGCTCAACTTCTGCAACTTCCCCATTGCATTCCCTTCATTGCAAGTAGACCCTTCTCTGGGTGAGAACATCAAACTCAAGGTGTTGTTTCAAGAAGGACTTTTTTATTCCTGTACACAAATCCTCTCATTACAAAGGCAAATATACTATTTGGCTTGCTAATCGCTTGCGGCACCTGGATATTGGATTTCAAAAATTTATGTATAAGATCACCTAGCTTTGAACTTCCATATTATTCAATTGCTTATCATTTTTAAAACTTTGCCTTTTTATTTTTTGCATGAATCTAAAGCTCCCTTGCAATTAAAGCCTCCTTGCAATAAAAGACTGAGCACCATTTTGGGCAGCATACATTGTGTAGATGTGTCACCGCTCCAGATGTCTGAGATTGAGTTTTTATTAATACATTTCCTGATATAGGAATACATCCTTAGTAATACATTCCCTCACGGAGGAATTTTTGGAAATTACTTGAAAATTGGGCAGGTTTGTAATATTACATACTGAAGGAGGATGATAGAAAATAGGCCACCATAATAATGGTTAATTAGGTCACGAGGATGGGCAGTAATCAGATTAGGGATTATTTTAAATTGCAAGGTATAGTTAGCAAAGATAAACATAGTGTGTTTTCTGCAAACCAGACAATGCAATAAAATTGATCATATAAAAAGTGTCACTTTACGGCAATAACTACAGAGAAAATTGGAGTATGGCTTTCTAAGCACAGGCCCAAAAGTCCCAGCTGTCAGAGAGATAGAAGAAACTCTAACATGATCTGAAAGATCAAAGACTAAAAGTGGGTGACTGGTGAATTATTGCAAAAATAAAAAAATCGCAAGCAACAAATACTATAAAATGCGAAAGGTGTTTTGAGTCAACCATTCATATTCATAGAGGTTCAATGCCAAGTTCTTCAACATCACCCAGTCTCTTGATACCAAGCAAAAATTTACTTTTGGTACTCTTTTCCTCTTTACATACTCGAAGCTTCTGTAATCTGTTTAATAAATTGTTGACGATGTTAGTGTTATTAAAGGTGTACGAAAATAACTGCAGATGCTGGTGCAAATCAAAGGTCTCACAAAATGCCAAATCGAAGGTATCACAAAATGCATTTTGTGATACCTTAGTGTTATTAAATGTCTGTGAAAGGTGTTAATGTTTACAAATATTCAAAATCATTTAGGAATTGTTAGAAATAAAAATTAAATATTTTTAAAGCATAGAATCCACAAAATTAACCAACTTAATTTAATCAGACAGAAAGGTCCAGTGGAGCTTGCTCTTTTGCCATAAACATTTTCTAATTCTGATATGTTAGCCATTTTCTGCCTTTTCTTTCAATCAATCCATATTTCTTTTAATTGTAGTGTTTGTAATCACCTGTGTGACAGAGGGAGCAAAGCAAGATTGGGATAAATACTTTAAGGTCACAGAAAACTTCCACACAAGGGCATAAATGTTGTTTTCAGTACTTAAGTCACCTTACAACGAACTTTCAAAATATCCGTCTACTTCTGCAGCAGTTTGTTTAATGGTTTATGCTTAGTTAAATGATTGAGGGAACCAAAAAACATGAGTTGGGTAACACCTTCAGAAAGAATATAAATTTCAAAAACTGCACACATATATTGACATAAAAATATAAGAAATTATAAGCAGGAATAGACCACCTGGCCCTTCAAGCGTGCTCTGCAATTCAATATGATGATTGCAGATCTTATCTAACACCTCAACTCCTCCTCTATGCCTGATCTGTGGAGGTGTAAATTTGCAGATTTTTCAAATTGTTCTCTTCACTTTAAACAGATTCCAGTGATCTAGCCTCCACAACTCTCAGGGGCAGATAATTATGGAGATTCACTACCCTCTGCAAGAAGAAATTCTTGCACCTTGTCTTTAATGACTAACATCTTATCTTGAAGCAACGTCTCCTTGTTCTTAACCCTCCCACTAGTGAAAATGTCTCAACATTTACTCTGTCAAACATTAAATTAAGAATCAAGAGTTTTCATCATATGCAACAGAAATAAACCAGGACAATATTTTTTTTACTGGCTGCAGCTTCACAGGCACATTACATATAGACAACACCAAAAGTAAATATATAATAAATAATTTGTTGTTTTAAATAACAACGTTATTGTTTTAAACGACCATGATAGTACAAAACTATCATGTCGTACCCCCTTAGGATCTAAAATGTTTGCACCAGAACATTCTGTCAAAGAATAGAGATCCGGGCTAAAGATAAAGAACTATCAGAACTAGGAGAAAATATTTAAGGCAAAGAAACAAGCTCCACTGGACCTTTTGTAATATTCTTATCCCATGAACTAGCCTGGTGAATCTCTTTCGGATTGCCACCGATGCCACTGTCTCTGCACTGGGCTGTTAATTACAGCTGTTTCAATAGGCTTCCTGTATAGTTCTATTATCTTGTATTAGCGATGTAGCTACATTATTAAACATAAGACTGATCATGCACTCACTTGGCATTCAGTTCATGCACTTGGGTCATCAATAAGCATCAATCAAGGTTCATTAATATGCAATGAAAAGGCTGAATCTCACTCATTTCTTATGTAGGCCTGATTATTCTCTCTCTTCCAGCTTGAACATATTGAGCACATCCAAAGCTATTCCGCCCGAAATTCCAACTCATAATGTCTTGTGTGCTTGTCATCATTATGCTTGCTGACTTCCAATGATACCTGGTCTGATAACGTCCATCTTAAAATTCTCAACGTCCTTTTGGGATCTGTCACGTGGTTGTAGATATTTTGAGATTGCTACATTCTTTCATTTCTAACATCTTCCAAATATCGTCTGACACAGCATTTGAATGCAGATCTCTCTGCTTTGTTAGTATAAATCTCTGGATTATTAGTTGGTAATTTAACTGCTGTGGATCCCTAATAGCTCCTTTCTGAAGCATATTTTCATTTGTGAAACATTTTGGTATGTTTTACTGTTAGAGACACGAATTGGATGCCTTACATTAAATTTATCAAAGTTATGAAGATGAAGGCCAAAGGTATAGGTGTGAAAATGCACACCTTATTCAGGGACAGTTTCTTCCCAGTTTTTTTCAGGCAACTGAACCATCCTACCACAAATAGAGAGCAGTCCTGAACTACTATCTACCACATTGGTGACCCTCGGACTATCTTTGATCGGACTCTACTGGCTTTATCTCGGACATTATTGTAATAGCACCACCTTTGGTGGAGGATTGTAAATGATTGAATAAACCACAGTGCAGATGTGCAGCCATGAGTTACTTGTTATTCTGTGTCTGATCTCAAGATATCACAAATTGGCGACGAGAGTGGGATCGTCGTGTCCCCAGCTTTACTTGTTTGTGTAGATAAGGAATTCTACAGAGGCACGGAGAAGGTTGTATAACTTTTGGTGTCAAGGAAAGCTTGATCGGGTCACAAAGTTGAATTCTGTGAGACTGTTAAAAAGAAAATCTAAAATGGCGGTGCCCAGTGGATATATCGGAAGATTGGGTGAGTTCCAGCAAAGCCGGGAAATGTTCAGTGCGTACATCGAATGTTTAGAGATGTTTTTTTGCTGCAAATAACATCAATGAAGTAGAACTTTTTGATGCAGAATCAAGCCGGTTGAATGAAGCAATTAAAACTAGGAAAAGAGCAATTTTTCTCACTGAAATGGGTCCCGGTGTTTATGATACAGTAAAGAATTTATTAGCTCCAGCCAAACCAAAGGACACATCTTTGAATGATATTCTGAAGAAGTTAACAGAACATTATGACCCTAAGCCCTTAGAAATAGCTGAAAGCTATCGTTTTGGAACGAGATGCCAACTTCCAGAGGAGGATATTAGTAAATTTATCGTGACATTCAAGAGGTTATCAATTCATTGTAATTTTGGAAATTTCCAAGACCGGGCGTTAAGAGACCGTTTCGTGTGTGGACTGAGAAGTGAGCGGATCCGAAGTAAGCTGATGACAGTGTATGACCTGACCTTTGAAACAGCTTGTAAAACTGCTTTGTCAATGGATATGGCAGAAAGAGGTTCTAGAGAAGTCAGGACAACTTCTAGACAACCAGCGGAAGAGTTGAACAAGCTGCAGTCCAGCAAACTAAAGACGGATAAGTCGACAAAGACGTCAGAGACGGTGTTGGGACCGCAGCTATTTACAATATACATCAATGACTTGGATGAAGGGATTAAAAGTACCATTAGCAAATTTGCCAATGATACAAAGCTAGGTGGCAGTGTGAACTGTGAGGAAGATGCTATGAGGTTGCAGGGTGACTTGGACAGGTTGTGTGAGTGGGCGGATGCATGGCAGATGCAGTTTAATGTAGATAAGTGTGAGGTTATCCACTTTGGTGGTAAGAATAGGAAGGCAGATTATTATCTGAATGGTGTCAAGTTAGGAAAAGGGGACGTACAACGTGATCTGGGTGACTTAGTCCTTCAGTCACTGAAAGGAAGCATGCAGGTACAGCAGGCAGTGAAGAAAGCCAATGGAATGTTGGCCTTCATAACAAGAGGAGTTGAGTATAGGAGCAAAGAGGTCCTTCTGCAGTTGTACAGGGCCCTAGTGAGACCGCACCTGGAGTACTGTGTGCAGTTTTGGTCTCCAAATTTGAGGAAGGATATTCTTGCTATTGAGGGCGTGCAGCATAGGTTTACTAGGTTAATTCCCGGAATGGCGGGACTGTCATATGTTGAAAGAATGGAGCGACTAGGTTTGTATACACTGGAATTTAGAAGGATGAGAGGGGATCTTATCGAAACGTATAAAATTATTAAGGGGTTGGACACGTTAGAGGCAGGAAACATGTTCCCAATGTTGGGGGAGTCCAGAACCAGGGGCCACAGTTTAAGAATAAGGGGTAGGCCATTTAGAACAGAGATGAGGAAAAACTTTTTTAGTCAGAGAGTTGTGAACCTGTGGAATTCTCTGCCTCAGAGGGCAGTGGAGGCCAATTCTCTGAATACATTCAAGAGAGAGCTAGATAGAGCTCTTAAGGATAGCGGAGTCAGGGGGTATGGGGAGAAGGCAGGAACAGGGTACTGATTGAGAATGATCAACCATGATCACATTGAATGGCGGTGCTGGCTCGAAGGGCAGAATGGCCTTCTCCTGCACCTATTTTCTATTGTCTATTGTCTATTGTTATCCATGGAAGGGTAGCAAGACGACTGCAAAGTCATGCTATCGCTGTTTGGGCTCACATCTAGCACAGTCTTGTCCGTTCTTCAAGGCAGAGCGTTACTCGTGTCACAAGATGGGACACTTAACGAAGGCTTGTCGAAAGGCTAAGCAGAAAAACGGTTCAACAACGAGTAAGCTGCATTCTGTGGAGCAACTGCAGGCAGAGGAAGAGCTTCTCGAGATATACACCATCTGCAGCAATGAGCTAGTAAACCGGAAGACAAAGAATGTGTCCATGCAAGTCCAGTGGAATGGAGCTCAAGTTAGCATGGAAGTCGACACAGGAGCACCTGTGAGCGTGATTCCAGAATTTGTGTATCGGGAGAAGCTGAGTCAAATTCCTTTGGAAGCGAAGCGAATCGAGCTACGTGGTTACTCTGGAGAGAAGATTCCAGTGTTAGGATGTGTACATGTACCAGTTAGGTATAAGGAGCAACAGGCGGAGTTGCCCCTCGTAGTTGTAAAGGGAGATAAACCTGCATTGTTAGGTCGGAATTGGCTGCAGATTTTGAAGCTCAACTGGAACGAGATATTCCTCGTTCGTGAAGAATTAAAGTGCCCGGAGGACTTAATCAAGCAACATCCGAAGGTGTTTAGCGACCAGGGAGAGCCAATCAAGGGGTATAAGGCGAAAGTACGCATGAAGCAGGATGCAACACCAGTGCATTGCAAACCACCGGTTGTGCTATATGCTCTTAAGGACAAGGTTGAGAAAGAACTGAAAAGACTTGAAGCTGAGAACATTATCAGTAAGGTGATTATAAGGTGACCTTAAACCAGGTACTTGAAGATAGCATACCGGATACCCTACCAACGGCAGAGGATTTGTTTAGCACCCTCACAGGCAGCCAAGTCTTCACAAAAATGGACTTGACAAATGCCTACTTGCAGTTAGGTGTAGATGACGAATCTAAATCCAAGCTAACTATTAACACGCATTTGGGATTGTTTCAGTTCAATAGGCTTCCATTTGGTATATCATCAGCCTCAGGGATTTTTCAAGGGGTAATGACACAAATTCTAGAGGGAATTGAAGGTGTGGTGTGTTACTTGGATGACATCCTCATCTCAGCCCCTGACAGGCAGACACATGATGAAAGGTTGGGAAGTGGTACTCAAACGACTTGAAACACACAGTGTAAGAGTGAAGGCACAGAAATGTGAGTTCTTTCAGAACTCGGTAGAGTACTTGGGTCATAAGATAGACAAGGATGATCTACACCCTACCAAGGGTAAAGTTGATGCGATCAAGAATGCGCCCACTCCCAGAAACATATCTGAGATCCGATCCTTTTTAGGATTAGTGACTTATTATGGGAAGTTTGTGCCAAATCTGTCCACCTGTTTACATCCCTTGAATGAGCTTTTGATGTACCATGGAAGTGGACACGTAAATGCGATCAAACTTTCAAGTCATGTAAAGTTCAGTTGGCAGAGAGTTCGATGCTTGTTCATTACGATGTCAATAAGCCGATGAAGTTAGCATGTGATGCTTCACCATACGGTGTTGGTGTTGTGATCTCTCATGTGTTAGGAAATCAAGAGGAAAGGCCAATAGCCTTTGCGTCTAGAACACTCAATGCCAGTGAGAGAAATTATGTGCAAATAGAGCGAGAGGATCTTGCATTGATTTTTGGTGTTAGGAGGTTTCACAAATACTTGTATGGTAGAAGGTTTGTAATCGAGACAGATCATCAGCCGTTGACAGTGATCCTAAATCCAAAAGCACACATACCAACTCTGGCAGCAGCCAGAATGCAAAGATGGGCATTGATATTGTCTGCATACCAGTATGATATTCAGTATCGTAAGGCAGCAGAGCACAGCAATGCTGATGCCATGTCTAGATTACCTTTGGAATCGGAGGTTACCCCAAACAGAGAGAACTTGTTTTACTTCTCTCATGTAGATGAGTTACCTATCACATCAGGGGACATTCAGAAGGCTACTCGCACTGACAGATTTTTGTCAAGAGTGCATGAATATATTACAAATGGATGGCCAAACAAATTGCTGAATTCAGAGGCAGAACTGAAACTATTCTTTGTACGTAGGAACAAACTCTCAGTAGACCACGGTTGTGTCATGTGGGGAACGAGAGTTGTAATACCTGAAAAATATGAGGTAAAATTGCTAGATCAGCATTTGGGAATGTGTCTAACAAAGAGTCTAGCTAGAAGCTATCTATGGTGGTCGGGTCTAGATAAGGACATAGAACAAACGGTGAAAGTGTAGCACATGTCAAGCAGTTGGAAAGAATCCACCCACAGTACCGCTACAGCCATGGAAATGGCCGGTTAGAGTGTGGCAAAGATTACACATTGACTTTGCAGAGTTAGATGGACAACAATTGTTCATTGTGATTGATAGTCACTCCAAGTGGGTTGAGGTGTTTTCGATGAAAAAAACGACATCCAGCAAAACGATAAACATTTTGTGAGGGTTGTTTGCGTCCTATGGATTTCCAGAGGAAATTGTGTCTGATAACGGACTACAATTCTGTTCACAAGAGTTTGCACAATTCATGAAAGGGAATGCTGTAAAACACACTAGAGTAGCTCCATACCATCCCGCTTCAAATGGAGCAGCAGAACGCACAGTGCAAATTGTGAAGCGTACATTAGTCAAACAACTGCTGGACCCAAATCCAAAGAAAAGGCAGTTGTCTTTATTTCACAAACTGGCTAACTTTCTGATTACATATCGAAACACACCTCACACCACTACTGGTCAAACACCAGCTGAACTGTTCTTGAAAAGAAAACCCAGAACAAGGTTTTCACTGTTGAAACCAAACTTGGCTCAAACAGTAGAAGAGAAACAGAAGAAACAAAAAGCATATCATGACAGAAGTAGAGTAAAGGAAAGGAGTGTTGAGTTGAATCAGAAGGTAAAGGTGAAAAACCATCATCACAAGTGGGTGAAGTGGTTACCTGGAAGAGTAGTGAGAAAGTGCAGACCACGGATATACTTGGTCAAGATGTTTGGAAGTGGAAAGGTGAGAAAAGTACACATTGACCATGTCATGCCTATGCAAACACAGACAGGGTTGAAATCAGACCAATTAGACGAGTCAGATAATTGGGTTACCACCAAAGCACAGGTACCAGATGAACCAGAAATGGTACAAGAAGGTACACAAGTTAGTGAGAGTTTGAATCAGCCTGAAAATGGAGGTTCAAGTGGGGTTGACAGTCAAACAAAATTGACTGATGGACTGGAATCTATGAATGTAGGTCAAAAGGAAGGCTGGACTGGATTAACAATGAGTCCAAGTGGTTCTAAACAGTCAGAAACTTTTGGTCAGGGAAGATATCCAGAAAGAAGGAGAACCCCAGTGATTAGGTTAAATTTGTGGTTATTTCCTGAAATGCACATATCATTGTATATGCAACATATATGCATGATGCCCTCATTTTATTCAGGTTATATAACAGTAAACTATCAGACAAGATTGTAATAATTTCATACCGTTGGTTATATTCAAAACAAATTGAATAAGTAATTTTAAAAAAAAATTAGGGTGGAAGGAATTGTAATAGCACCACCTTTGGTGGGGGATTGTAAATGATTGAATAAACCACAGTGCAGCTGTGCAGCCATGAGTTACTTGTTATTCTGTGTCTGATCTCAAGATATCACAATTATTCCCTTATCATGTATCTTTACACAGTGTATGGCTCGATTATAATCATGTATTGTTTTTCCTCTGACTGGTTTGCATGCAACAAATGCTTTTCACTGCACCTTGGTAGACATGACAATAAACTAAAACTGAAACCCTAAATGGCAATGGGACCAGTACTGATCCCTGAGGTATACCACTAGTCACTGTAAAACAACCTTCCACCATCACCCTCTGCTCCAGTCGGCTAGTTCTCCCTACATTTCACACAATCTAACCTTCCAGTGCAGCCTTCCTTGTGGAACCTTTTCAATGCCTTGCTGAAATTCATTTGACAATTCATTTGAAAACTCAATCACTTTTGTAGGACACAATCTCCCATGTACAAAACCATGCTGACCATCCTTAATCAGCCCCTGTCTATCCAAATCATATTTTCTCTCAGTAATTTGCCCTTCACAGATGTTAAGCTCACTGTTCTATAGTTCCCTTTTTTTTCTTTGTAGCCCTTCTTAAATATAGGCACAATATTAGCCACCCTCCAGTCTTCAGACGCCTCACTCATGCCCAATGCTGATTCATATTTCTCAGCCAGGGCTCCTGCATTTTCTTCTCTAGCCTCCCACAGCTTCTCGGATATATATCTGATCAAGCCCAGGAGACTTATCTACCTTCATATATTGACACAAAAATATAATATCTTCATGCCCTTCTCCACAGTAAAAACAGAGCAGAAATATTCATTTAGGACCTTGCCCATCACCTGCGACTCCACACAAAGGAGATCACTTTGGTGTCTGAGGGGCTCTATGGAGTTACCCTCTTTCCCGTAATGTACATAAAATCTCGTACGGTTTTCCTCATTATCTGCGAGAGCTATATCTTGTCCCCTTTTTGCCCTCCTGATTTTCTTCTTAAGTAGGTTCCTCATAATTTTATATACTTCTATCAGGTCTCCCCGCAACCTCTGGTGTTCCATAGAAAACAATCCACGTTTGTCCAACCTCCCCCTGCACCCAATTCCCCTTAATCCATGCATCATTCTGGTAAATCTCATCTGCACCCTTTCCAAAGTCTCCACATCCTTCCTGTAATGGGGCGACCCGAATTGCACACATAATTCCAAATGTAGCCTAATCAATGTTCTATAAAGCTGCATCATCACATCCTGACTCTTATGCCCTGACCAACAAAGGCAAACATACCATATGCCTTCTTTATCATTTGATCTACTTGTGTTGCAATTTTCAGAAAGCTATGGATGTGGAAACTCCAGCATCTCTCTGTTTATCAATGCTGTTGAAAGTCATGCCAATTAATTGTATATTTTCCCCCTTACATTTGACTTCGCAAAGTCCAACACCTCACACTTGCTCAGATTAAATTCTATCTGCCATTTCCCGCCCATTTCTGTAGCTGATCTATATCCCGTTGTACACCTATATATATATCACGAAAAGCAGAACTGCATTGGTGACAGACCTCCAGCCTGAATATTGTCCTTTCACCACAACCATTGATCTTTTATCAGTAAGTCAGGTCTGAATCCAGCCAACCAAGTCACTTTTATTCCTGTACACCTTAAACTTCTAGATCAGCCTATTATGGGAAACTTTATTAAATGCTTTACTAAAATCCATGTAGACAACATCCACCACCCTACCCTCATCAGTAACCCTCGTCACCTCCTTACAAAAATTTGATCAAGTTAGCAAGACACGATCTGATTGTTCAAAGCTTGCTGACTATCCCTAATTAACCCATCCTCCCCCAAATGGGAATAAATCCTATCTCGAAGTATCTTCTTCAATAGCTTCCCTACCATTGACATAAGGCTCACAGGCCTACAATTCTCTGGATTCTCTATTATTCCCTTCTTAAATAAAGGAACAACCCTCCATTACCCTCAACTCCTCCAGGACCTTGGCTGTGACTAATGAAGAAGCAAAGATCTTTGTCAAGGCTCCCGCAATGTGCTCTCTTGCCTCACTCAATAACTTGGGATAAATCCCATCACGTCCTGGGGATTTATCCACCCCAATGATCTTCAAGATCCTCTCACCCTCTCTTCTTAATCTCAAACTACCCCTGAATATTAGTGTTCTCCATTTCCTTCTCCTTGGTGAAATCAGCTGTAAAGTAGTCATTTAGTAACTCTCCTACATCACCAGACTCCAAGCACAAATCCCCCTCTTGATCCTTGATGGTCCTACCTTCTCCCTGTTTTTAATATAGGTTTTGATAAAGGCTTTGGGATTTTCTTTCATCCGACTCGCCACAGCCATTTCAAGGCCCCTTTTGATCCTTCTAACTGCCTGCTTCAGCTCTTTCCTTTATATTCCAAAGGTCTTGTTTGATTCCATTATCTTAAATCTTGCATGCACTACCTTTTTCTTTTTGATTAAATTTACAACCCCTTTGGTTCTCAAGCTCAACCTCAAGGTTCTCTTACTTTGCCATCCTTATCCCTCTTTACGTGGAACATGCCAGTTCTGAACATTTGTCAACCGTTTTTTAAACGACTCCCACATGTCAGATGCAGACTTACTCAATAACAATTGCTCCCAGTGTACCCTCCTGAGCTCCTACCTAATAAATTTGTAATTTGCCCTACTCCACTTTCATACTTTCCTATAAGGACCAGCCTTCTCCCTATTCAAAGCAATCTTAAAACGTATAGAGTTGTAGAAAATCCTCTTCCACTGCAACACCAGTCATCTGGCCAGGCTCATTTCCCAACACAAGGTCCAGTGTATTCTCTTCTCAAGTTGAACTATCTATATACTGTTTTAAGAAACCTTCTTGGATACACTTCACAAATTCTGCCCCGTCTAAGTCTCCTCATTTAGCCCTGAGCAAATCCCAGTCAATATGGGGAAGTTAAAGTTACCCAAGAATACAACCCCATTGCTTTGGCATCTTTTGTAAATCTGTCTACATAACTGTTCCTGCATCTATTGCTATTGGGGAACCTAAAGTACAATCCCATCAGAACCCTTCCACCTTTCTTATTTCGAAGCTCCACCTATATAGCCTCAGCGGATAAACCCTCCAGTATGTCCTCCCTAAATGTTGCAATGACAGTCTCTCTAACTAGGAGCACAACTCCCCCACCTCTTCTCCCTCCCACTTGAAACATCCAAATCCCAGAACATTGAGCTGCCAGTCATGTCCTTCTATCAACCATGTTTTCGCAATGGCCATAACATCACAGTCCCAAGCACTGATCCACACTCTAGGTTCATCTGCTTTTTTCGCAATACTTCTTGTATCACACATCAGCCCATCAGCATCGCCATATTCCTTCACCTCTCCATGCCTATCCTTCCTTTGAGACTTACTTACGTAATCTTCACCTTCCCATTACTCATTCCAATTTTTAACCTATTACTCTGGTTCCCACCTCCCTGCCTCACTAGTTTAAATTTTCCCATGTAGCACTAGCAAATCTCCGTGCTAAGATATTGGTCCCCCTCCAGTTTAGATGCAACCTGTTCCTCTTGTTCAGGTCACCTTTGCCCCAGAAGAGATTCCTATGATGTCAAAATCTGAATCCCTGTCCCCTGCATCAGCTCCTGCACCACTTATCATCTGTCTTATCTTCCTAATTCTACATACACTAGCACGAGGAGCCAAGAGTAATCGAGAGATTACTATCCTCGGAGTCCTGCTTTTTAATCTTCTGCTTAGCTCCCTATATTCAATTCACACAACCTCATCCCATTTCCTACCTTTGTCAGGAATATTCTGTTTGGAACTTTCCACATCACAGGGAATATCTTCTCCATCAACTCCACTAAATGGCATAAATCACCTCAACAAGCCACCTCAAAATAGTGCACAGAATGGAGTGTGCCCTTTGTCACACTATGTCTCTGCTAATCGTAATGCCAAATAAAATGAATCCAATCTGCCTGCATATAAATGTTTAATTGTTATGTATACCACTAATGGAACAGTGAAGATCTCACTTGCATTAGCATAACAGTCCTGTAAACACAATATACTTAGAAATATATAAACGAATATTCAATAAATTAATTAGAGCTGCACAGTGCTGTAATTAATTTGTAAGGATTTATGGGATTATGCTAGTGTCTGTGGATCGCTGGTCGGCGCGGACTCGATGGACCAAAGAGCCTGTTTCCGAGCTGTATCTATAAACTATAATAATTTCAAGGTAAATTTATTGTCATATGTACCAATTAAGGAAATTTGAGTTACCATACAGCCATACTAAGTGAAAAGCAACAAGACACACAGCCACATAAAATAAAATTTAACATAAACATGTTACCATGTTTAGGTAGACACAAAATACCGGTGTAACTCAGCGGGTCAGGCAGCATCTCTGGAGAGAAGGAATGGGTGACATTTCGGGTCGAGACCCTTCTTCAGACTGATGTCAGGGGAGGGGGCGGGTCAAAGATAGGATGTAGTAGGAGACAGGAAGACAGTAGGCGAACTGGGAAGGGGGAGGGGAAAGAGAGGGACAGAGGAACTATCTAAAGTTAGAGAAGTCAATGTTCATACCGCTGGGGTGTAAACTGCCCAAGCGAAAGATGAGATGCTCTTCCTCCAATTTGCACTGGGCCTCACTATGACAATGGAGGAGGCCCAGGACAGAAATGTCAGATTGGGAATGGGAGGGGGAGTTGAAGTGCTGAGCCACCGAGAGATCAGGTTGGTTAAGGTGGACTGAGCGGAGGTGTTGAGCGAAACGATTGCCGAGACTGCGCATGGTCTCGCCGATGTAGAGAAGTTGACATCTGGAACAGCGGATATAATAGATGAGGTTGGAGGAGGTGCAGGTGAACCTCTGCCTCACCTGGAAAGATTGTTTGGGTCCTTGGATGGAGTCGAGGGGGGAGGTAAAGGGACTGGTGTTGCATCTCCTGCGGTTGCAGGGGAAAGTACCAGGAAGGGGGTGGTTTGGGTGGGAAGGGACGAGTGGACCAGAGAGTTATGGAGGGAGCGGTCTCTGCAGAAAGCAGAAAGGAGTGGAGATGGGAAGATGTGGCCAGTAGTAAGATCCCGTTGGAGGTGGCAGAAATGTTGGAGGATAATTTGTTGTATGCGACGGCTGATGGGGTGGAAGGTGAGGACAAGGGGGACTCTATCCTTGTTACGAATGGGGAGAGGGGGAGCAAGAGCGGAGCTGCGGGTTATAGAGGAGACCCTAGTGAGAGCCTCATCTATAATGGAAGAGGTGATCCCCCGTTTCCTAAAGAATGAGGACATCTCTGATGCCCTAGTATGAAACACCTGATCCTGGGCAGATGTGGCGTAGACGGAGGAATTGGGAGTAGGGGATAGAGTTTTTACAGCAAACAGGGTGGGAAGGAATGTAGTCAAGATAGCTATGGGAGTCAGTAAGTTTGTAGTAGATGTCGGTCACTAGTCTGTCTCCTGCGATGGAGATAGTGAGATCCAGAAATGGTAGGGAGATGTCAGAGATGGTCCAAGTATATTTAAGAGCAGGATGGAAATTAGTGGTGCAATGTATGAAGTCAGTGAGTTCTGCATGGGTACAAGAGGTAAAGGGACTGGTGTTGCATCTCCTGCGGTTGCAGGGGAAAGTACCAGGAAGGGGGTGGTTTGGGTGGGAAGTTGTCAATGTAGCGGAGGTAGAGTTCAGGGATGGGGCCAGTGTACGCCTGGAACAGGGATTGTTTGACGTACCCTACAAAGAGGCAGGCATAGCTGGAGCCCACACGAGTGCCCATAGCTACTCCTCGGATTTGGAGGAAATGGGAGGAGTCAAAGGAATTGTTGAGGGTAAGAACCAGCTCTGATAGGCAGCGGAGAGTATTGATTGATGGAGATTGGCTGGTTCTGCGGTTGAGGAAGAAACGGAGGGCTTCAGTGTTTATGTTAATATTAATCACAATGCTAGTTCAAAAATATACATGGTCTTTAGTGCAACCAAAAGACAGTCCATAAAAGTTCATAGTTGAGGTTAGTGTTGTTTAGTGTTCTAGAGCCTGATGGTTCTTGGGAAGAGCTGTTTTTGAACCTGGTAGTCAATAGTTTTCAGACTCTTATACCATCTTCCCAATGGTTAGAGTGAAGTAAGAGCATGGCCAGAGTGGTATGGATCTTTAATGATACTGGCTGTCTTTTTGAAGCAGTGCCTCCTATAGATTCCTTTGTGGATCCTCAACTTTCACCTTCTGAAGTCAATAATCAGCTCCTTGGTCTTGCTGGTGTTGAGAGCAGGATTGTTATTCTGCACAATTCAGTCAAATTTTCAATCTCCTCCTACACTCTGACCTATCATTACCCAATATTTGTCCATCAACGGTGATACGGATGAGGGATTTAAAGACGTCATTGGAATTTTTTTTTTGCAACTAGATCCTCATCAACAGGACACTATCTGTATGTTTTGGCAATAATACCAGATGTTTCAAATTAAGAGAGAGACTTGATTTCTGAATTTGATAAGTTTCCCATCTATGTAGAATGCTGGTGGTCAAACCATGCATAAAGCCTATTTGAACTAAGATAAAACGTGTAATTGAATGTTGAAAACTGACCATGGATGTTAAAATGGAATCAGACTAAGAATAACTTCCCAATTAGGAAGTTTTGCCAAAAGAGTGGTCAAAGAGTATACTTATTAAATAGTCAAAAGTTTAGAATTACCATATCACATGATGAAATCAATATTAATGAACTATAGCTCTGCAAAATGTAAACATTTTATAATGCTGAAACTTTCCACAAGAAGAATTTTAAGTTGAATATTAATTACTTTTCCCAAGAAGCTAGTGGGTTAAATGGAACCAGTATTTTTTATGTTGCTATCAATGGAGCTGTTCCAGTTGGCTAGAGTGAAATTGTCTGGGGAACAAGACTAAGTGGCCTACTCACCCTCCTCGCCCAAAATGAATGAGCTTTTCTAAGTAGACAGAACAACACATTTCACTTAAGAACTTTTTTTTTTCAATGTAAGCATTAAAACGTTAATGCTGTGTAAGTTAATCTACATTTGCCTTCATATCATATAGCAAATATGGGCTACTCACTTCAGAAAACCTTCTTCAATTCCCTTCTTTAAGCAAAGCTTTTAAGTATTTAACAGCACCAACAAAAATATCTTAACGATTTCAGGATTTGTCCAATGCTAGTCTACTACACCTGGTAGCCTAAACACTAAATCAAATGTTCCCTCAACATTAACACTAAAGTTTAAACATTAACACTAAACATTAAAGTTTAAGCTGCAATTACTCCACCGAAAATTCATCATCAATTAGAAAGTTATGTGCTTACCACATACAGTTGCTTCCAGAGCAGCACCCAATCTTGTAATGTGGCAGTAATCTCAGTAACAATACAATCTTCCACGGGAACGACTGTTTCAAACTGGCTGCAAAATAATATACAAAAGGTTGGGTTAATAGCCCATCAACTTTTACAACAAAATTAATATTTATCGCAAATCTGTCTATCAAACTGAGCAAGCAGGGCGATGACAAATGTAATTATTTTCTGCTAGAAAATTTGACCTGCTAGATTCACAACTTGTACAGATTAATGAGTATTCTGCAAAGCAGACATATTCACCATAACACATATGGTAAGCTCAATTCATTTTTGAAGCCTAGCTCGTAAGCACACTCATTGCCTTGTACCAATGTGTTTGCAGTTCAGAAGATCAATGACGGAATGATTTAAACTAATAGGGTTAGGTGAGGAGAAAACACTAAATATGATGCAAAGGAAAAAAAACTGTAATCAAAAGGGTAATCTGAGGAATGTATCCCAGAGGTATAAGAAAGAGGATGATTGAAAAGTACAGAAAACTATAGGAAAACACCTCTAGATTTTAGATTTAGATTTAGAGATACAGCGTAGAAACAGGCCCTTCGGCCCATCGGGTCCGCGCCACCCAGCGATACCCGCATACTAACACTATCCTACACCCACTAGGGAAATTTTTTACATTTGCCCAGCCAATTAACCTACATACCTGTACGTCTTTGGAGTGTGGGAGGAAACCGAAGGTCTCGGAGAAAACCCACGCAGCTCACGGGGAGAACGTACAAACTCCGTACAGATGGCGCCCGTAGTCAGGATCGAACCTGAATCTCCGGCGCTGCATTCACTGTAAGGCAGCAACTCTACCGCTGCGCCTCCGTGTCACCATGTAGAATAATGGATCGTGTTACAATCTTTGTATGAATGTGCAAAGCATCAGTAATATCATGAAATTGTAGATATTAATTAAAACAGAGGTAGGTGATGGCATAGTTATGACAAAGCAATTTTTGATTTAGTTTGGAAGAAAGTGGTCATTAAACATTACTGTTGTCAGAACGCACAGAGGAAAAAAGAGCTTGCATTATAAACTATGAACATTATAGGAGTGCTCACATGAGATCTGCTTAGGTTAAGTTCAGAAATAACAAAATGAGAATCCACTACTTTAATGAGAATTTAAAGGGTAGTCTTCAAAGAGCCAATACTTGGATATTTTCTTTGTCGAGTTAGATTCTAGTATTAACAAAATGAACATTAATGAACTCTCCAAAATGTTAAATATTTTTTCAACATTATCAATTTCTCATGAAGAATTCTCTGCTGAATATGGAAAACATTTCCCAAAAGAAACAAGGTAAAAGAGTGAGTCAATTTTTGATGCTGCAACAGGTTCCTTGAGGATGATTGCAGAGTGAAACTGTGAACACATATACATTTAACCACGTCTAAAAAGACTCTTATCCCTCAGCTTCTGCCTTTTCAAAACCAGATTAAGAATAAGGATTAAGTGATGTATATACAGCACAGCTAAAATAATATTAAAATGAAAACTGAATATCTAATGACAAATAATGAACATTTTTTATTATACTTTACTGGTGGAAGACTTTCATCATAAGCCACAAAGACAAAATTGAAGGGATTTTGTCTGTGTAGCACCTTATGTAATACTTCAGAAGTATTTCAAAGTTCATAAATTAAGATTCAATTCTTCATACATTATGTTGATATTTGCAGGTTCGTGATAGTGGAGCGATAAAGATGCAGTAATAGAGCAAAGTAGGTTCAAAAAGGTTAAAATGAGTGATTATTTAATTTGTATTTATAATGCTATATTGTTGAGCAAGTAATATTATGCAACTTTCTGGTCTTTGATTGGTCATATGGATCTTCAACATGTGCCTGAATTAGTTAAATATGTAAACCCATTTAAATTGCATCAAATATACAGCAACAGCCACCGAAAACAAGGAGAGACCATCAGGACTATAATGAGTACTTTGTCACTTTGTCGGCGCCAGATATGTGGCGACTCTGCATACTTGTGTGTTGTGCGCAAAAGCAAAGATTTTCCCTGTATCTAGGTACATGTGAGCATAAAGTATCATTGAATTGATAGAGTGATAGGGGCCAAACGCAGTCATACGAGACTAGTGTAGATGGGGTATAATGGAGGGTGTGGGTATGTTGGGCTGAAGGGCCTGTTTCCATGACTATGACTCCAATCACACAAAACCTAGCAAGCAGATTTAACAAGAAGTTAGAAGGCAAATAGCTTTTTGGCCTTTGGTATAAAGGGATTTGAATTTAAAAAGAGAGGTTTTGTTGCAACTGTTGGTGATGCCTCACCTGGAATATTGTGCACTTTTTGGTCACCTAACTTAAAAAAAATCTAATAACATTAGAAGCAGTACAAAGAAGATTTACCAGGCTAATTCCTAGGATGAGAGGTTTGTCCTACCAAGAGGGACTACATAGTTTAGATCTGAATTCCTTAGGCGTTTGGAGGAATCAGGGATGCCCACTCTATCATTTAAGATCCTAATGGGGCTTGGCAAGTTAGATTTTTAAATGTTTTCATTTGTAGAATAATCTCAAACAAGGGGCTTTTACTCTATGGAGCCAGTCATTTAAAGCTGAGAAATTTCTTCTCAGAATTTGGTGATTTTCTGGAATTCGTTGTCCCAATACCAGTGGAAACTGGATCATTAGTCATATTTAAATTGAAGGTAGATACATATTTGATGGATCAGGGAATAGAGGGGGATAGAGAAATGTTACAGAAGATGACATGATACCAGCATAGATCAACCTTGATCATATTAAATGGTGGAGTAGGCATGCAGGTCCCAATGCCCTCAACAGCTCCTCTTTGTTGTGTTCCCTACAATTAGTGAAAACATTCTGCAAGTCAGAGATCAATTGCATTAGGAGTTCAGGCCATCTCAGCACCATGATGGATTCTCAGGACATGAGCTCTGCTTCAGTATGAGATTTATTCAACAACTGGTCAAATAACACTAGCAGCAAAATCAGTTGATCCGTTGATCAATTCCATTCTGCAATACAGTACAACTGGAATCTCAAGGAACACAACTATGTACCACATGTGAGCTGCAGCATTCAATCTGTTCACTCCCACTATGAAGACAAAGCATTATCTACATCTCTTTTCTCAAGATGCCATTATCTGCACACTCTGTGCTTATATCCAAAATATTGAATAAATATAATTAACTTCTACGTGTCATTCTGTGCCACCAATAAGTTATATACTCATGCTGTGTGTCTTCTCTGTGGATTGTCATCTTGTCATGGTGGAGAAGCTTGTGTGGTCCTGAGAGCAATGCCGTCTGGAGCTATGCTCCTGGTAGGGTCACCCATGGCAGTAAGGTCGAGGGGGAGGTCCCTGACAAAGAGCAATCCAACGAAGACCTCAACGGTGAAACAGGCGGAGGATGATGGTTGACTTTAGTGGAGCGTCACAACGGCTGGGAAGGCTGATGAAGGCCGCAGTGGATAGGTGCTATAGACGGGAAGATAGACGCTCCTGCCCCCACGAGTCTCGGGCAGATGAGGCTCGTCAGCCTGGGAAGGCAGTCCTTCTAGGAGAGGGAAAACTGATCTAAAACCTCCACTGCCTTGTGGCCATATCCAGTCATGGAAAAGGCTCCAGGAGTAAACCTCAAGAAAAATCCGGAGTCGGAGTCCCTAAGGCAGTCCGTCGTTGTCTACAACCTCTTTCTGGCAACTCCTGCGACGGCGCTGGTGCCAAACTGTAACGGCTCTGCTGTTCCTTTGGATCAATCAGCGACGTGGAGAGGGGGGATGTGCTGCATGGGCAACATCCTGTCCTTCATATGACATCGCCTAGGCTTGCATCTGACCACACATCGACGCTGTTCTAGCCAAGGTTTGGAGCAAGCAGCCAACAACCAGGATGCATCACCCATGGTCAGCCATGACCGAGGGGAGCCTTAGAACTTAGAACATACTGTGTATGTGTGCCTCTACCAATGTTAAACATGCAGATTCTCACATATGTTTTAAGCTGGAACTCTTAAACTTAACTAATGTTTCTTCCCAATGCGGAATTATAAAACTACTTAATGAATGAATGAATTATACTTTATTATCATATGTGACATATCACAGTGAGATTCCTTATTTTGCATACCCAAGGTCCCTTGGGATGCCGGGTCCCTCTTTGTTCTCAGCGGCCCATCCGACCTCTTGCACCCATGTGGCCCATCCGACCTCCGGCACCCTCCCCCAACCCATCCTCGACCATCGGCGCCTGTGACCTTGACCACCATCGCCCGTGACTTAGACCGTCGTCACCCGACCTCGACCGCCAGCACCATCCTCATCCACAACCACGGACGTCACTCTCGACCACTGGCCTGACCTCGACCGCGGCTACTCTGTCCAGACACAAACTGTTGGGTTCAGGTGTCCCTTAATCTCAGGGTAGAATGATCCTGTGAAGAACCTATAAATGGTCCATTTGAATGGAATTGAAATGAAGTTACTTCAAAAAAAACAATCAAATTTGAGGAGAACTTATATCTCTATTTGTATATTAGTGGCCCCTAATGTTTTTGCTGCATATCCCATTCCAAATTAGCATTTCCCAAGTACTTTCCATGCATCTTTGGCAAGGAGAAAAATGGGCAATGCAAATAACAGGTCTTCCTTTCCTGCTTACTATTCAGGCTCTAGGGACATCATGAGTTGCCGGTGGGGTAAGGTGATGGGTACAAAAAACAGCTAAGCAAGCCATCATCTGGCTTCTTAATCAGTTGTGTATCTTCTAACCATGGAATACAAAAGGCTAACAATTCCCTTAGTTAGTCATGTGAATCGAAAGCAAAAACAGCAGCTGCTGCTTTGGCTTTAGGCTGGCCGACTAAAAAACCGCTGGTAAATGCTCAGAGCTTTATACTACAGCTGTTAAGCCCATATAGTAGAGGCAGGCATCCCAAGAATGAAAGAAAAGGCTGCAAACACAATTAGAACATATAAAAGAGTACAGCGCAGGAACAGTCCCTTCGGTCCACAATGTCTATGCTGAACATGATGCCGTTAATTTCCTCTGCCTCCACGTGATCCATATCCCTCCATTCCTTGCACATCCATGCAGTTATCGAGAAGTCTCTTTAATGTCAATGTTGTATCTGCCTCCACCACCAGTGCATCCCAGGCATCCACCACTCTGTGTGTAAAAAACTTGCCTACAACATCTCCTTTAAACTTACCCCCTCTGACTGAAAAGCAATGCGCTCTAGTCTTTGACTAGATTTCCAATCTGGGAACAATGTTCTGACTCTCGACACTATCTATTCCTCTCATACCTGTACATACTTCTATCAGGTCTACCCCTCAACCTCTGAGGCTCCGGAGAAAACAGTCCAAATTTATCCAACTCTCCTTATAGCTAATACCCTGTAATCCAGGCAGAATCCTGGTAAACCACCTCTGCGACCTCTCCAAAGCCTCTAATATCCTTTCTGTAATAGAGCGATATGAATTGCACGCAATACTCCAAATGTGGCCTGACCAAATTCTATAAAGCTGCAGCATAACTTTCTGAGTCCTGTAATCAATGCCTCAACTGATGAAGACAAACATACAATACACCTCCATGTGCAGGAAAGAACTGCACGGTAGCGCAGCGGTAGAGTTGCTGCTTTACAGCGAATGCAGCGCCGGAGACTCAGGTTCGATCCTGACTACGGGTGCTGCACTGTAAGGAGTTTGTACGTTCTCCCCATGCGTGGGTTTTCTCCGAGATCTTCGGTTTCCTCCCACACTCCAAAGACGTACAGGTATGTAGGTTAATTGGCTGGGTAAATGTAAAAATTGTCCCTAGTGGGTGTAGGATAGGGTTAATGTGCGGGGATCGCTGGGCGGCACGGACTTGGAGGGCCGAAAAGGCCTGTTTCCGGCTGTATATATATGATATGATATGATATGATATGATATGATATGATATGATATGCTGGTTTAAATCGAAGGTAGACACAAAATGCTGGAGTAACTCAGGCAGCAGCATGGCAACATCTCTGGACAGAAGGAATGGGTGGCGTTTCAGGTCGAGACCCTTCTTCAGACCTCCATTACCACTCTCATCTACTTGTATTGTCACTTTCAAGGAGCGATGGACCTGGACTCCCATATTCCCTCTGTACATCAATTAAGTGTCTTGTGTTAAGGGTCTTGCTGTGAACGTTCCCCTTACATGCGACGTCCCAGGGTGCAACACCTCACACTTACTCGGATTTAACTCCATTTGCCATTTTTATGCCCATATCTATAACCAATATCAATCCTGCAGTAGCCTCTGACAGCCTTCTTCACGGTGTGCAACTCCACCAATTTTGGTGTTGTCTGCAAACTAATCAGTCAACCCATCTACACATCCAAGTCATTTATATATATATCACAAACAACAGACCTCCAACCAGAATTCCACCCTTCCACCACTACCCTTTGGGTAAAGCAGTTCTGAATCTAAACCACCAAGCCAATGTGGATCCCATGCATCTTAATCTTCTGGATTAGTGGAGCATGAAAGACATTGTCAAATGTCTAAATAAAATCCATGTAAACAACATCCACTGCCCTACCTGGATCGATCAGCTTTGTAATTTCCTCAAAAAACTCAATCATGGTTGTAAGACATGACCTGTTGCGGACTGTTCCTATTTATCCCATTCTCTTCCAAATGTGAGCAAATCCTATCATGAAGAATCCTCCAATAGCTTGATGCAATGCACTCCCCCCCGGACCTTTCACTAATGCGCTCCCCTGCCCCCCCCCCCCCCCCCCCCCGGACCTTTCACTAATGCGCTCCCCACCCCCCCCACCCCCCCCCCGGAGCACAGCCGCCCGTCCCAGCCTGCCATTCCTCAGATCGGGCCGCGCTGACCGCCGGGAGGTGTCGTCGCCTCTCCCGCTTCGTGAGGGGGGCACCCGCCCGACTGACGGCAGTGCTGAGGGGGGATGGAGTGGGTGAAGGGGGGGGGGGGAGGGGGGGGGATGGACTGGGTGAGGGACTGGGTGAGGGGGAGGAGGAGAGGGGGAGAGGGAGGAGGAGGAGAGGGGGGAGGAGGAGGAGGAGGAGGAGGAGGAGGAGAGGGGAGGAGGAGGAGGAGAGGAGGAGGAGGAGGAGGAGGAGTAGAGGGTGGGGAGAGGGGGAGAGGGGGGAGGAGGAGAGGGAGGAGGAGGAGGAGAGGGGGAGGAGGAGGAGGGGGGAGCGCACTCCATTCCCACCTCAACCCCCCTCCATTCCCACCTCAACCCCCCATTAAAACTCCCCCAAACCTCTCCTGCATTAACTGAAATTGTGTTTAGGATTTTTCTTCCAAGTCCCACTCACGCACTCCATTCCCACCCTTAATCCCCCTTAAAACCCCCAAACCTGTGCTGCATTAACTTAAATTGGTTTCAGGTTGTTTTTTTAAGTGCCCCACTAACCCACTCCATCCACACCTCCTCAACTCCTTATCATCTCCCCCACAACCCACTCCCTTATCCTCTTCTCACCCACTCCATCCCCCAGCCCCATTATCCCCCCCCTCTCTCTTCCATCCTTCATTCACCCAATTCATCCCCCCTGAACCCCCTTTGAAACTCCCCCAAACCTCTGCTGCATTGGTCTAACACTCAGCCACTCCATCCCTCGCGTTCCCGAGTGGGGGCAGGGGAGGGGCAAGTGGGGGTGGCTAGGGGGGATGGAGTGGGTTATTAGGGGGAGGAGGGAGGATAAGGGGGGATTGAGTGGGTGGTTGAGGGTGCTAAAATACCAGAGAGGCTTTGGGTCTAGGCCTCACTCAATCATACCCTCTCCCCTTCCCTGCTTCCCCCCCCCTAGAGGAATGGGCCCAACGGGTCCACTTGGTCTAGTCTATTACTAAAACTCTCATCTTGTATATTTGTTTTCGAAATACGACTGGGAAAGGGGGTGGGGAAGAGTGAGAGTGGGGGAGGAGAGAGTGGGGGAGGAGGTGGGGGGGAAAGAGGGGGGTGGGGAGGAGAGAGTGGGAGGGTGGGGGAGGAGAGAGGGGGAGTGGGGTGGGGGGGAGAGTTTTATTTAAATTGATCCTATATTTTAAAAGTGAGAGAGATTTTAAAGTTTAAAACTTTCATTTCTGAACACATTTTTTCAAAGTGCTGTGCGTATGACGTCACCATTGGGCACGCACGGCCTCTCTCCTCACTCGCACAAACAAGATGGACGCCGTTAGTGGAGCAGTCCGCCCGCAATCAGGGGCTCCCCTCTCCTCTCTCCCCTCGCTTCTCTCCTCCCGCCGCTCGCTTCTCTCCTCCCTCTGCTCGCTTCTCTCCTCTCTTCCCTCACACTCCCACACCCGGGGAACACTCCGAGCAGGAGGGAGATGGTCCACTCATCCTTCCATTCCATCCATTCAACCCGCGGCGTCCTCGAGTTCCCGCTATCGCCCGGGACCTCCTCACGCTCCGCCATCTTGTGCACGCCTCCGGCCTCGAGTAGTCCCAGCCCCTGCCGCGCTATCCGCCTCCCACCTCTGCTGGTTTTTACCGCGAAGTCCGCCTCCAGTAGTCACGGGCTGCCACCGTCCTCGAGTACTCCCAGCTCGGCCAGGCCACAGCCGCCGCACTCCGGAGCTCCCTCCTCCTCCTCCCTCCATGCACGGATAGTGGTAGGTGGCTTTCACCGCCAATGGGTCCGCGGAGGGCAGTGGGCGTGGGGCCCGAGTGGGTGGAGGGGAGGCTGGGGGTCGTAGTGAGGGGGAGGGGGGGGATGGCAGGGGGGATGGATTGGGTGAGGGGATGGAGGGGGGAAGGAGTGGGTGAGTGGGGGGAGGGAGGGAGGGAGGGATGGATGGGGTGAGTGGGGTGGGGAGGGGGATGGAGTGGGTGAGATGGGGGAGGGGGGATGGAGTGGGTGAGTGGGGGGATGGGGTTGGTGAGGGAGGGGGAGATGGAGTGGGTGAGGGGGTGGAGTGTATGGGGGGGATGGGATGGGTGGGGGGGATGGAGTGGGGGGAGTGCCGAAGAACCCCTAAGACTGGAGGGGGGGAGGGGAGGAGAGGAGGTAAGGGGGTATGGTGGGTAAGGGGGGGAGGGAGTGAAAAGGGGGGTTGAGGGGGTAAGTGTGGGGGGAGGAAAAGGGGTGGACGTCGGGTAGGGGAGGGTGCTACACCAATGCAGGAGAGCTTTGGGCCTAACGGATGTCCGCCGGATCAATGCGTGCACGGTTGGGGAGGGTTGCCATGTTGTGTTCAGCTCCGGCGCGTCCGCAGTTGGGGGAGAGTTGCCATTTTGTGCTCAGCTCCGCCCACACTTTTGACGCCCAAATGGTCTGGGTCCGACGTGCGGGGAATGCTGGCGCTCCACGCTCTGATTGGTCGCTGGCGCATCCTGATTTGCTCCTGCCACTCACCCCCATGTGGGGTCCATTGATTGGCTCTGATCTCCCACTCGACGCCCGATTGGTCCGGCTCCCATGTGGGGGGAGCGCTGATGCCCCCCGCTCTGATTGCTCGCCAGGAAGTCCTAATTTGCTCCTGCCGTTCATCCCCACGTGGAGTCCAATGATTGGCTATAACCTCCCGCTCGATGCCCGATTGGCCCGTGTCCCCACATCGGGTCGAATGATTGGCTCCGACCTCCTGCTCAACGCCCAATTGGTCCGGGTCCCACGTGGGGGGAGCGGTTTCTTCCCGCTCAAAGCAACTGCCGTCGCAGTCGAGCTGACGCTGCTGCTGAATGAGGGCATAGTCTCGAGGATCTCCAAGAGAGGATTTTACCCATAAAAAGCAAAGACAATCCAGATAGGATTCATTTTATTTTTAAGAAAAAAAACGCCATTTATTTCAAAGGACAAACACGATTTTCCCATGTTGTGATGGAAACCAACGAGGATTGGCCGTCGAGTTGGATGGAAAAAATGGGCCGTGCTTTCCGATCGCTGGTCGCCGTCGTTCCCCGCCACTTGCCGCCGATCAGCGCTGCACACACGGGGCATAGGTAAGTGTCTTTCGCCGTTAACGGGTCCACGGATCTTTAGGGTTGCTGTGCGCGTGGTTGTTTTACATAGCATTTTTATTTTATTGAGATTTATTTTATTTTTAAAAAAAAGCAATTTATTTTAAAGAGACGCGATTTTCCCAAATCACAATGGAAACCCTACGAGGAATAGGCCCAACGCGTCCACTTGTTCTATTACTAAAACTGTCATCTTGTTTATCCCGTTCGTGTTGTTTGTCTCGTGCGTTGCTTGTGTGCTTTTTTCTTCCCTTTGTGTGCGTGGTTTTCACCCACACACACACACACACACACACGATAGCTCGACAATTTTAGGATCACCTTACTCACCATTGTCCTGGGACACTTTCATCCAAGTTTCATTCAATTGGTCTTATATTTTTAAAGTTATAGAGATTTTAAAGTTTAAAAATTACCTTATTAAACCGATTGCTTGCCATGTTCAGTGTATGACGTCACAATGGGACCCGCCCGATTGACAGCCAAGGAAGGATGGAGTGACAGCCAAGGAGGGATGGAGTGGGTGAATGGGTGAGGGGGGGAGGAGGGGGGATAAGGAGGGTTGAAGGGGATAGAGTGTGTGAGTGGGGGAGGGGAGAGGGCTAGACCAATGCAGGAGAAGCTTTGGGTCCACGCCTCGCTCTGGCTGCAGCGCTGGCGGCACGGGGCCGAGGTGAGTGCCATCCTCTCCCCTTCCCTGCCTCCCCTCGCCCTCCCACGAGGGAGGGTTGCCCCACGAGAGATTTGGACCCAACGGGTCCACCTCAGTCTAGCACTGACTATTTCCATACCTGCATTTACTTGCAACATCTGGATGGGTGAGGTTCCAGTCCGTTCTCTGGTAGTGATTTTCTTGGGGGTCAATAAACAGTTCTTATCACATTTACCACATCTCAGAAGCAAGGTCACCGTCCATGTGAAATGTGGCAGTCGATTGTGTAAAGGCCCGAGGACAGCACAATGGTGCAGTGGTAGAGTTGCTACCTTACAGCACCAGAGACCTGGGTTCAATTCTGACTATGGGTGCTGTTTGTATGAAGTTTGCACGTTCTCCCTGTGATCGTGTGGGTTTCCTCCGGGTGCTCCAGTTTCCTTCCACATTCCAAAGATGTAGAGGTTTGTAGTTTAATTTGCTGCTGTAAATTGCCCGTAGCATGTTCGGCAGAACTAGTGTACAGATGATCACTGGTCAGTGCGGACTCGGTGGGCCGATTGGCCTGTTTCCACACTGTACCTCTAAAATAAACTAAACTAAATAAAGCATAAAACTTTTCATGGTGCTCAGACATAACAGTCCTGTCCAACTCCTACTCTCTGCACCTGAAATGTCGAGCAGTGAATTACCGTCCCCTTTACCTCCCAATGGAATTTACTTCCAACATTGTGACTGTAGTCTACATCCCACCCCAGGCAGATGTTTGGCCAGAACCAGAGGAGCTGTGCACTGTGGTTAACAAACACCAGACAGCAAATCCCAATATACAGCAACATCATTCTAATTCCAACAGATTTCAAGTCTATTTTTAAAAGCCAGATTAGCAGAAATTTAATGGAATAATTCTAAAATGGTAAACAAAACAAAGATAATATATGATTAATATTATTTTATTAAAAATAATTCTAACATTGCAATTGTTAATCTGTAATTGAACATAATCCCATAAATACTTCCACAAAAAATTCAAACTAAATGCTCAGAATTATGATAAAGAAGATTTCTCCCTCAGGGATAAAAAGATGGAGTGGCCTGCAATTAAGACTGAAAGGTAGAGGACTAAAACGCCACTTCTCGAGCATCCTACTTCATCTATAAATCTATCCCTAGCCTTCATTTGCCCCAAAATCCAACCCTTGCCTTCATTTTGGGAAATCAGACCTCCTGGCTGTGGTCCATGTTGCATATGGACACTGACTAAATAGCGTAACTCCTGTGGTACAATGCTGGTCAGGGGAGGCAGAAGAACGACTCTGCGATTGTTTGGAGTTGGTGGACCGGGCAATGTTGAAGGACGCAGCAATGACCTGAACTAATATGCCATAGTTATTACTGACTTCATAAGGAAATTCGTGAAGGAGTATATCCCCATCAAAACCATGCAAGTGTGTAGAAAGGAACTGCAGATGCTGGTTGACACCGAAGATAGACACAAAATGCTGGAGTAATGCAGCGGGTCATGCAGCATCTCTGGAGAAAAGGAATAGGCGAGGTTTCGGGTCGAGATCTTTCTTCAGACTGAGAGTCGGGAGAGGGCAACTAGAGGTATGAAAAGGTACGAAGAATAAATGAATGAAAAGTATGAAAAGAACAAATCAAAGCCTGTACCTATTATCAAGGAAAGGTGGAGCCCACAATGGTCCATTGTTGGCTGTGGAAAAGGTGATAATGAGAGGATACGAACAGTGAAACTAAGCAGGACGACAGTGAAACAAGTAGAACGACTAAGTGGGGGAGGGAATGCAAGAGTTACTTGAAATTAGAGAAATAAATATTCTCTATTTCGCTGGGTTGTAAGCTGCCAAGTGAAATATGAAGTGCTGTTCCTCCAATTTTCATAGTGGAGGAGGCCCAGGTCAGAAAGATCAGTGTGGGAATGAGAAGCGGTGAAAATGTTTGGCAGCCAGGAGATCGCTTTGGCCAAGGCAGACTAAGAGTAGGTGTTCAGTAAAACGGTCGCCCAGTCTGCGCTTGGTCTCGCTGATACCTAGGAGCCCATACCTAGAACAGCATGTACAGTAGATGAGGTTGGAGAAGGTGCATGTGAACATCTGCCTCACCTGAAAGAACTGTTGGGGTCCCTGGATGGAGTCGAGGGAGGTATAGGGACAAGTGTTAGCATCTCCTCCGGTTGTAGGGGAAAGTATCTAAGGAGAGGGGGGTTTGGATGGGAAGGAATGAGTGAACCAGGCTGTATGCAACGGCTGATGGGGTGAAAGATGAAAGCCATGCAAGTGTTCCCTAAGCAGAAGCCTTGGATGTAGCAGGAGGTCCACAATCTACTGAGGACCAGATCTTGGGCATTGAAGTCTGGTGATGCAGGTTCATATCAGACGTCCAGGTGTGATCTCGATATAGACATCAGAATGTCAAAGAGAAAGGCAAAGGTGAAACAAAGTGACAGCTCAAGAAGTAGTGAGGCATCACTCTGGGTGAGCACAACGTGTTCTTAATTCGCTTTGAAAGAAAAACCAACACTGTGCCTTCTCAGGATCCCATAGCTCCCGATGGCATGGTAATTGTAGTCCCCGAGACCGATTTTTTTGAAGACGTGAGTAAAAAGGTTGATGAGGGCAGAGCTGTAGATGTTGTGTACATGGTCTTTAGTAAGGCGTTCGACAAGGTGCCGCATGGTAGGCTGCTCTGGAAGGCTAGATCTCATGGGATCCAAGGAGAGATAGCTGAATGGATAGCAAATTGGCTCCATGGAAGGAAGCAGAGGGTGATGGTGGAAGGCTGCTTCTCAGAATGGAGGCCTGGGACTAGTGGTGTGCCACAGGGTTCGGTGCTGGGCCCATTACTGTTTGCCATCTACATCAATGATTTGGATGAGAACATACAGGGCAAGATTAGCAAGATTGCTGATGATACAAAAGTTAGTGGTTTTGCATATAGTGAAGATGGTTGTGAACGATGGCAGCAGAATCTGGATCGATTGGCCAGGTGGGCGGAGGAATAGTTGATGGAATTCAATACAGAGAAGTGTGAGGTGTTGCATTTTGGGACGTTGAACAAGGGCAGGATCTACACAGTAAATGGTAGGCCACTGGGTAGTGTTGTAGAGCAGAGGGATCTAGGAGTACAAGTCCATGGTTCCTTGAAGGTCGAGTCGTAGGTAGATAAGGTGGTCAAAAAGGCTTTTGGCACTTTGGCCTTCATCAGTCAGAGTATTGAGTATAGACGTTGGGAGGATATGTTGCATTTGTATAAGACTTTGGTGAGACCACATTTAGAATATTGTTTTCAGTTCTGGGCACCATGTTATAGGAAAGATATTGTCAAGCATGAAAGGGTTCAGAAAAGATTTGGTGAATAGCAGTGTTTCAGTGCTCAGGTACTGGGTATTATCTTCCTCAGGAAGGAGGGTCTCTTCTGGCGAAGCTGGAGTTGTTGTCAGAGGGATATCCCTCCTTGTTCCAGTCTCCTTTGAGGGCACTGGGCCGTCCGTCCCCTACAACTGGGGTGCGATGGGCAATTCATTACTTCCGGTCTTCCAGAGCCAGTGGGCACTGACCTCTGCACTGCTCCCGGTTTCCCGGAGCTGGGCGCACTCTACTCTTCATTGCTCCCGGTTGCCCGGAGCTGGGTGCCTCTGGCCTCTATAATGGGTCTGAGGATCCCTGCCTGGTGTTTGGGGCCTTGAGGTGGTTGGCCTGTCCTCCTAGTCTCAGTTTCTGCTGGGGTCTCAGCAGTTGTATGGAGTATGCCGACTACACTGGGGCTGTTGGCAAATGCCCTTCTTATCATCTGTACTTAGATGCAGGCTCTTTTAGAGCAGACCCTGTAGAGATGCCCTGCTTCCCTGCACAGGTTGCAGTTCTTGCCTTTCTTAGTCCTTCATCTCATGGCCTTCTTGCTTGCAGTTCTTGTAAATGACTGTGTCTCATTAGGCCGCCACATATCCGGGTTGCATTTGTGACACACCCAGGGTTGTCTGCATACACCATACACCCTTGGTTCCCTCCAATAGCAAACATCAAGAAAGGGTTGATGATGATTCCTTTCCTGTCCACCCTCAGCTTTACCTTCACCTGCCACTTGCTGGTCCAGAACCCGTGCATGTCCTTCAGGAAGGTGAGGACATCCACGACAGGCACATGGAGGTTGAACATGTGTACTGTAATCATCCACTCCTTCTGGGTGTGGAGGGTGAAGAGTGGCTGCATCTTCAGCTGAGACAGCAGAGCTTCGTTCTCCTTCTCCCAGAAGTCTTGGAGCAGATTCTGCAAACCTGCCGGGTGCTTGCAGATGACGTAAAGGTAGCCACTACCCTGGAGGTAGTATATGTCTTTTGCCTCGAAAATGCAGGTCCCCAGCAAGACCTTCGTGATGAAGAGGTCCACTGAGAAGGGGGGGGGGTGGGATTCATGACCATAACCAGTCTGGGGAGAGTAGCAGTGGCCAGGTCTGTGCTTTTCAAGGAAGGGTAAAGCTAGGCAGAACCATAGTGATAGAAGACTGGTTAGTGTGGGGGGCAGACAGGAGATTCTGTGACAGCAAACTGGAGTCCAGGATGGTGTGTTGCCTCCTGGAGCAAGGAGTGACTGCAGAATATTCTCAAAGGGGAGGACGAGCCAGCCGGAAGTTGTTGTGCACGTTGGTACAACTGACATCGGTAGGATAAGAGATGAGGTTCTGCAGAGTGAATACAGGGAGCTAGGCAAAAGGTTAAAAAACAGGACCTTGAGGGTAGTAATCTCTGGATTGCTCCCGGTGACATGTGCTAGTGGTCAAGCAGTCTTTTACCCAGTGTTGGAGAATCAAAAATGAGAGGGCATACGTTTAAGATAAAAGGGACAAGTTTTAATACTAATCTGCGGGGCAAACGTTTTCAATCAGAGGGTGGTGCGTATATGGAACAAGCTGCCAGAGGAGGTAGTTGTGGCAAGTACAATAACAGCATTTAAAAGATACTTGGACAGGTATAAGGATAGGAAAGGTTCAGAGCGATATGGGGCAAAAATGGGCAAATGGGACTAGTGGATGAGTTGGGCCGAAGTGCCTGTTTCTTTCTGTGCTGTATGACTGTAACTCTTTTACTCGGGTGCTGTCTGTGTAATAATAATAATAATAATGCATTTTATTTATATAGCGCTTTTCATATACTCAAAGACGCTTTACAGAGATTTTGAGAACATAGGGAAATGAATAAATAGATAAATAAGTAAATAAATAAATGAACAGAGAAAGGAGACAGAAGGTGAGGTGACCTTCAGTGGTTGAAGGCAATACTGAACAGGTGAGACTTCAGTGATGTTTTGAATGTGGTGAGTGTGGAGAAGTCTCTAACGTTTTGGGGTAGTGAGTTCCATAGGGTGGGAGCAGCGATGGAGAAAGCCCTGTCCCCCCAGGATCTGAGTTTGGTCCGGATGTGGGGGGATAGGAGATTGGCAGCGGCAGAGCGGAGGGTGCAGGTTGGAGTGTGCCTGTGGAGGAGGTCGGTCAGGTAGGATGGGGCCAGGTTATGGAGGGCTTTGTATGTTATGAGGAGGATTTTGTACTGGATTCTCTGGGGGATGGGGAGCCAGTGGAGTTTATAAAGGACGGGGGTGATATGGTCACGGATCGAGGTGTGTGTGAGTAGACAGGCAGCGGAGTTTTGAATGTATTGAAGTTTATTGATGATTTTTGAGGGTGCGCCATAGAGGAGGCTGTTGCAATAGTCCAGACGGGAGGTGATGAAGGCGTGGATGAGGGTTTCTGCAGCTGTGGAGGAGAGGGATGGACGGAGACGGGCAATGTTTTTGAGGTGGAAGAAGGCTGTCTTTGTGATGTGTTTGATGTGTTTGTCGAAGGAGAGGGTTTGATCAAGGATGATTCCAAGATTCCAGATGTGAGGTGAGGTGGATACTGGGAGACCATCAATGTTGAGGATGAAGTTTTGGGTGGATTTGGTGAGCGTTTTTGGACCAATGATGATGATTTCAGATTTGTTGCAATTGAGTTTGAGGAAGTTTGATTGAAGCCAAGATTTTATTTCAGTGATGCAGTTTGTCAGTGTAGAGTGTGTGGTGGGGGAGATTGACTTGGTGGAGATGAGGAGCTGGATATCATCGGCGAAGCAGTGGAAGTTGAGACCATGACGGCGGATTAATTGACCAAGGGGGAAGTTTGTGTAGAGTTTGAACATTCTCCCTATGACTTTGTGGGTTTCCTCCGGATGATCCGGTTTCCTCCCACATCCCAAAGATATGTGGGTTTGTAGATAAATCAACCACTGCAAATTTCCTCGCGAGGATAGGGAGTGAATGCAAAAAATGGTCAACATAGAAGTGGTGTGAATGGGTAATTGATGGTCGGTATGGACTCAGTGGGCTGAAGGGCCTGTTTCAGGCTTTATCTTTCCATCAATCAATCATGTAATAATGTAAAGAATGTGAACATTTTGAGAAAAATAGATTTGGCAGAGAAAAGAAAAATTAAAATAGAATAAAGGCATATTGTGTAAAAGCTATGTGGGAACATGGGCATTAATTTTATGATTTTTTAAAGATTATTCATAAGATGAATATAAGTGTAGTAAAATAATATCACCAAAATGTCCTCCAAGCATATTACATGAAAAAAACATCGAAGGTTAAAAACATCAGCAATAGTATGATTTTCATAAAGAATACGAAAAATACGACATGCAATACTGTAATGTCACCACTGAGGCTGATATCAGAAGAAACTTCTGAATCTGAAAAGGGTGAAGCCTCAGAAAGCATCCAGCCCCAATTGTGTACCTGCCCATGTTGTTATAATCTGCACAGACCAACTGGCTGTGAGGTCAGAGGTCCGCATCTGCTTTAAAAGCACATCACTAATACATGTGCCCAAGATGAATAACGACTAACGTCAGTAGTAATGCAGTGTTCTGAGAGGTTGGTTATAATGCATATTAACTCCTGCCTTAGTAAGAACCATAGATCCACTACAATTCGCCTACCACTGCGAACATAGCCAGGGTGTCGGCCTTTGATGATATTGCCTGCCATCTATGACATTGGCAAAATCAGTACTTGTGATGGACTGGGCAATGTCTATCACTCTCTGTAGCCTCCTTTGTTCCTGGGAACCAACACCTGTAGAAGTTCAAGAGCTTATTTGTCGACATACTGAATCTCCACAATCTTCTCAAGAAACAGAGGCATTGATGCAATCACAAAGTAAGCTCATCAATGTGATAATCAATGGGTGATACAATCCACTAACTCTCCACTCTGCACTGGACCACTGGGCAATAAGAACACGTATGTCTGGCTATTGATCATTGATTAGTGCTCGGCGTTCAACACATCAACACCTCCAAACTTATCATCAAACTCAGAATTGGGTATCTGTTTGTACCTATGTAATTGAATCCTTGACTTCCTCATTGGCCGACTGCAATCAGTACAAATTGGCAACAACACGTCCATGGCGGTGGAGAGAGTCAACAACCTCGAGTTCCTGGGCATGTATATCTCTGAAGATCAGTCCTGGGCTTAGCACATTGATGAGCTTACTTTTTGATTGCATCAACCATACTGTGCTATTTCTTGAGAAGATTGTGGAGATTCAGTATGTCGACAAATACACTCTCGAACTTCTACAGGTATTGGTTGCCAGGAACAAAGGAGGCTACAGAGAGTAATAGACATTGGCAATGTCAGTACTTGTGATGGACTGGGCAAAGTAGTAGATGGCAGGCAATATCATCAAAGTAGTAGATGGCAGCACACTATGTTCTCATTTTACTCTCATTGGGAAGATATAGAAGTCAGAAAACTGTGACTACCAGGTTCAAGAACAGTTTCATCCCAGCAACCATCAGGCTCTTGAATACTGCACAAAACTAACCATCATCTCAGCAGCTCTGATCTTTTATAGACAGTGGCTTTCATTGCACTACAGACTTCAGTTTTGCAGTATTCTGGTTATCTGTTATTAATTTATGGTATTAATAATATTTTTATCTATGTGTTATTGTGTTATCGGGCCAGTTTAGCTGTAGCAATGAAAAGTTTCAATGTTTCATTGCTTACATATGATAATTAATCACTCTTGACTCATTCTCTTGATTCGTGAATACTTACAGATATTAAGATACAATACACATATGGGAATAATTTATTTGCATCATGACATAACGACTCAGCTGGTACTTACCCTCGGTTACTGACCACAGCTGCTTTCAGGTGAATGTAACTTGCTGGAAATAGACCCTGCAAAGAAATGCAAGTTTTAATCCCTTTAAGAATCTACTAATGCAGGCTGAACTCACAGTACAGTAAACCCTCGTTATAACAGATCATGGGTGGGGGGGGGGGGGGGAATGGTGTCTGTTATTGCCGCTGGTTCGCTATAATCTAGTAAGGTATTGTCATTGTATGTAGTTGAAACAAAGAATTACAGATGATGGTTAATACAGAAAAGCACACAAAGTGCTGGAGAAACTCAGCAGGTCAGGCAGCATCTCAGGAGAACATGGATAGCTGGTGTTGGCGCCATTCCTCAGACACACAGTTTGCTATGTTTCTCCAGCACTTTGTGTCATTTCACCTTAAAACTAGGTGCTAATCTGCTCCAGTGAGCCATTCTTCACCAGCTGCTGCATGGTACAGTTGATTAGGCTGTTGTTGCGGTTCACGTTGCAGCCCGTTGCCGACAGTGCATTTTTCATGACACCGCCGTCAACAGGATGTGCTCATTCAACGAGGGGCTCCCTCCCCTCTCAGCTACCCCTTTTTTCCTATCGGCCATCGCTTTGTCCGCTCTCGAGGTGGAGTATGTCAGCAACTCCGGGAGAGGAGGAGGAGAAGGCAGCATTGGAGATGGGGCAGAGACTGAGTGGATAGAGTGCCGGGAGAAGGTAGAAGAAGTGGTGTTGGGGGGGGGGGGGGGAGAGGCTGAGTGGACAAAGCTAGGGGCGGACAGAAAGAAGCGGCAGCTAGTGAGAGGAGAGGGAGCCCCATGTTGACCGAGTGCGTCCTATCTTTGGCAGTGGCCTGAAGAAAGTGCTGTTCCCAGGGGATACAGCCAGTGAGCTGCAACAACAGCCGCATCAACCATACTGTGCTATGAGTGACGAAAGGCTTGCTGGTGCACCTTGCGACGCGGGGGGGTGTTGGACGCTGGAGCTGAGTAGGCGGTGCAAGCTGAGGTGGTGTCAGCAGGTCTGTCCGCTATCACCAAGGTCCATTATAAAGGGGTCTGTTAAAACAAGGGTTTATTCCATATCAAAGCAATATAAAATGCAGTGTCATCTAGAAACTAACCTTCAAAAATAATTTAAAAATAGAGACTTAAGATCATTTTACAGAATTAGAATAAATCCATATAGAATCAGGCAATGTTGATACTATTTTTTAAAAGTAATGGTTAAATCTGGATTGTTTGATACTTAGAGATAATGTGGATGGTTCTATAGAAGAGAATAGTAAATTTGCAATAAACAAGGAGACTATTTGGTTCAACATGTCAATGCAGTCAAATAGGAGCTAATGAGTCTAATTCTATCTCTTTCACTATGTCCATAACGGACCATGGCTGTCAAAGTACAGTTCTAATGCCTATTAAAGTACAATTTCTCCTTGTGATCTTGTTTCAAGAATGTTATTGCCACCAACCATCTGGGTGCAAACATTTTTTCAAATTTCTTCTCTATTCCGTGAATCCATCACTTTAAAACCTATGCCCTTGGTTTTTAACCCCACTACATAAATTGTTCCTATTTACTCCAACACCACTCAATTGTGTTCATTTCAATTAGCTTAATCTTGAACCTCTGCTCCAAAGAAAATACTTTATCTTATCCAATCTTTCCTCACAGCTAATTTTTTTTAGTACCAACAACATCCTCATAAATCTCCTCTGCACTCTCTCCAGCGCAAACATATTCTTCCTGCAATATATTGACCAACACTGGGTGCAATCAAGCTGCAGTCTAATAAGCATTGTAGATAGACACAAAAGGCTGGAGTAACTCAGTGGGACAGGCAGCATCTCTGGAGAGAAGGAATGGATGACGTTTGGGGTTGAGACCCTTCTTCAGACTGGCTAGGGATAAGGGAAACGAGAGATATAGACGATGAAGAAAAAAAGAACAATGGATAAAGGTTATTGCAAAAAGTAATGATGATAAAGGAAATAGGCCATTGTTCACTGTAGTGTGAAAACGAGAAACTAGTGTGACTTGGGTGGGGAAGGGATGGAGAGTGAGGGAATGCCGAGGCTACCTGAAGAGAGAAAAAAATCAATATTCATACCATTGGGCTGCAAGCTGCCCAAGCGAAATACGAGATGCTGTTCCTCCAATTTCAAGGGTAGGGCCACCAATGCTGTTCCCCAATAGAGTTCGGGGATAGGGATGCTGTTCCAGTGTATGCCTGGAACAGGGATTGTTCAATGTACCCTACAAAAGGGCAGGCATAGCTGGGGCCAATGCGGGTGCCTATAGCCACGCCTTGGACTTGGAGGAAGTGGGAGAAGTTTTTGAGAGTGAGGACCAGCTCTGCTAGGTGGAGTAGAGTGTTAGTACAGGGATATTGAATGGTTCTGCAGGCGAGGAAGAAACGGAGGGCTTTAAGGCCATGCTGGTGGGGGATGGAGCTGTGGTGTGACTGAACGTCCATAGTAAAGATGAGGGAGTGGGGGCTCAGAAAGCGTCAATCAGCTATGCCTGCGCCTCTTTGTAGGGTACGATAAACAATCCCTGTTCCAGGCATTCACTGGCCCTATCCCCGAACTCTATCTCCGTTACATTGATGACTGCATCGATGCTACCTCCTGCACCCATGCAGAACTCATGGACTACATCAACTTTACCATCAATTTTTATCTTGCACTCAAATTTACTTGGCCCATCTCTGACATCTCTCTTCCCTTTCTTGATCTCACAGTCTCCATCACAGGAAATAGACTATTGACTGACTGACGTCTATTACAAACCCACTGACTCCCACAACTATCTTGACTACCCTTCTTCCCACCCTGCTTCCTGCAAAGACTATCCCCTATTCCCAATTCTTCTGTCTACGCCGCATCTGCGCCCAAGATAAAGTGTTCCACACCAGGACATCCAAGATGCCCTCATTCTTTAGGGAATGGGGGTTCCCCTCTCCCATCATAGATGAGGCCCTCATTCGTGTCTCCTCAGTACCCCACAGCTCTGCCCTTGCTTCCCTAGTCCTTACCTTCCACCACATCAGCCGTCGCATACAACACATAATCCTCCGAAATTTCCACCACCTCCAAAGGGGTCCCACCACTAGCCACCTTTTCCTATCTCCACCCCTTTCCACCTTCCGCAGAGACCATTCCCTTCGCAACTCCCTGGTTAACTCATTCCTTCCCTCCCAAACCACCCCCTTCCCAGGTACCTTCCCCTGCAAACCACAGAAGATGCAACACCTGTTGTTACACCTCCTCCCTTGACTGTTCAGGGACCCCGACAGTCCTTTCAGGTCAGGGAGAGATTCACCTGCACCTCATCCAACCTCATCTACTGTATCCATTGTTCAAGATGTGGACTCTTATACATCGGCGAGACCAAACGTAGCGATCGTTTCGTGGAACATCTTTGCTCAGCCCGCCTGTACCTACCTGATCTCCCGGTTGCCGGACACTTCTCATTCCTACACAGGCCTTTTGGTCCTCCATTGTCAGAGTGAGGCTAAATGCAAATTGGAGGAACAGCCTCTCATATTTCACTTCGGCAGCTTACAGCCCAGCGGTATGAATATTGATTTCTCTCACTTCAGGTAGCCCCGGCATTC
This sequence comes from Rhinoraja longicauda, assembly GCF_053455715.1. Classification (NCBI taxonomy): domain Eukaryota; kingdom Metazoa; phylum Chordata; class Chondrichthyes; order Rajiformes; family Arhynchobatidae; genus Rhinoraja; species Rhinoraja longicauda. The sequence goes on along the minus strand of NC_135969.1, from coordinate 23,495,607 downwards.
CCTCTCTCTCTCTATCCCTCCCCCACCCAAGTCACACTAGCTTCTCATTTTCACCTAACAAACAGCTAACAATGGCCTGTTTCCTTTATCATTGTTACTTTTTTGCATATCTTTCATTCATTTTTCTTTATCGCTCTATATCATCACCCATATCTCTCGTTTCCCTTATCCCTAACCAGTCTGAAGGGTCTCGACCCAAAACTTAACCCATTCCTGCTCTCCACTGCCTGTCCCACTGAGTTACTCCAGCTTTTTGTGTCTATCTTCAGTTTAAATCAGCATCTGCAGTTCCTTCCAACACATTGGAGATAGACATATGCCTGTGTATAGCTATTTCTACATTTTCTAATTAAATCATAGCCTTACAGCATGGAAAGAGGCCCTTCAGCCCAACCGGTCCATGCCAGCAAAATGTCCTATCGATGCTAGTCCCATTTGTCTGCATTCATCCTATATCCCTCTAAACTCTTCCTATCCATGTGCCTGTCTATAAGTCATTCAAATGTTGTTGTAGTAACTGTCTCCTCTGGCAGCTTGCTCCATATACCCATCACCCTCTAACCCTCTATGTGAAAAAGGTACCTCTCAGGGTCCTATTAAATTTCTCCCCTCTCACCTTAATCCTATGAACTCTGATTCTTGATTCCCCTACTCTCAGTAAAGGACTCTGTGCATTCATCCTATCAATTCCCTTCATGATTTTATACTGCTCAATAAGATCATCCTTGGCTTCCTGCCCTCCAAGAAATAAAGTCCTAGCCTGCCCAACCTCCCCATATAGCTCAGCATCACGAGTGTTAGCAACATCTACATAGATTTTCTCTGCATTCTTTCTAGCTTAACAACATCCTTCCTATAGTATGTTGACCAAACCTGTATGCAATACTCCAAATGCAGCCTCACCAATGTCTTGTACAACTGTAACATAATGTCCGAACTTCTACACTCTACATCCCGACAGATGGCTAATGTACCGACATTTTTTTTGACCTCCCTATCTCCTGTGATGCCAATTTCAGAAAACTATATACGTGCATTCCTAGATCCCTCTGCTGTACAACACTCTCCTGCTACCTACCATTCACTATGACGGTTCTGCCTTGGTTTGATTTCCCAAAATGCAACACCTCGCACTTATCTACATTAAACGCCATCAGCCATTCCGCAGTCCACTTACCCAGCTAATCAAAATCCTGCTGTAATCTGTGATAACTACCTTCACTGTCTACAATACCACCTACTTTAGTGTCATCTGCAAACATATTAATCATGCCCTGTACATTTTCATGAAATTTGATGTTATAAAACACAAACAGCAATGGACTCAGCACTGATCCCTGACGCACACCTCTAATCAAAGGCCTTCAGTTAAAAAAAAACTTTCCGCCATTACCCTCTGTTTCCTTCCATGAAGCCAGTCGGCTAACACTCCCTGGATCCCAGTGCGATCTAACTTTGTAGTGCAGCCTACCATGTGGGATTTTATCAAAGGCCTTGCTGAAAAGGTTGATGTCCATATAGACAATGTCTAAAGCTTTGCCCTCGTCAACCTTTTTAGTTACTTCAAAATACTCACATTCGTAACACACAATCTTCCACGTACAAAACCTTGCTGACTATCGCTAATCAGCGCCTGTCTTTCCAAATGCTTATATATTATACCCCTCAGAATCCTCTCCAGTAACTTGCCTACCACTGTTAGGCTCACTGGTCAAGAGCTCTCAATGGTCTATGTGCCACAGACCTGACTGCTACTGCTGGTGTTGCTCACCCCTGATGGGTAATCTCCCTCAACTTTATCTAAAAGGGTATACCTGTTTTGAAGGGGAATGCCTACAGTGGTCTCTTGCACTCTCTGCCTACTCTCTTTCTTCATGATCACCCATCTACTGTCTGCCTGTATCTTAGGCATGACCACCTCACTATAACTGCTATCTATGAAGCTCACTCTCCTGGACGATCCTGAGATTGTCCAGCCATAGCTTATTTCCCACAGGTGTAGTCATCACGGATACCAGCAATATAATATAAAAGAAGACCATCATCACATCGATGTTGTTTATAATCCATATAACATCAACAATAGATTTAGCCATTAAGATCAAATGCATCTAATCACTTCTTTTGGTAAACAAATCATTACCACTAAAAAAAGTGTAGGGCATCACCTGTGATCAGTTTAGTGTCTACCCTATTACAGAGCTTTAGCAATGCCATTAAGGTATTTTCTGTGCAAATCATCAACCCAGCAAGGCAACAACCACATTTAACATGCAACTAGGAATGAGAAATCAAAATTGTTCATGTTGAATTGTTTTTTTTCTTTTAGGATGAGATGCATTCTTTCCAAAATGAGCACACAGACATTTGATCGTGATCAATTAGACTTCTACTGGGGTGGGAACTGCTTTACGTCCTCATCGTCCACCCTGGGTAGTTCTACGGAACTGGCAAAATATGCAGCAAAGCGTCAACTACGGTACTCTGATGCACCAATTGCCACTTTTGATTGTTGTAGTTGACATACGAAAGAAGAAGACTTCTAGTTACAAAGAACTTTAACACCCACATTCATCAGTGACATCAATACTTTTAAATTTAATTTTACTGATGAAATGAAAACAAGTGGTCAATTATGACTTTGTTAGCAAAGAAGAAAAATAAATATAATTCACCATTCTTCGCTCACTCATTTCACATTAATATTGACAAATCATGGATGACCTTAAATCAGCAACTTATTTGAAACAAAATCCCATATCAACCATTATTATGAAGACACTTTCCTGAGGAACCAAACAAATCAATTGCTTTCATAAATAAATGACAGCTTTTCATTTCCTCAGCAACTGAAATTCTCATGGTAAATAAGGTAAATAAAGAACACCATTATATGTATTTACTGTTTGTCTTCCTTGCTTTAATTATTTTGCTCAGAACTTCAGAAAAGTTGAAGTTTTAAATCAAAAATCGACATTTTGAGTAAACAGTTTAAAAAAACTCCCATTTTCCGAAAGAAGTTGAAACGAGCGACTAAATTAGCATATTTTTGTTTATTAGGCAAGAAGGGTCCCGACCCGAAATGTCATCCATCCTTTTTCTCTAGAGACCTGGCCCGCTGAGTTACTCCAGCACTTTGTGTCTATCTTTATGTCTTTCCCAAAAGCTCACTTGATGTACCTATGACTTTTCAGCTGAATCATAAAGTCGTATGGCATGGAAACAGGCCCTTTAGCCTGTCAAGCCTATGCCAGTAGTTTGAAAACTCTACCCAACTTAGTACTAAATTTCAAATTTGATCGTGGCAAATTAGTTCTTTTCAGTTAATTCAATTACTTTTGTTTCCAAAGATTGACACAAAATTGGCACACAGAGATGGCAGACGAGTTGAACAGGTACTTCGGATCTGTCTTCACTAAGGAAGACACAAACAATCTCCCAGATGTACTAGTGGACAGAGGTCCTAGGGTGACGGAGGAACTGAAGGAAATTCACATTAGGCAGGAAATGGTGTTGGGTAGACTGATGGGACTGAAGGCTGATAAATCCCCAGGGCCTGATGATCTGCATCCCAGGGTACTTAAGGAAGTGGCTCTAGAAACAGTGGACACATTGGTGATCATTTTCCAATGTTCTATAGATTCAGTATCAGTTCCCGTGGATTGGAGGGTAGCTAATGTTATCCCACTTTTTAAGAAAGGAGCGAGAGAGAAAATGGGAAATTATAGACCATGAACTATTATAAATGAAGTTAATTAGAAATAATTAATAGATCTAAGAATTGTGCATACGACATATATAATTAAAAATTTACCTCCTTTGCCCCCTAAATATTAATCTATAATCTCTTCAAAATCAGCAAGATTTGGGGTCCTCTGCCATGTGTCAGATAACTTATAATTTAAGAGATAATTCCCAGTAAGACTGAGCATTGCCACCATATGGATGACTCCAAAGGGACTAGGGATTTTTCTGTTCTTGTCTTCCAAATCTCTGCATATATGTGTAAAACTTACTGTAAGCTTCAATGCACGTTCAATGACAGTTCCAAATAGAAATGCCAGCAAAATTCAAACCATATATCAGCAAAAGCACTTCAATAAACTAAAATTTTTGAAAGCTGGAAATAACTAACAAGTGGAAATCTATCTCTCCCTCCTAACCCTATTCTCCTGCCTTCTCCCTATAACCTCTCCATCCATTATATGGATACCAATATAGCAACTGTACTGGAACAGCATGTCTAGAAGTGCAGCTTGTTCTGGAGCACACCCTTTCAATACTTCAAATGGGATGTTGTAAGGTGCCTCAGTCTTTGTAATATCCAGTGCTCTAAGCAAATTCTTGATATTACATGAAGAGAAATGAACTGGCTACATGCCACACTTGGTGAGGGACACTGGAGTCCCTCGTCCATTCTGTGTCACTAGGTTATATTTAGTGTTATTTCCGAGTGTTTTTCAATTTGGAGAAGGAGGATATTTTGCCCATGTTTGGCTTGGCATCATGGGACTTCAATTGATATTGAGTTATTGTTAAGGACTCTCTGCGCTACTCTACCCTGTCTACCACAGCACTTTCTACTCTGGCTGATTTGTTTTGTCAGATGAATAGGACTTATCCAGGTATTGTGATGGAGGAGACGTGCATTGTCTGTCGGGATGATTCAACTATGTCAGAATGCTGCTTGACACCTTTTCAAAATTCGACACCAGATTGTGCTGGTAGCAACTATGCTGTGTCCTAATTTGATGACTAAGTTGGTGCAAGGTGGTCTATCTAGATTTCTTCCTTCCCTGTTTGACTGTAGCAGTAGTAGTGCAAATGAAGGATTTGCTGGGCCTTTTTAAAGAGCAGCCTGTCAACCGTATGGGGTTGACCTGGAGTCATATAGTAATCAGTTACACAAGTTAAGTAAAATAGATTTTCTGCAATAAGGAACATTATGAGATTAGTTACACTCAGTGAATGGCATACAATCTGTTAGGGAAACATTAAAGAGAAAAACAGGAGAGAAATTAACAATTATTGGAAGTGCAAAATACTACAAAGGGTAAGTTGCCTTTATCTTGTAAGAAAGAACAAATTATCATTTAAGTCAGAACCGTAATGGCTCCAAAGTTATTTATAGCCAACAAAGGACATTTCAGTAATTGCTGCACTAAACAGTTCAAGACTGGCTTCCCTAAAGCCAGGCATTTCAGGAGGAAACCAAGATGGACACCCAGTAAGTGTTTCTGCCAAAATGACTGATTATTTAGATGTTAGAGTTAAGTGGCTATTGTGGAAAGATATATGTCTATCATACTGTCATAGAACAATGATAGTATTTTTGAACTGTGCATGGATAAGCAAACTTAAGTATGCCAAGAGACAATACCAGGACAAACGCGTCCTAGCATAATCACTCGGACAAGGGTCGACCTGAATACTATAATGGGCTACAAAGAGAAGAAAGGAAGCATGGCTGGCGACAGTGCGGCCCTACCTGGTGAACGCCATCCTGATCACCCTCCCTGATGAAGTTCCCATGGTCACTGTGTCAGATCAGCCTTCCTGTGGGTGAACCTATGGAAAGCAACTGGCTAGATGGAGTCCCTGGCCATATCCTTAGGAACTGCATACGAATGGGAGTGCTCACGGCCATTTTTAACCTCTCCGTACTCCATTCCAAGGTACCCACATGCTTCAGGAAAACCATTGTCATCCAGGTGCCAAAGAAAAGTAAGATCTTACTCTTTAATAACTACCGCCCTATGACCTTGACGTCCACCATCATGAAGTGCTTTGAGAGGCTGGTTATGGCACACATGAACTCCAACCTACCAACCAGACTTGATCCACTGCAGTTCGTCTAATGACACAACAGGTCCAGGCTATTGCCATCTCCCTGGCTCTTTACCCTTCCCTGGAACACCTGGATAAGGACACCTGCTGTCAGATTCCTAATCATCGATTGTAGCTCTGCTTTCAATACCATTATTTTAACCAAGTTTGTCTTCAAACACGTGGAACTTGACCAACAGATGATAATCATTGCAGATATGTGACAAATCATCTATTACATTAATTCTCAACACTGCTACCCCATTAGGATGCGTTCTCAGCTCTGTACTATACTCCTTATACACTCATGACTGTGCAGCCAAATACTAATACAATTCAATCCACCAAGTTCACAGACGACATCACCATAGTGGGTTGGACATTAAATAATGACGAGAAAGGAGATAAAGAACCTTGTAACGATACCTGGACACCAACCTCTCCCTCAATGTCAACAAGGCAAAGGAGATGGTGATTGACTTCAGGAAGTGAAGCAGTATACACACCCCAGTAAACATTGATGGTGCCAAAGTGGGGATGGTAGAAAGCTTCAAATTCCTGTGAATAAATATTACCAGTAATTTGATCTGGACAAACCAGATCAAATCTATAGCCATGAAAGTACAACAACACCTCTACTTCCTTAGAAGACTTAGGAATTTCAGCATGTCCCCATCAACCCTCAGTAACGTCTACAGATGCAGTGTTGAAAGCATTTTATCAGGATGCATCACAGCAGGGTTTAGGATCAGCTCCGTCCAAGACCTCAAGAAATTGCAGAGAGTTGTGGATGCAACCCAGACCAGAGTGGATGTGTTCAGCGAAACAATCGCCGAGCCTGCACTTGGTCTGGCCGATATATAGGAATCCACATCTGGATTAGCGAATACAGTAGATGAGGTTGGAGAAGGTGCAAGTGAACCTCTGCCTCACCTGAAAGGACTGTCGGAGTCCTTGAACGGAGGCGAGGGAATCTCTGTGCCCCTAACTAATGAGTCTTCTATCAATATTGCTCTGCTTACTTTTCACTTCCTCGCTATGCCTCAGAGGGTAGGAAAGAATGAGCGAAGCAAGGAGTTTTGGAGAGTGGTCTCTGCGGAAAGTGATGGGGGCAGGTGGATGTGACTGGTAGTGGGATCACGTTGAATGTAGCAGAAATGTCGGAGAATTATATGAATATACGGAGGCTGGTGGGGTGAGAGGTGAAGACCAGAGAATTCTATTCTTGTTCTGTCTGGGAGAATGGGGACCAAAAGCAGAACTGCAGTACATAAGAGAGAACATGGGTGTTTGCTCCATCCACAGTAGCAGTGGGGAAACCATGTTTTCTGAAGAGGACATCTCGGATGTCCGAGAGTGGAAAGGCTCATCCAAGGAACAGATGCAACAGAGATGGATAAATTGAGTGTAAGTCAATGTCCTTGCAAAAGGGAGTACAGGAGGAGGGGTAGTCAATGTAACTCTGGGAATCGCTAAGTTTGTAGAAGGCATCAGTACATAGTCTGATTCCTTTGTTGTAGCCTGAGAGATTGAGAAAAGGGATATAAGTGTCAGAGATAGTCCAAGTGAATTTAGATTTACAAGATCATATAATCACAAAAACAGACCCTTCAACCCAACCTGTCCATGCTGAATTAGATGCCCCATCTAAGCTAATCACATTTGCCTTGGGAATCGATTGGATTTCTGCTCAAGGAAGAACTGGAGGACCCTGAGGAATTGGTGGGGAATGGAGATGTAAAAGGATTGGATGACCATAAATAAAGATAAGGCGATGGGAGTCAAAGGAATTGAAGGTATTTACTTATGATTCTAACATCTGCATTTTTTTGGATCTCTAATTTATTCATTAACTCTTTTGCTCGCATCTTAATTTGGAGGAAGATAAATGCTAACTCAATCCAAAATGGGTGACATTATTATCGCAAATACAGACATTATTCATTTGACAAAATAAACTCAAAAATAATTTGAAGGGGGCTAAAGATATGTCCAATTCTGTGCTAGTTATTAATTTGATTAGTGGTAATGATTCTCAAACATTAGTTAGATAATTAAGTTAATATTGTGGAGGACGAAACTCTTAAGAAAGCAAGAACTTTCTTAATCAGTAGGCTTCAGGGTCAGCAAGAAAGACAACAATACTCAAGTTCAAGAGATAAAATGTGGCAAATGAAGCATGTTTCAACAGATGAGCATTTGGGGAATAGCGATCACAATAATATTACTTTTAAGTACTCATATTATAGCTTAGAACACCTGTGAGAAAGATCAAGGAAGAATAGGAATGAAAATAGTCAACAATCAAGGGCTGATTTTAGTAAGCCAAATGGGAATCTCGCATTGGTGAATGAAATCAATAACTTGCGGACAAAATAATAATAATTGTACTTCAATTAGGAGATAGTTTGGTACTGACTGGATGCATATCTACACATGGACAAGGAAAGTCAAGGTGGAGACACAAACTTCACTGGGTTAATAAATGAATACTTTGTATCCTTTTAATTAAAAAAAGTTACCACCAAAGCCACAGCAAATATAGAAAATTGAATGAATGGAAATAGAAGTGCATCAAGAAGTGCATTAAAGCGTTTGCATTACTCAAAGTAGAAAATTCAACCTGCATCCAAGATTTCTGAAGGAAAACTTAAAAGTAGTTATGCATCTACACACAATCTTCTAGTCCTCCTTTGATTTAAGAATTGTTACCAGAGGATTGGCTGGTAGCAAATATTATAGATCTATTCAAAAGTGAAAAAATTGAATAAACCAAGTAACTGCAGACAGTTTGTTATGGGGAACAAGGTTATAGTTTTAAAAACAGGAAAAAGATTCAATCAGTGACAAATAAATTAATTTTAACCTATTATATTAGTATATACTTGTTAAAGCAAATGTAGTTTGACTAATAGTTCAGTTCTTTAATGAAATAGTGGAGAAGATTGATGAAAGTAACTTATATTTCGGACCATTGCCATTTATAATACGGTACGATATGATACAACTTTAACCCGGAGGGAAATCAGTCTGTCACCAGTCAATAGATACAGTTACAAGGCATTGAAAGTGTCATGTGCATTATAATAATAATGAAATTTAAGTGACCAGTTATTGCACAGGCCAAATGTAATATTGTACAAACATGAAATTACATTATCGAGTGGAAAAGTCCAGGGTGAGGGATGTGCAAAGAGGAATGTGCAAAGAGGGAGTCAGTCTGCCCCATTACAGAGGTGGGAGGAGCTGTACAGTTTGATAGCCACAGGGAAAAAGGATTTCCTGTGGCGTTCTGTGCTGCACCTTGGTGGGACCACCCTGTTGCTGAAGGTGCCCCTCAGGTTGACATGGAGGGGGTGAGAAATATCGTCCTAGATGCTCCGCAGTTTGAGGAGCATCCTCCTTTCTGAGACCATCTCTAATGAATCCTACTCCATTCCCAGGATGGAGCCAGCCTTCCTAATAATATTTTCCTTTATTCATCCCACACCGGGGAAATTTACAAGATGAGTTTGTCGATTCTGTTGCCGTCTGCAGCCTTCGCCCCATAGCACATGACAGCATAGATGGCACTAACCACCATCAATTGATAAAATATCTGCAGCATCTTACTACAGATGTTGAAAGAGCGGAGTCTCCGCAGATCCAAAATGGCGGCGCTGCCATAGCAGCTGCGGCTTACCTGCGGTCCATTTGTCTTTGTATTTTTGTTGTTTTTGTGTCTTAATTGTAGATGTGATGTGGTGTTTTTGTGTTTGTGTACTATGTGTGTATGTGGGGGGGAGGGGGGGAACTGTAAAATTGTAAATAGGTGTCCCTTCCGAAAGGAGACCCGACCTTTGTTTTCTGGGCCGTGTCTCCGTTCCTGCTGCGGCCTACCATCGGCCCAACTCCTGGAGCTGGCTGCCTCCAGGGCTCTGGTTCGCAGAGCCCGCGGATCGGACTTACCATCACCGGAGCCGGCCGTCCTCGGAGGCTGCGAGAGCGGCTGCGACTTGCCTTAGGCTCGGGCCGCATGGATGCCGACATCGGGAGCTCCGGCAGCGGCAGCGTGTTCGCCCGCCCCGAATCGCGGGGCTTGGGTCGCGGACATTTCACCGTCCGGCGCGGCCTAAGATATGCCGCGGGATATTTCTCTGCTGGGCTTCAATGTCGGGAGCCACGACAGCCCCGACGTGCAGCAACAGCGGCAGCAGCAGCGTGTTCGCCCACCCGGATCGGACTTATCATCAACGGAGCCGGCCGTCTTCGGAGGCTGCGGGAGCGGCTGGGACTCGCCTTAGGCTCGGCCCGCTGCGGACCGTCCGGCGCGGCCTGCAACCACATCAACCTGACTGCGGGAGAGGACAGCAGGAGAAGGGAAAGACATTGTGGCCTTCCATCACAGTGAGGAGAGGACTGGAGGAGACTCACTGTGATGGATGTTTCTTTGATGGATGTTTCTTTTTTTATGTGTTTTTGGGGTTGTGTAATTTTAATGCCTATTTAATGCTTTTATTGTTGGACTGTGTTTTTGGGGTTGTGTAATTTTAATGCCTATTTAATGCTTTTATTGTTGGACTGTGGGTGACTGAATTTCGTCCAATATTGGATGACAAATAAAGCTATCTTGAATCTTGAATCTTGAAAGTACAAATCGCTCTGTCCCTTCTTGTACAGTGCCTCAGCGTACCTGGACCAGTCCAGTTTATTGTCCAGGTAAACTCCAAGGTACCTGTCCTCCTAGGTAACCTGCACATCCACACCTTTGATCGCTAAACTTAATAAGACCTTTCAATTATGGCCACCAAATGCTGAGAAGTTGATAAAAAATCAAGAAGATCTTCAATTTCTTCAATCAATGAAGACAGATCGTACCGCATCATTCGGATCTAGTGACAAGGTACTTGCTGGAAGAATGCAGTGCAAGGAAGCATGTGCAAATGCTGAAGCAAAAAGAAAGGAAAAAGCTCACCAAGAGATGGCTGATTTAGCTTCAACTAGTTCGCAGAGATTCAGTAGCAGAGAAGACAGTGGCAGTGAAAATAACATGACTGTTATTGGTGATAGCGTACAATGTACATCTGCATCTTCATCTAGTACCCCCAGGAGTCATCGTCGCACCTATACTGAAACAACTGCCTTCATTCCACATTATATATTGAAATCACCAAAACTAGTGTCATTGGCAACTCGGATGAAAATAAAACATAAGGCAGCTATTCTTTAATTATGTCAAGATCTATCAAATAGCTGCCTCATGCTTAATTTTGTGGATATGAACAGTGAAATGATTCAACGTAACCTTAAATAGGGCAAATATGCAGAATGATTATACGGGAGCTATTATTTTTCAGAGTAACTCATTGCATAAATATAGCTGCCTTTTGCATAAAATGATAAACTTGCGATACAATTTTGATTGGCTCGTGGACCCCCTAGACAATAATTGATGTCAACTAAATATTTAATGAGTGGTCCATTTAGGAAGTGGAACAAACTGAAGGTAGGTAGAGGTTGAATGCAAACATTTTTAAAAATCATGGGGCTCCAGATTTTCTTGGTTCTTGTTAACAATGAACAATTCTCCTGCTCAAACTATAAGACTACATACATCTGGAAATGAAAACTAGCACCACCACCATTTGGGTCATTAAATATCTCTTGGTCTCCACCCAATAAAGGATTTTGTTCTCGCTGCCACTGTCTGAAACTTAAATATGTTTATTTTCTAGCTTTTTCCAGTTCTTATAAAAGTCATCAATCAACCTGTAACATTAATGGTTTCTCTCCTCACAGATGCTGCCCAATTGCTGAGCATTTCTAGTTTTTGTTGTTTTTATTACTTACCTTGACTGAAGGCTTCTTGGTTGCAAATCCTCTGAACCATCCTGAAAAACAAAGACATGTTGTCAATCAAACAAAAATTGCGATCATTATTATTTTAAGTAAAAATATGTCTGACTGCATTTTGGAAAACAATGGAGGAGGGAGTATAAAATGTTGGGCAAGGTCATAAGGTATTGGAGTAGAATTAGGCCATTTGGCCCATCAAGTCTACTCCGCTATTTAATCATGGCTGATCTATCTCTCCCTCCGAACCCCATTCTCCTGCCTTCTCCCCATAGCCTGTACTAATCAAGAATCTACATATCGCTGCCTTAAAAATATCCACTGACTTGGCCACCACAGCCATCTGTGGCAAAGAATTCCACAGATTCACCACTCTCTGACTAAAGAAATGTTTCCTCATCTCCTTCCTAAAAGAACGTCCTTTAATTCTGAGGCTATGACCTCTAGTCATAGACTGTCCAACTAGTGGAAACATCACATCCACTCTATCCAAGGCTTTCACTATTCTGTATGTTTCAATGAGGTCCCCCCTCATTCTTCTAAACTCCAGCAAGTCCAGGCCCAGTACTGACAAAAGCTCATCATAGGTTAGCCTACTCATTCCTGGGATCATTCTTGTAAACCTCCTCTGGACCCTCTCCAGAGCCAGCACATCTTTCCTCAGATATGGTGCCCAAAATTGCTCACAATATTCCAAATGCTGCCTTTCCAGCACCTTATAGAGCCTCAACATTACATCCATGTTTTTGTGAAAAAGCTCTCTTGAAATAAATGTTAGCATTGAGTTTGCTTTCTTTACTACCAATTCGACTTGTAGATTAACTTTTGGGGAATCCTGCACCAGCACTCCCAAGTCCCTTTGCATCTCTGATTTCTGGAATCTCACCGCATTTAGAAAATATTTTACGCCTTTATCCCTACTACCAATAATGCATGACTCCACACTTTGCTACACCATAGTCCATCTGCCACTTCTCTGCCCGTTCTCCCAACCTGTCCAAGTCCTTCTGCAGAGTCCCTGCTTTCTCTACACTACCTGCCCCTCCACCTATTTTCATAACATCTGCAAAGTTTGCCACAGAGCCTCCAATCCCCTCGTCCAAATCATTAATATACAACGTGAAGAGCAGCACCGACCCTTGCGGAACTCCACTAGTCACTGGTGGCCAACTGCCTTTATTGCCACTCTTTGTCTTCTGCCATCCAGCCAACCTGCTATCCATGCTCGTATCTGCTGTTTTATACCATGGGCTATCTTCCTAAGCAGCCTAACATATGGCACTTTCTCAAAGGCTTTCTGAAAATCTAAGTAAACTTCTACTGACTCTCCTTTGTCTGTTCTGCTATTTACTTCTTCAAAGAATTCCAGCAAATTTGTCAAGCAAGACCTCCCCTTCACAAAACCATGCTGACTTTGGCCTATTTTATCGTGAACTTCTAAGTAGTTCTAAGTGTCTTCCACTGTGAAGATTGATGTAAAAAAAGTTATTCAGCTCCTCTGCCATTTCTTTATTCCCCAATATCACTTCTCCTGCATCATTCTCGAGTGGTCCAGCATCCACACTTGCCTCTTTCTTGCTCTTTATATAACTGAAGAAACTCTTACTGTCTTCTTTTATATTATTGGCAAGCTTACCTTCGTATTTCATCTTTTCTCCCCATATTGTCTTCTTAGTTACCCTCTGTTGTTCTTTAAAAGCTTCCCAATCCTCTGGCTCCCCACTAATCTTTGCTATGTTCTACGCCTTCTCTTTCAGTTTTATACTGTCCTTGATTTCCCTTGTCAGCCACGGTCACCTCTTTCTCCCCCTAGAATCTTTCTTCCTCTTTGGAATGATAAGATCCTGCATCTTCCGGATTATTCACAGAAATTCCTGTCATTGCCCTCCCAAACCACACCCATCATTCCTTTCTGACTTCTCTGACTTTCTGACCCAGTTCTGTTCTCTCTCCCCCTCAATCCTCCTCCTCGGTGATTTCAACATCCACATGGACTCCACTGACTCCACAATAACCGCTGACTTCACTGAAATACTCAACTGCTTTAACCTCACTCAACACGTAAATTTTCCCACCCATAACCGTGGGCACATTCTGGACCTTGTCTGCTCCACTGGACTAAATCTACATCACCTCTCTGGCTCCGACCCCACCCTCTCTGATCACTTAGCCATCACCATGTCCGTCAACATTCCCACCCCAGCTCCAAAGCAAAAACGCAAAATAAACTTCCGCAAGCTGAACTCTGTTTCACCTACCTCGCTCTCATCCTCCCTCTCTGAAATAATGTCCGCCTCTCCCTTCGTTGACCTCCACAGCCCCTCTGACCTCACTGACTACTACAACCGCACTCTCTCCTCCTGCCTCGACCAGCTTGCACCTATAAAAACCAAAACAGTTTCCTTCACCCACTCTGCTCCCTGGTTTACCCCTGAACTCCGCGTGATGAAAACTCATGCCCGTCAACTTGAAAGACTCCGCAACAAAACAGGTCTCACAATTCACTCCCAAGCCTACAAAGACCACATACAGCACTATAAAGATGCCCTCTCCCATGCCCACTCCACCTACTACTCTCAAATAATTCACTCTGGCTCCGGAAACCCCAAAACACTCTTCTCTACAATAAACAAACTCCTCAGCCCCCTGGACACCATCTCCCAATCATTCACAGTTGACAAATGCACCACTTTCCTTTCATTCTTCCAAAGCAAAATAGACAACATCTACAGCACCTTAACCACCAACGCACCTGCTCCCCCTCAAACCACCTGCCCCCCCTTATCCTGTCAGCCCCTGCCTCAGTTCTCCCCAATCTCCACCACCGACCTCTCTGACCTCTTCACAGGAATAAAAACTGCCACCTGCTCTCTGGACCCCATCCCCTCCAGCTTTGTCAAGGCCTGCCTTCCTGCTCTCTCTCCACTTATCACTGCAACAATAAACTCCTCCCTGTCCACTGGCATCGTCCCGCCATCCCTCAAAATCGCTGCTGTCACCCCCATTCTGAAAAAACCTGGTCTAAACCCTGACACCCCAAACAACTTCAGACCAATCTCCAACCTACCCTTTCTGTCCAAAGTTTTGGAACGTGCTGTAGCTTCCCAACTAAAATACCACCTCTCTACCAATAACCTGTATGAAACTTTCCAATCTGGATTCCGCTCAAACCACTGTACTGAAACTGCGCTCCTCAAAATCACAAACGACATTCTCCTCTCCTCCGACGCTGGCAACCTCAACATCCTCATCCTACTTTACCTCAGCGCCGCCTTTGACACCATAAATCACTCCATTCTCCTCACCCGACTTGAAACCTCCCTTAACATCACCGGCACAGCCCTATCCTGGTTTAAATCTTACCTCTCTGACAGACACCAGTTCATCTCCATTAACAACTGTAAATCCCCCACCGCTCCCCTCCCCCAAGGTGTCCCCCAAGGCTCAGTCCTTGGCCCCCTCCTCTTCATCCTCTACCTGTTCCCCCTTGGTCAATTAATCCGCCGTCATGGTCTCAACTTCCACTGCTTCGCCGATGATATCCAGCTCCTCATCTCCACCAAGTCAATCTCCTCCACCACACACTCTACACTGACAAACTGCATTACTGAAATAAAATCTTGGCTTCAATCAAACTTCCTCAAACTCAATTGCAACAAATCTGAAATCATCATCATTGGTCCAAAAATGCTCACCAAATCCACCCAAAACTTCATCCTCAACATTGATGGTCTCCCAGTATCCACCTCACCTCACATCCGGAATCTTGGAATCATCCTTGATCAAACCCTCTCCTTCGACAAACACATCAAACACATCACAAAGACAGCCTTCTTCCACCTCAAAAACATTGCCCGTCTCCGTCCATCCCTCTCCTCCACAGCTGCAGAAACCCTCATCCACGCCTTCATCACCTCCCGTCTGGACTACTGCAACAGCCTCCTCTATGGCGCACCCTCAAAAATCATCAATAAACTTCAATACATTCAAAACTCCGCTGCCCGTCTACTCACACACACCTCGATCCGTGACCATATCACCCCCGTCCTTTATAAACTCCACTGGCTCCCCATCCCCCAGAGAATCCAGTACAAAATCCTCCTCATAACCTACAAAGCCCTCCATAACCTGGCCCCATCCTACCTGACCGACCTCCTCCACAGGCACACTCCCACCTGACCGGATCATGATTCTTGGTGACTTTAATATTCATGTTTGCTGTCCCACTAAGCCTCTTGTGAGTGAATTTATGCACCTGGTTGAGTCCTTCAATCTGACTCTTCACACCACGGGACCCACTCACAAGTTAGGCCATACTCTCGACCTAGTGTTATCGTCCGGATTCCCAATCAACAACATTGAAACTACTGAAGCCTGTCTATCGGACCACAGCGCTATCATTTTTGACGCATCTCTGCCTTTATCTCCCGCAAAATCTCATCTCCCTGTTCGCTACTCCCGCGACATAAATTCATTGACTGCCAGTAAATTCTCCGAGGCTCTCACAGCTGCCCCCAACATCTGCACTATTGAGGCCTCTCCCCCCCATCTCAGCACTGAGGATCTCGCCTCTTTATTTAATATCACTTGCTCTTCCATCCTGGATTCTATCGCTCCCCTTAAAATGAAAAAGCCTAAGCCCAAAGGTCGGCCGTGGCTCAATGACACCACCAAAGCCCTAAGAAGGGAGTGCAGAAAATCAGAAAGGAGATGGAAATGTGACAAGCTTCAAATTTCCTTCGAAATTCTGAGAAACAATCTTCTCAAATACCAGGAAGCAGTAAAGTCTGCTAGAGCACAATACTTCTCCGACCTTATTTCCAAAAACTCTCATAACTCCAAGGTCCTATTTAGAACAATTACCTCTGTCATATGTCCCGCCCCCAGTACCAGCTTAGTTGGGTCCCCTGCTAAGTGCGAAGAATTCGCTAAATTTTTCACCAACAAAGTTGAGAATATTAGAATGAACATTTCCCCTCCCACCCGTGACCTAGCTGTCTCACTAGTCTGTTCATCTAAATTGGACTGCTTCCAACCCGTCACTCTATCCTCCCTTGCAAAGCTTATCTCCGCTATGAAACCTGCAACCTGCCCCCTTGATCCTGCCCCCACTGCCCTTCTGAAAGATGTCATTGCAATAGCTGGTCCCAGCATCCTCTCTATTATCAACAGTTCTCTGGCCACTGGCACTGTTCCAACCAGTTTCAAGCACGCGGTGGTCCAGCCCCTACTGAAAAAACCTAACCTAGACCCCACCTTGCCTAGCAACTACAGACCCATTTCCAAACTGCCATTCCTGTCAAAAGTCCTTGAAAAGGCAATCCTTAACCAATTAGTGCCCTACCTGCACCAAAACACCATCCTGGAAAGTTTCCAGTCAGGTTTCAGAGCCCACCACAGCACAGAGTCTGCCTTGTTGAAGGAACACAATGACCTGCTTCTCGCCATCGACACCGGCGACTGTGCAATCCTGCTCCTTCTCGACCTCAGCGCAGCATTCGATACAGTGGACCACACCATCCTTATTGACCGTCTCCGGTACGCGGTTGGCATTGATGGCACTGCCCTGAGCTGGTTCGCTTCGTACCTCAAAGATAGGAGTTTCGCCATCAACATAGGCAGTTATTCCTCTGCTCCAGCTAGCCTCTCCTGCGGAGTTCCACAAGGCTCAATCCTAGGCCCCATTCTCTTTTCTCTATACATGCTCCCCCTTGGCCAAATCATTCAAAGGCACGGCATTTCTTTCCACTGCTATGCCGATGACACTCAGCTTTACCTCCCCCTGAAACCCAACAACCAGTCAAATTTAAACAGCCTCTCACACTGCCTTGAGGACATAAAATGTTGGATGGCACAGAACTTCCTCCAATTAAATGAGAGCAAGTCTGAGGTCATCCTATTCGGCCCCCCCCGACTCCATCAAATTGATAACAGGCAGTCTTGGAAGCCTATCCTGCCTAGTCAAACCGCATGTCAAAAACCTCGGCATGATATTTGACTCTGCATTAAAATTTGATAAGCAAGTCAACGCTGTGGTAAAAGCCAGCTTCTTCCAACTTCGAACCATAGCTAAAATCAAACCTTTCCTCAAATTCGACGACACAGAAAAAATCATTCACGCTTTCATTTCCTCCCGCCTAGACTACTGCAACTCCCTATACACTGGGATCAGCCAATCTTCCCTGTCCCGCCTGCAACTGGTCCAAAACGCCGCAGCGAGACTCCTGACGGGTACCCGTAAAAGGGACCACATCACCCCGATTCTGGCCTCTCTCCACTGGCTCCCTGTACGGTACAGAATCAACTTCAAGCTCCTCCTATTCACGTATAAAGCCATAAATGGACACTCCCCCCCCACATCAAAAATCTTCTAACCCCCCTCTCTAACTCCAGGTCCCTCAGATCGGCCGACTTGGGGCTATTCACTATCCCACGGTCTAGGCTTAAACTCAGGGGTGACCGCGCTTTTGCGGTTGCAGCTCCTAGACTGTGGAACAGCATCCCTCTCCCGATCAGAACTGCCCCCTCCATCGACTCCTTTAAGTCCAGGCTCAAAACATATTTCTACTCCCTAGCGTTTGAGGCTCATTGAGGAGGCGCTGTGAACTGTTTGCGTGCTACTGTATGTTTTCATTTTTTTTTCTATTGGAACCTAATCAAATGTACAGCACTTTGGTCAACGTGGGTTGTTTTTAAATGTGCTATACAAATAAAATTGACTTGACTTGACTTGACCTGCACCCTCCGCTCTGCCGCTGCCAATCTCCTATCCCCCCACATCCGGACTAAACTCAGATCCTGGGGGGACAGGGCTTTCTCCATCGCTGCTCCCACCCTATGGAACTCACTACCCCAAACCGTTAGAGACTCCCCCACACTCACCACATTCAAAACATCGCTGAAGTCTCACCTGTTCAGTACTGCCTTCAACCACTGAAGGTCACCTCACCTACTGTCTCCTTTCTCTGTTCATTTATTTATTTACTTATTTATCTATTTATTAATTTCCCTATGTTCTCAAAATCTCTGTAAAGCGTCTTTGAGTATATGAAAAGCGCTATATAAATAAAATGTATTATTATTATTATTATTATTATTATTGCTGTTCTACCGTCATCCCTGCTAGGGTCCCTTTCCAGTCAACTTTGGCCAGCTCCTCCCTCATGTCTCTGTAGTCCCCTTTGCACAGCTGCAATACCGACACATCCAATTTCATCTTCTCCCTCTCAAATTGCAGATTAAAACTTATCATGTTCTGGTCGCTACATAATAATAATAATAATAATAATAATAATAATAATAATAATAATAATAATAATAATAATAATAATAATAATAATAATAATAATAATAATAATAATAATAATAATAATAATAATAATAATAATAATAATAATAATAATAATAATAATATGCCTTTATTGTCATTCAAAATGAATTGAACAAAAATCATTTGCCATGCAGCCACAACAGTACAGAGTAAAAGACACAAGACACACAATTTTAACACAAACATCCATCACAGTGACTCCTCCAGGCACCCCCTCACTGTGATGGAAGGCAAGAAAATTCTTCTCTCTTCCCCCATGCTTCTCCCATGGACAGATAGTTCGACAGATGGTTCCTTTACCTTGAGTTCCCTTATCAAATCCGGTTCATTACATAACACTAAACCCAAAATTGCCTTTTCCCTGGTAGGCTCCACTACAAGCTGCTCAAAAAATCCATCTCGGAGGCACTCTACAAATTCCCTTTCTTGGGGTCCAGTACCAATCTGATTTTCCCAGCCTGCATACTGAAATAATGAAATCCTGCATAATGAAATCCTCCCTGACCACCGTAGCATTGCCTTTTTTACATGCAAATTTTATCTCTTGATGTAACTGTACCCTTTCTCCTGGCTACTGTTTGGGGGCCTGTAAATAACTCCCATTTGGGTCCTTTTACCCTTATAATTTCTCAGCTCTTAAGGATAGCGGAGTGAGGGGGTATGGGGAGAAGGCAGGAACGGGGTACTGATTGAGAGTGATCAGCCATGATCGCATTGAATGGCGGTGCTGGCTCGAAGGGCTGAATGGCCTACTCCTGCACCTATTGTCTATTGTCTATTGTCTATTGATCCTATGTCACCCCTCACGAAGGACTGAATTTCATTCTTAACCACAGAGCTACCCCACCTCTTCTCCCCACCTTCCTGTTATTCCGATATGACGTATAATCCTGAATATTTAGCTCCCAGCTCCGATCCCCTTGCAGCCATGTCTTTGTAATTCCCACATCATACCTAACAATCTCTAACTGTGCTACAAGATCATCCACTTTGTTTCTTATGCATTCAAATACAACACCTTTAATTTGGTATTCACCTCACTTCTCACACCAGTTCCGATTTTACCCGACCTTACTATCTTACCCCTTCTTGAACTTTCCGTCCCGTTAATTTGCGAGACTTCTGTAACATTTTCTTTCCCTTTAACTCCACCCTTACGCTTCCAATTTGCTGCCTCCCCCACTCTTTAGTTTAAAGCTCTATCTACAGCCCTAGTTATACAGTTTGCTAGGAGTCTGGTTCCAGTCGGGTTCAAATGGAGTCCGTCCCCTCGGAACAGTTCCCTCCTTTCCCAATATTGGGGCCAATGTCCTACAAATTCAAAACCACTTCTTCCACATCAGTCTTTGAGCCACGCATTCAACTCTGTTATCCTCTCAACCCTATGCCAATTTGTACGTGGCTCAGTTAGCAATCCAGAGATTATTAACTTCTTGGTTCTGCTTTTCAATTTGGTACCTAGCTGCTCAAATTCCTTTAACAGAACGTCTTTCCTCATTCTACCTACGTCATTGGTACCCACATGGACACGATGACTGGATCTTTCCCCTCCCACTTTAAGTTCCTCTGCAGGTCAGATGAGTCCTGAACCCGGGCACCAGACAGGCAACACAGCCTTCAGGACTCTCGATCCTCGTGACAAAGAACAGTGTCAATGCCCCTAACTATACTATCCCCAATGGCAACTCCATTTTTCTTCCCTGTTCCCTGTCGAATGGTGTCCTGAACCACGGTGCCCTGGTCAGATTGCTCATCCTACAGTCCTCTAATTCAGTCCTCACCTCTGTTCCCCTGCCTGCCTCACCAGCAATCACACCCTCCACGCCACCAAGAACCACATTGGAAGCAGTTATTCTAACGGGTGTAACTGCCTCCAGATATACAGTGTCCAGGTAATTCTCCCCGTCACTGATGGACTCCAGCGTTTGAAGCTCAGACTCCAGGTCGTCCATCTTCAGTCTTAGTTCTTCAACCAACCAGCATTTGCTGCAGATGTGATCACCATGATTGACCAAGGTCCACCAGCTCCCACATAATGCAGCTGCAGCACTTCATGTGATCCTGCATGTCTCCTTTGCATATCTCACAATTCTTCATGGCTTCCTACTTGCTGTTGCTCTAGGTCTTGCAGGTCCACTCCTCTCTCCTCAGCCCTTCCATCAGAAGCCCCTCGAGCCAAAGCCTCAAGATGCACTTTTCTTCACACGGCACTTACCCTCAACATGGACATTCCCAACAGGCCGCTCTGCCAGTCTGCCTTCCTTTTTAGCAGCTGCAAACTATCTCCAGCTGAGCCTATTGGACACCTGTTTCACTCTCATGTCCTGCTTCCACGATTAGCACTCTGAAACTGCTACTCTAATATCTTCCCGCCGATTTTTAAATCCTTTGTTCTTTAAAAAGCAGATTCTTATTTGCAGTAAGATTTCTCTTCTCCCTCTGCCTTCAGTATTTACAGCAGAAATACTCCCAACGACTTTCTGCCTTCCTTTTAGCTGCTGCAAACTATCTCCAGCTAAGCCTATGGGACGTCTGCTTCACTCTAATGTCCCGCCTCCACGATTAGCACACTGAAACTGCTACTCTAACTTCTTCCCACCGATTTTAAAAATCCTTTGTCCTTTAAAAAGCAGATGTAATAAACATTATCTAAAGTGTTACTGCGTAAACCATAGGTATTATTTAGTTCCAATTTCCACTCAATCTAAGAATATAGTGGAACATCCATCAACAAATATTTGGCCACCCTCTTCACAGCACAAATATTCTGCCTTACTGTAGATTTATTTATCTGCCTGGTCTGTATGCTGTTTCCACCAATGTCCTTTTCAATTTTCATATATTCCGTGTTTGGTATTTCCTTTATTCCATTTATTGTTTCCTTTGGTCATATCAAAAAACCTTTTCTTCTTCCTATGAACTCATATCATACCATTTCATTTTCAGTGAGTATGTTTTCCTTTATTCCTTCTTCACCATATGTTTTGTTCTTTTCTAAATGCAGCTTATCTCTACTATGTCTAGAACTGAATAAGGGTCTTTGATGTGAAACATAAACATGTTCCATACAGATGTTCCTAACTGATTAAATTTTCACAACATTTTCTGATGAAATAGAAGAAAAAAGACAGACATTAAGGAAGATAGCACACAAATCCAACAGAAAAAAAAAGATTGTGATGAGTCTAGGTAACTTCTTGGGAGGAAATGATTGTCCTTACAAGAGAGGTTAAAGAAGTTAGATCTTTAGTTTTGAAGTTGAGAAGAATGGTGGATGCTCTTATTGAAATAAATATTTTTAGGGGAGATATTGTGAAAATAGTGGAAGAGTGAAGAATGGAAAGGTAAGTGGACAAAATTACAAGAAAAGGGGTCAGTTATTAAAACATGGTGTGTCGAAACTTCTCACAGAGGGTGGTAAATCTTTGGAATTCTCTATCCTGGAGCGTTGTGATAGTCAGATCATTGGGGGCATTTAAAGTGGAGATATATAAAGATTTGAAGGATCAGGGAATGATTGCCACGAGGAAGGCACAGCAAAAAAATTGTGCCTGAGGCAGTTCATCCTTGATCTTGTTGAATAGCAGAGCAGGTTTGCAGTCCCAAATGGGAATATTTTGAAGAATAATGTATGGGCATCTAGTTAGTCAAGAAAGATGGATGGTTCGAAACCTAAATTAGAGGAATTTAAACCAAGAGCTTTGGGTAAGCAGTTCACTAATTTGGGAGATGGGGAAAATGTTGAAAATCCCTCATCTTCTTTAAATGTCTGGTTAAAAAAAGGTAATAAATAATTTTTTCTCAATTCGCTGGATTTGTTTTTTCCTTCTTTTTTTGTTTCTTTTAAGGCCAACAGACTACCTGGTGATTCATATGCTACACACCACCCATTCTGTAACGCCACCAAAACGATTCTCATACAAATCATATTTTGCTAATATATATCTTTTTTTTTCCAAATCTGAGAATGGAGGGTGAACAGCCAGAGGTCGTGGTTCATATTGGTACTAATGACCACTACAGAGACTTGGTTGTGAGAGGGGCAGGACTGACAGCCAATGTTCCAGAGTTTCATGTTTCAGATGTGATATACAGGGAGGTAAAAGGTGGAGGTTATTTGAATAATCAGGGAGAATGTCACAGCTGCACTCAGAAAGGACATACTGGTGTGGTATCATCCACCAAGGAAGTATGGGTAGAGCTCAAACATAAGAAAGCTAGATTAATCTAATGGGATTACACTAGAGGCCTTCCAATAGCCAGCACGATATAGAGGAATAGATATGGACTCAGAAAAAAACACAAAGTGATGGAATAACTCAGCGAGTCTGGCAGCATCTCTGGAGGACATGAATAGGAGATGTTTCGGTTCAGGAACATTCTTCAATGTGGTTTCACTCCTGCTGTCATAGATGGATCTCTCACTTGCTTCCCTTCTGTATCGCATAATTCTGCGCTCGCTACCCCTCCCCCCGGATGGAACCGGGATAGACTTCCCCTGGTCCGTACCTTTCACCCCATCCAACACATTATTTTTGGACCTTTCTGCCACCTTAAATGTGATCCCACCACCATCCACATCGTTTTATCCCCACCCCTTACTTTCCACAGAAACCGTCCCCTATGCAACTCCTTGGTTCACTTATCCCTTCCCACCCAAATCACCCTTCCCAGGTTTTTTTTATCCCTTGCAATCACAAGAGATGTAACACCTGTCCTTATACCTATTCCCTCCCATCCATTCAGGGATCCCATCAGCCCTTCCAGGTGCAATAGAGGTTCATATGTACCTCCCTTAACCTCATCTATTGCATTTGATGCACCAAATGTGGCCTCTTTTACATTGGCTAGACCAAGCATAGACTAAGCGTCTGTTTCGGCGAACAAAACCACTCAGTCCACCAATGCCTTCTAAATCTTGCGGTTGCTAACCATTTTAACTCCCCTTCCCATTTTCATACTGACCTTTCTGTCCTGGACCTCCTCTGTTACCAGAGCGAAGCCACAGACAAACTGGTGAAACAGTACCTCGTATTCCACTTGGGTGGCATAACCCAACGGTATGAACAGTAAATTCTCCAATTTTAGGCAACTACCAAACAATCACACCCTTTTACCCCACTCTTCCCTGTGCCCCACGTGGATACACACCCATTTCATCCACTATCCCTCCCCTCATTCACTTTCCCCCATTCACTTCCACTTATATCCCTTTCTCTGACTTCACATTTCACATCTCTACTCACCAAGACTACCACTTATGTCTTCATCTCTGCCATTGTCTAACCATCTGCCAATCAAACCCCCCTCACCTGTATCTACCTATTATTTGCCAGATTTTGTCCCACCTCCAGCTTTGCTCCCCCTACTACAATCAGTCTGAAGAAGGGTCCCGACCTGAAATGTCACCTATCTAGGTTCTCCAGAGATACTGCCTGATGAAATATGAGATGCTGTTCCTCCTATTTACATCTGACCTCATTCTGACAATAGAGGAGGCCCAGGACAGAAATGTCAGAATGGGAATGGGTTGGGGAGTTAGTGGTTTGGCAACCGGGAGATCACATAGGCCGAGGTAGACTGAGTGAAGGTGTTCAGCGAAACGATCGCCGAGCCTGCGCTTGGTCTTGCCGATATATATAGGAGTCCACACATGTAACAGTGGATACAGTAGATAAGGTTGAAGGAGGTGCAAGTGAACCTGCCTCATCTGAAAGAACTGTCAGGGTCCCTGGACAGAGTCGAGGAAGGAGTTGCATCTCCATAGGGGAAGGTGCCTAGGGAGGGGGTGGTTTGGGTTGGAAAGGATGTTAACTAGGGAGTTGCTAAGGGAACGGTCTCTGTGGAAAGCAGAAAGGGGTGGGGATGGGAAGATGTGGCTAGTGGTGGGATCCCGTTGGAGCTGCGAAAATGTCGGAGGATTATGAGCTGTGTATGACGGCTGTATTCAGGAAAAAAAACTAAAAGTCTTTGGTTTCAAGCAAAAAATACTGTAGTATTTTAAAAGAGTCATATATGGGACATGCATCTCTGAAAAGGCAAATGCACAGATTGGGTAACACAACATTTCCAAAGCAAATTTGAAAGTTAAAATACTAAAACAAGTTGGATTCAAACAAAGATTGATAAGTAACAAGTAATGTTCACTTTCACGCTTGCCAAACAATAACCTGTCCTTGATATTCAATGGCATTACCATTGTCAACTTATTTACATCGGCGAAACCAAGCGCAAGCTCGGCGATCGCTTCGCTCAACACCTGCGATCGGTCCGCGTTGGCCAAACTGGTCTCCCGGTGGCCGAGCACTTCAACTCCCCCTCCCATTCCCAGTCTGACCTTTCTGTCATGGGCCTCCTCCAGTGCCATAGTGAGGCCCACCGGAAATTGGAGGAACAGCACCTCATATTTCGCCTGGGCAGCTTGCAGCCCAGTGGTATGAACATCGACTTCTCCAACTTTAGATAGTTCCTCTGTCCCTCTCTTCCCCTCCTCCTTCCCAGATCTCCCTCTATCTTCCTGTCTCCACCTATATCCTTCCTTTGTCCCACCCCCCTGACATCTGTCTGAAGAAGGGTCTCGACCCGAAACGTCACCCATTCCTTCTCTCCTGAGATGCTGCCTGACCTGCTGGGTTACTCCAGCATTTTGTGAATAAATACCTTCGATTTGTACCAGCATCTGCAGTTATTTTCTTATATTATATATTGTCAAGTATTTAATCATCAACATCCTGGTCACCTTTGCCCTGAAGCAACTGGATTAAATGCATAATATTGGAGTTTTCAGAGCAGACTCCGAAACTATGTTAAACCAGAAGAAACAGGAACAAGAAAATGACATTCTCCCCATTTTCTGTTTGAACATTTGTTAAAATTATAACTTACCAAGCTTGCTCAAGTCCACTTTCCTGCACTATTCTCATATCTCTTGATTCTCTTTATGATTAAAGATCTATAGAAGAACAGAGGCTGGGCATCCTACATTGACTAACTCATTTCCTGGCACCCTAAAAACATTCTATGAAACATTGGTGAAATGATTTCCACTTGTCTGGATCTGCTTAACATTTAATCAACTTGATATCGTCCCGGACAAAGGAGCTTGCTTGATTAGCACCTTAGTCATCGTCATAAACATTTATTGTTTTAAACAGCACAACCACACAAGCCTGCAATGTCAACTATATGATACACGATAGCAAGGTCCACCCAAGGTTTCCCCCACAGCACATCTAAAGACTACTTAGAAAGGCAAGGGCAGACACTTGAAGGAACATTGCCACTAAAAATATATCCTCTAAATCACATTCCATCCTGACTTTAAAATACATTGTTGCTGGGTTTAAATAACAAAACTACCCAACGGAACTGAAAGAATACCTTTGAATGGAAAGAATGGACCAAGTTCAATCAAGTGGCTCACCAATATTTTCAAGAGCAATTAAAGATTGAATACAGGCCTGTCAGTGAAAGTTCAGAATTCAGTCGACATGAAGCTGTTGACTTGACTATGGCTTGATATAATAAATTACATCTTTGAAGTGAGTAACAATTTTACGGGCGTTATTGGGAAATTCTGAAGATGCAAATTAAATTCAACTTTTGCCACTACATGACAGACACCTAATACTTAGGAAATGCTTATACTTTTGTTTTAAACACCCATTTGCCAAAAAAAACCCCCACAAATATAGTGTATTCAGATAATCTTACCTTCACATTTTTCCAAAATCTGAACAGTTTCTCCAATTTCCAGCACAAGCCCTTGCGGCACTGAAGCACGAAAGCTGCATATCACTAAAAAAAAATCAGAAAGTGACATTTAGTATTAGTATTGTTATTCAAACCAAAGCCACCTGCTCTTTACCTCATTCCCACATTAACACCCTAGTGTGTAGTTTTGGGCCTACGAGTGGGAAGCAGTAATTTCTGTTCTCCATACAATTCTGTTCAAATCAAGGGATTTTCTCAGTTGCAATGAACAATCCAGTCTCTGCTGTTAGCATAGGATGGTCTGCAGTCTACCCTTTTAAAAAATATTTCAATTATTTTACACCAATAGATTAATCGTATCATTTTCTGTTTATCGATTTGATTCTTCTTGTTACTTTGCTGCACAGAAGTGTTGCAAAAATATCAATACATTCTTTCACTGACAGGATAATGTGCATCAAACTTACACTTTTACTTAAAATATTTGCAATAAGCATCAATAAATCAATAATATTCATAACAAATAGGAAAATAACTGACTTCAAAGGAAGATGATCAAATAAATAAATATGTTCATTTACAAATGCTCATCATTGTTATTTTAAAGGGAAAAAACAACTTCACAAACTACAAAAACATGTTTCTCTCATTAACCTAACAAAATTAATGCAGAAACACAGAATCTACACTGTAAACACACATTAAATCCACTTCATTGCAAATGTTAAAATATTAAAAGACACCATACACAAACCCTTTCATCACAGAGCCATTTCCTCCCATTCTAAAATATTTTTTAAGAAATCAATCACCAATTATAAACATAGCACAAAAAGTAAGGAAATTTGTGTTTGGTAGATTATTTCTTTGTTGTAACAATGCTTCTTGGCAATAAATCTTATACCGTTGGAAAGCCTGTTTATTTCCCTTTTAAATGGTGCCACATTTGTAAGGAACATGCATTTGTGGGATGAGCAGCAGAGCTGAGTATGTGGGTTGCGCCCATGAAAAATCTGCCAAATCTTCTCTGCCAATGCCAAACAGCTTATTCTGCCATTGACTCTTGTTCGGTGTTGTTTGGTGGATTGGATGATTGAAGTCTGAAGAAACAAGACATATTGGCAATTTAACAATTTATTCATTTAATAAACAGGAGCCTCAGTAGCGTGTGGAAGAACCATACACAGCCACAACAGCCTGGCACCTCCTCCTCATGCTGGTCACCAGCCTGGTCACACACTGTTGTGGGATGGCATCCCATTCTTCAACCAGCATTTGTCACAAGTCAGCCAACGTGGTTGTGTTGGTCACTCTGGCACGAACAGCACGCCCAAGCTGATCCCACAAGTGTTCAATGGGGTTGAGGTCAGGACTGCTGGCAGGCCATTCCATCCTCTCCACTCCCAAATTCTGGAGGTAGTCTCTGAGAAACCCTGCTCCGTGGGGGCGAGCATTGTCATCTTGGAGGATAGAGTTCGGTCCCAGACTGTGGAGATATGGGATTGCCACTGGTTGCAGAATCTCATCTCGATATCTCTCTGCATTGAGATTGCCTCCAATGATGACAAGCCTCGTTTTTCCAGTGAGGGAGATGCCGCCCCACACCATCACACTGCCTCCACCAAAAGATGTTACTCTATCGGTCGGTGCAGCAATCAGCATAGCGTTCTCCGCGTCTTCTCCACACTTTGACCCTATGATCCAACTGCCGTAGGCAGAATCTGGACTCATCGCTGAACATAACGTTCCTCCACATGTTCAGGTTCCAGTGCACGTGTTGCCGACACCAGCGCAAACGGGCCTGACGGTGAAGGGCAGTCATGGCAGGCCTCCTGGCAGCCCTATGAGACCGGAGATCGGCTGCGTGCAGTCTGTTCCGAATTGTCTGGGCAGAGAGCCGTCGGCCATATCGTCCTGCAAACCTTGACTGCAAATCTGTAGAAGACAGCCTACGGATCCTAAGTGCTGACAGGATGAGGAAACGGTCTTCTTCGGGTGTCGTCTTCTTGGGACGCCCACTTCGCGGCCTGTCCCTGACATCCCCCGTTATATGGAACTTGGCCTTCACTTTGGAGATGGTACTAGGGCTCACTCCAAATAATGCCGCAACTTGGTTTTGCGGAACACCAGCTTGAAGTTGCCCTATCGCACGGGCCCTATCCAGATCAGTCAAACGTGGCATGCCGATTCTTGGAGCAGACACCTACTGACCACTGTAGCAGGGCCCATGCTCACAGATGCTGCCAGTCAGGTGCCAATCAGGCACCTGATTGTCAGCACCTGGGGGTACCTGAAGCTCAAAACAAGAGTCAATAGCAACAGCAGAATAAGTTGTTTGACATTGGCAGAGAAGATTTGGCAAATTTTTCATGGGCGCAACCCATATACTCAGCTCTGCTGCTCATCCCACAAATGCATGTTCCTTACAAATGTGGCACCATTTAAAAGGGAAATAAACAGGCTTTCCAACGGTATAAGATTTATTGCCAAGAAGCATTGTTACAACAAAGAAATAATCTACCAAACACAAATTTCCTTACTTTTTGTGCTATGTTTATATTATGCAGAAATAGGAGAACTCAATGTTCATACATTTGTGTTGTAAACTACCCAAGCAGAATACCCTCAATCTGGCCACATACATTCCCCCACCCACCCTCCCCCCACCGATGCCGTCGCCTCCTCCTTCTCTCCCGGAGATGCCGACATACTTCATCCTGGAAGCGACAGGTGAGAGCGGAGGGAGGCCCATGGTGACGAGCACATCCTGTCATTGGCAGCGGCCTGAAGAAAGTGTAATCTGTTGGAGGCTACTATGCGAACCAGTGAAGAAGGGCTTGCCGGTGCAGACCAGTGGCATCGGCGGCCAGTTTTAAAGTGAAAAGGTACAAAGTGCTGGAGTAACTCAACCGACTGAATCAATCTGAGAAAGGGTCCCAATGAATCCAGAGGTTCTCCAGAGATCCTGACCCACTGAATTACTCCAACACTTTGTGTCCATTTGTCAATTAATCATCATCTGCAGTTATTGGCAATAACGCACACCACTCCCTCCTCGATGGTCAGTCATAACGAGGATTTACTGTAAATTTACTCTCTGCATCAGCAAACCCTTCTTCACTGGTTCACACGCCTGTTGTTGCAGCTCACGTTGTAGCCCCTGGGGACAGCACTTTATTCAGGCTGATGTCAATGACAAGATGCACTCGGACACCGTGGGGCTCCCTCCCCTCTCACTGCTGTTGCTTCGAAGGTGGAGTATGTCAGCGACTCTGGGGAAGAAGACTGTAGTGGTGGGGGGAGAAGAGTAGGGGGGGGGGGGGTGGGGGAAGAGGCTGACTGGCAAATTCGGAACGACAGGAGACGCAGGCGGCGGGGATGTAGCGAGGAGCAGATAAAGTCACTGCCGACAGCAAGAAACAGCAGCAGGTGCGAGGGGTTCGCTGGTGCACCTTGCGAGTGGGAGTGGGGTTGGAAGTTGGGGCTCTAAATGGCCAGGGAGACAGTGGGAGCCGGGGGTGGGTCAGCAGATCATTCCATTCATATTCAGTTTACATTTTATATTTGTTTTGTTTTAAAGTTTCTGGCACTCCATGGTGCTTTAGAGACACGGGAGGGGTGTCATTAGTGGGACAGGGGTATAGTGTTGTTTCATTATCACGTGACCTCTATTGGTCTGGAAAAATCAATGAAATTCCAGGCTCTGGAATTGAGGGTGGCTGAAAATCAGTGTTCAACCATTCTTCTTAACGAAAGTCACAACCTTCCATTTTCCCACATTAAATCTATTTCACCCATTCACTTAATCTCACAGTGTTCTATTACAAAGTTCCAATATTCTCATCGCAACATGTTAGCCCACCTATATTAGAATTCTGGCTTACACTCAGCTCCTTCTGTTAGGCCATTAATATAAATAGTAAATAAATCAGTGCCAAGAACTGATCCTTAAGGCACATCATTTGTTAAATACTTCTAGGACCTACACAGTGAAAGGCAGGGCTCTGGGAAGTTTAGAGGCCATGTTACAGTTGTACAAGACATTGGTGAGGCCACATTAGAGTATTGTGTTCCATTTTGGTCACCCTGATACAGGAAGGACGTTGTTAAGCTGGAAAGTGTGCAGACATGATTAATGAGGATATTGCCAGGACTCGAGGGCCTGAGCTATAGGAAGTTGCAGCTATAGGGAGAAGCTATAGAGATAAATAATGTAGGCAGATCTGCACAGCAGCAGGTGAAGGATGGTGAGCTACATACGTGTTCATTGGACTGTTAAGAATAGGACTGGGTTTATTATTGTCACATGTACTGAGGTACAGTGAAAAGCTTTATTTTGCCTGCTATCCAAACCGATTAGATAAACTATACACAAATAAAATCAGTCAAACTCAAGTAAAATAGATAAAGTGAAGGAAAATATACATAGTGCAGAATTTAATTCTCAGCATTGTAGTGCATCAGTTCTGACATATTCCAATATCTAAAATGGGGTAGAGGTGAATTGGATAGTTCCCCAGCTTATGGAAGGACAGTTCACCAGCCTGATAACAGAAGAAAAGAAACTGTACCTGAATCTGGTGGTGATCGCTTTCAAGTTTCTGCATCTTCAGCCAGACAGGCGCAGGGAGAAGAAATGAGCAAGGTGGGAAAGGTTTTTAATTATATTGGCTGCTTATCTGAAGCAGCATGAAGTGGAGATGGTGTCAGTCGTGGAAAGTGTCGTCTGTTTGATGGGTTACATTTAAAACTGCAATTTCTTGTGGTCTAGGGCAGACTGGTTCCCAAACCAAGCTGTGAAGCAATCTGCAGGATGCAATCCAACAGTATGCTTTCTACGGTGCTACGGTAATGTTGGGGGAGTCCAGAACAAGGGGCCACAGTTTAAGAATAAGGGGTAGGCCATTTAGAACGGAGATGAGGAAGAACTTTTTCAGTCAGAGAGTGGTGAAGGTGTGGAATTCTCTGCCTCAGAAGGCAGTGGAGGCCAGTTCGTTGGATGCTTTCAAGAGAGAGCTGGATAGAGCTCTTAAGGATAGTGGAGTGAGGGGGTATGGGGAGAAGGCAGGAACGGGATACTGATTGAGAGTGATCAGCCATGATCGCATTGAATGGCGGTGCTGGCTCGAAGGGCTGAATGGCCTACTCCTGCACCTATTGTCTATTGTCTATTGTCTATTGTACAAGTCTGTAAGAGTCACTGGAGACTCAGTCTCCTTGGTGTATTGAAAAGTATATGTTTTTTTGCCTAACCCAGAACCCCCAATATGACAAAGGGCTGATGGAGAAGCAGCCCCTGTGATGGGAGGGAATTATCCCAATTCTACAGTAGTAAACTGTAATGTTTCAGTTAGTTAATATTCAATCGTAATCATGTGCATTTTTTGCCTCCATTGCCTCTGCATATAAATTAGCGGACTTAAAATAAGATAGCCAACTTGCAACAAAAGGAGAAAAAGCTACAGTCTTTGAGAGAGACAGTCTCTGTACACATGACAATAATAATATAACAGTACCAGCATCCATGGAGAGGAACAGCTAGATTTTGGATGAATAACCTGATATCTTGGGTCCTTAACTTTGTTTGTACATGCACAAATGTAGCTGAAACATAGAAAATCGGGGCAGGAGTAAACCATTTGGCCCTTCGAGCCAGCACCAAGATTCAATATGATCATGGCTGATCATCCAAGTTGAATAGTTCTCTCCATCTCTGTTTTTATTGGAGAATTCCAGCATAAAACTAATTGCTTTTGTAAACTGACAAAAATGAGAACGTTTCTGAAGAAATTGTGCTTACCGCACATTGAAATTCTACAAGTATTATTTTTTTGGTAACTTGATTTAGGAGGTCAAAGATGATGGGGCTGCCTGTGGTCAGATAAGCAAATTCCCAGTAAGAAATACATTTGACAGTGTGTCTATGGGGGAAGGGTTGACAGCTAAAGTATGCTTACTTTCAGAACTTCAATAATATTACCACAAAATTAAAAAGATAATCTGCATCAATTTACTTTTTTTTTTGATTCAGGAAAAAAATTCTTACATCTATAGTATACTAGACCAAGTGGACCCATTGGGCCCAAACCTTTCCTGCATCGGTGCAGCACCCTCTCCTCCCCCACTCCCCCCTCCCCTCCACTCCCCCTTCCCTCTCCTCCCCCCCCTCCCTCCCTCCCCTTCCCCCTCCCTCCCCCCTCCCCCTTCCTCCCCTTCCCCCTCCCTCCTTCCCCTCCTCTCCCCCCACTCCATCCCCCTCAACCCACCTAATTCCCCCCTCCCTCCCCCTTCCCCACACTGCATCCCCCTCAACCCCCCTTATCCCCCTCCCTAGGAGGTAGATTTAAACTTTAAAATGTGAATATCTTTTAAAATATAACACCAATTTCAATGAAACTTCTTCCATTAGCACCAAAGGGACAACGGTGAGGAAGATGTGCCTAAAATTGTCGAGCTATCGTATACCGTTTTGGCTGTAGTTCAGGAACAAACAAACAAACGAGAGTTTTAGTATATAGATACAGATACTAATAATAAGAAATAAAAGATGTAAGCTTTTTCTTAAAAGTTCTAAAGTTTCACAGGCACTGGAAAATATCAAATGTATTTCAATATATAATCAAATATACATGAAGCAGACTTCCACAAAAAGAAAGTAATTGAATCCTGTCTGAATAAATATTTTTTTAAACAGTGCTGAGTATATATAGGAATGGAAAAAGATAATGCATAAGAGTCTAACATTCAATTTGGAGAGAAGATAATAAGAGGGAATTAGTTGAAGATGTTAAAAAAAACAAGGATTAACAGCTTCACCCCAATAAGTTGCCACCATTTCCATTTCCCTTGCACCTCTGTTGTTGTGGGACAATCTCATGAGGCATGCATCTGACGAAACTCGTAAATTCCTCAATAGACTGCAGAGACGCTAGCTTCTCTTTAGTATTGGAAAACTGGAACTAAAACTGATGATGCCAAAATAATATGATCAGTTAAAAAAAGATGATACTTACACTTACAAATGGAACAGGAAACCATCCAGCTTGCATAGATGCCACTTCCAAGGGAGAATTGTTCCTATGCACCTTCTCCTTGTTTGTGGAACTTATTCTCTTTCACACATGATCATTAACGCACCATTTTTGATTATTTTTGTTATTAAGCTACACTTAGGGACAATTTACTATAGCAAATTAACTTACCAGAACATTTTGGGGGGTATAGAAAGAAAAATAGATACAAGGATAGAAAAATAGGAGCTCTATTCTCAAGGGTGGCTGAAGGTAAAATTGAGGAAAGTATATAAACTAGAGAAAGGACAGGACAGAATAGAAGGTTGATTCCTTTGATAAAGAGAATGACATGAGGGAGCAAGAAATGCAACATGTGGCTAGCAATGCCAGTAATTGTGAAGGCAGATTCCCTTTGTGACCTTCAAAAGAGAATGGGGTGATGTTATGAACTGATTTACGCATAAGTTTGAATTTATTAAACGCACTTGGAACCAGATGCCAGTACAGGTCAGTGATTGCTGATCAGCAAGTGAATGCTGCAAAGTAAGGGAAATCAAACGAAAACTGCTGATGCTGGAAATCTAAAATATTTACAGAAAATGTTGGAAGCACTCAGGAGATCAGGCAACAACTGTGGAATGAGACCCGAAATGTTAACTGTTCACTTTCCACAGATGCCGTCCAACTTACGGAGTGTTTCGAGCAACATATTTATTGTGAGGTAAGGAACAGTACCAGAGTTCTTGATGAATTGAAGATTGTGCAGGATACAAAGAGAGGGCAAAATAATCACATCTTTGTCTTTCATCACAAACTTCATTTTAAGCAATCAAATATTATGTACATCTCCTCGCCCACATCTTAATACCTCTGGCTAACAATCATTACTCTATTTAGCAAAGACTGAAATAGCTTACCATATAATTTTATTTACAAAAATTAAATTTGCAAATTTTGTTGAGATAACTTTATAATTCATGATGAAAGGGTCAATTGGCCATTTAGGGCGAGGAAACTTTCAAACAATTAAATACTTCTAAGTATTTTCTGATTAATTAAATGCATTATGTAATGGTGGTAAATCTAATTGAATATCCTAATGACCTTTATGCATGCATTTTACAGAAATTTTAAATTATGTGATGGGTACCCACTATAAAATGACATTCCAACTGGTTTCTTATCGTTAAACTGACAGGTTGTGACAATTTTTTTTAAATGCAATAAATGCCCATGTTAATTAAATGGTAATTGTGGCTTTGTAAAAATTTAACTGTGGTTACATGACCCAGCTGCATCTTACATTGGTGTTTGTTTCCTTGACAACCATCTATAAAAGACATTTTAAGCAACAGCACTGTAGGAAAATGTAGGCCGTTATGTGAATTATAATTATAGATTCTTATTAACTAAATTCCTGCAATGCTAATATCATTGAACAATCTATTTTAATCTTTTTTTGTTGAGATTATTAAAAATTGAAAATCTTTATCTCCACCTTGAGGTGAGTCACTATTAAAGATAAACTGAATTGCACTTTTAAGACATTTTTCTCAATTTTTAAGGAATGATATTTGCTTCCTGTATTCAAATATAGGCAGTCTCCAGATTATGAATGTGTAATATATGGACACACACATAGATGAATTGTCTCCCATAACATTATTGAATTTAAAGGAATTAAATGTATTTGTTCCTACAAATGACACGTATTCTCTATCTCCATGTTTTTTTACTATATCTTGGTACATGTGACAATAATAAACCAATACCAAAGATGTCTCAGTTACTCTTATACTTTGTCATCTCTGCCACAGACATCTGCCATATTTCACAGCATTATCCCAAGGGCTGCATTATAGATATTTTGGCCACACTCTATGTGGCAACAATGATTAATGATTACATTATTTTTTCAACGTGAACTGAAGGCAGCTTGTGAAACAGCCACACTCATTTGCTAGTATAGCTTGATTTTCTCCAATGTGCATGGTCCTTGTGTTGCACTCAAGTGCAGCTTGGGGGCCTTGTGTTGCACTCAAGTGCTGCTTGGGGGCAATGATTAACAAACGGGAGCTTTTCATAAACAGAAAGGATGACCCACTATCAATAACCACAACAAAAACTTCAGGATGGCCTATACCACCTTCTCAGGGGGTTTGGATGACTCCTTCATTTTACTCAAAACATTGGAAACACTCAGCAGATCAGGTAACATTTATGCAAAGAGAACAATTAAAATTTCAGGTCCAGAACCCTCGCTAGCATTTCCATTTTTGTTTCAGATTTCCCGCATCTGCAGTTTTTTTATTTACTCCATTATACATTAGTGCAATCTGAGAGCTTTATTTGAAAGAGGATAAATGGAGATAAAGTTTATCCTCTCTCTAATGCAGCTCCTCAGTTAGGGTTCCAGAGTTTCAAGAAGAGCAAAGGTATGTGGAAAATTCCATTGTGGAGATTAAATTCTGCTCTCTTTGCCAGATGGATCAGCAGCTCGACCCAAAACGTTGACTGTCCATCTTTCTTTATATATACTGCTTGCCCCAATGAATGTTTTTGCTCCAGATTCCAGCATTTACAGGTTTTTTGTGTCTCCTACTTTATTCTGCATGCTGTTAATCTCAAAGGGAGAAGGACCGTAGCACGAGCAAGCTACCAACACACTGCAGTTTCTGTTGCGAGCAGATGATAAATATATTTGATGACGGTGATGCAGGCATAAACTCATGAAGAAACTGGTGGACTACTGATTTACTTAGCCCTACGCGTAACAAGAGCAAAAGGTCACCAAGTCTACAATAATTTAAACAAAAGAATTGTCAAGCCTTGATCCAAAACAGGACATCTTTCATTATCCACAGTTCAATAAAGTCTTACTTCCAAGCTATATTTTTTCCTATATCTTGTATAACTCAAATAGACATTAGCAGAGACATGGACATTAAAGTATATTCAGTGCAAATAGAATGCCATGTAGGTGAAGTTTGATAAATCCCATCTCAACTGAACTTCCCCAAGCATAAAATCAGATGTTGTGTTATGTAAAAAAATTCTGCTTCAGGAATATCAGCCATAAACACCTTCAATCCTTTCCGTAAATTCTACAGTATAATACAAATATATTGAAAGAAAAACAAACTGCTGGAGGAACTCAATAAGCCAGGCAGCACCGGTGGAGGGAATTCTGCAGTCTGAAGGGTCTTGATCCAAAACATTATCTATTTATTCCCTCCATAGATGCTGCCTGATCCATTGAGTTCCTCCAGCATTTTTAGTTTCGCTCAAGATTACAGCGTCAGTAGTTTCTTATGTCCCTCTAATATTTTGGAATGTGCTTGTAACATCCACTACAAACTACAGTATTGCCTTAACTCATACAATGCAAAGGAAGTTTTCATTAGACATGACTATTCCGTTTCTGAGCATCTAATCTTGTCATTAACAAATCACAAAGCACTGTTAATGTGCAAAATAAACAGAGGTATTTTTAGAATTT
Source organism: Rhinoraja longicauda (assembly GCF_053455715.1). Lineage (NCBI taxonomy): Eukaryota > Metazoa > Chordata > Chondrichthyes > Rajiformes > Arhynchobatidae > Rhinoraja > Rhinoraja longicauda. Next base: position 23,458,394 of record NC_135969.1, on the reverse strand, counting down.
TTTAGAGTTTAGAGATACAGTGCAGAAACAGCCCTTTGGCTCACCGATTCCACACTGACCACTGATCCCCACACATTAACACTATCCTACACACACTAGGGACAATTTATCTTATCGAAACATACAAGATTATCAAGGGGTTGGACACGTTAGAGGCAGGAAACATGTTCCCAATGTTGGGGGAGTCCAGAACCAGGGGCCACAGTTTAAGAATAAGGGGTAGGCCATTTAGAACGGAGATGAGGAAAAACTTTTTCAGTCAGAGAGTTGTAAATCTGGGGAATTCACTGCCTCAGAAGGCAGTGGAGGCCAATTCTCTGAATGCATTCAAGAGAGAGCTAGATAGAGCTCTTAAGGATAGCGGAGTCAGCGGGTATGGGGAGAAGGCAGGAACGGGGTACTGATTGAGAATGATCAGCCATGATCACATTGAATGGTGGTGCTGGCTCGAAGGGCCAAATGGCCTACTCCTGCACCTATTGTCTATTGACAATTTACATTTATACCAAGCCAAATTAACCTACTAACCTGAACGTCTTTGGAGTGTGGGAGGCAACCGAAGATCTCGAAGAAAACCTATGTGGTCACGGGGAGAACGTACAAAGTCCGTACAGACAGCACCCGTAGTCGGGATCGAACCTGCGTCTCTGGCGTTGAAAGCGCTGTAAGACAGCAACTCTACAACGGTGCCACCGTTCCACCCAATTCAGATTTGGAAATGTCACAATCAGCTGCCTTCTACTGGATTAGCTGTTTATGATTCAGTGCCATATGTTTGTTTACATCATCACCAATGGGCATTTAAACATTGTATTTAATTGCCAACCATCTGTGTACTGCCCACAGCAAGGAATGAAGCAGCACTGCTTGATGCCTGTGGAAATAACATTGTGACTTGCATTATTACATCTGTCAGTAAAATATCATAAACATAAAATTAAAGAATCAATGGAGGAATTCAAGAAAAAGGCATAAAGTCTAGCAGGATTCTTGATGGTTCTCCTCAGCAATGAACAGTGAAATGTAGGTGTATGTCATCTCTGGTCAGCATGTCGAAAGTGTTATTTCCTTAATGCTTCTTGTATTTCTTCCAAAATAATCCACTTAATGGCAGCAGGAGCAGACTATGCGACCTCTAAAGCCCTCCTCACTATTCTGTGTGATGATGGATGATCTACCTCGGGCTTTAACTCCTCTTCGGTGCCAGTTCCTCATAGCCATCAAATCCTTGATCTTTCAAATATTTATTTACTTCCTCTTTAAATACTTCTATTAAAGTGACAAAAATGTCTAATATATAAGTGCTGTTCATTGTCTTCAATGCATAACTTTACATGTAAATTGCTCACGTTAAGTGCACTTCTTCACATGACCTTTTCTTCTATTCTAGCATACAGCAGTTGAGCTGTTTGAGTCTTAGTCAGGTTTATAATTTATATGGAATCAACTTTACCCGTGCAGGCACAGAGGCAAAAAGATTAACAAGGCCGTGTAACGCCACAATGCCCATCATGACAACCTTGGAATTTCTAATAACCTCAGTAGTGCTGGTGTTAGAATGGCTCCTATAAATTCTAAACCCAAATAGTTAGGTTATTAGACAATGAACCAGCGTGTGTTTGATTACAGAATGCTAACACTATTTTACACTATTATTGCTTACTAAACACACACCAAATACCCCATGACGTTTACAGACAGGTAACTGAATATAATGATAGAAACAGTACCTCCATAACACACAATAAACACTCTGGAATGTTTTACCAATGATTTATCATCCATATCCAATATCTAGGCCATAACCTAATGACAAACTCTGGATTTGCATGAGAATCGGTCAAAAATGTCCCTTATCACTTTGAATCTCTGTAGAGATGCCTAATCCAATTATTGCACGGTAAATTATATATGACAGAAAATAACACAAGCCTAATATGCAAAAAACAGCTTTTCACAAAAAAAAAGAGGTAATATTGCGTGGCCAGTTACTTGAGTGAGCAATCACAGAGCAGAGGGTTCGAGGAGTACAAGTACACAGTTCTCTGAAAGTGGCATGTCAGGTAGATAGGATGGTGAACAAGACTTTTGGCATGCTGGCCATCATCAGTCAGGGGAATAGAATATAGAAGTTGGGACATTTTGATACAGTTCAACGGTGCAAAGGTTTCTTTATTATCCGAGATTATGTAAATGTCAGAGTATAATGGGTTGGATGCAGAAGCTGGTAAGGTGAAAGATAAGGACCAGGGGAACTCTGTCCTTGTTGTGTCTTGCGGGGGAGGGTTTAAAGCAGAACTCTGGGACACAGAAGTGACATGGATAAGGACACGGTAGCGCAGCGGTAGAGTTGCTGCTTTACAGCGAATGCAGCGCCGGAGACTCAGGTTCGATCCTGACTACGGGTGCTGCACTGTAAGGAGTTTGTACGTTCTCCCCGTGACCTGCGTGGGTTTTCTCCGAGATCTTCGGTTTCCTCCCACACTCCAAAGACGTACAGGTATGTAGGTTAATTGGCTGGGTAAATGTAAAAATTGTCCCTAGTGGGTGTAGGATAGTGTTAATGTACGGGGATCGCTGGGCGGCACGGACTTGGTGGGCCGAAAAGGCCTGTTTTCGGCTGTATATATATGATATGATATGATATGATATGACAACAGCACCTCATATATCGCTTGGGTAGCTGAAAACCCAATGGGATCGAAATTGAATTCTCCAATTTTAGGTAACCCCTCACAACCCGCCACCGCCCCTTCTCCATTTAGACCCGCACCTAGTTTTCCCTATGCACCTACATTCCACCCATCTTTTCACTTATTTTCCCCAATCTGTCTTGGATAACTCCACATTCATACCATTATAATTGACCTAGTTGAAAAGTAACAGCTGGTCAAGCAGCATCTCTGGAGAACATGAATAGGTGACATTTTGGGATTTTTGGGATTTTCAATCTGAAGGGGGGTCCTGACCATAAAACCTCACTTATCTATGTTTTTTAGAGACCCACTGAGTTACTCCAGCACATTCTGTCTTTTTTTTTTAATGGTAATATGTGAATTTGGCTTATGGATTTATTGTCAACGCCAGTGGAATACGAGTCAACAGTTTAATTGCTATGCCACTACTATCCCTGCAGGTCAGTGTACAAGGTTTTAGCTTAAAGAATGAAGATAATATACTTGCATGAAGTGGGAGTTGGTTAACAAGCAGCAAACAGTAAGAATAAACGGGTTATTCTCAGTCACAAGCTGTAGAAAGCAGTTCTAGGATCCCTGCTATTCACAATGTATATCAATGATTTAGTTAGTTGAAGGGAACAAATGTAACATTTCAAGGTTTGTTAATGACAGAAAACTAAGCTGTAATATAAGTACTGAGGAAAATGAAGAGAAGCTTTGAAGGAATACAGATGAGCCAAGTGATTGTACAACATTGCAGATTAATGCAGTGTGGATAAATGTAAGGTTTTCCATTCTGGCAGAAGAAACAAAAATACTGCATTTTTTCAATGTTTTCTTTTAATTAGAAAGATAAATGTCTGTCGGCCTTTACTGTAAAAGGATTTGAGTACGTCTTACTACAAATAACATAAGGCTTTAAGGAGAACACACATGGACTATTGTGTTCAATGTTGATTTACTTACATTAAAAAAGGCATCCATGCTCTTAAGTGAAAGCAGTAAAATGTAAATTGGTATCGAGGTTAGCAAGTCTGTTACACGAGGATAATTTGAGTAGGCTATATCTCTATTTGTTGGAGTTGAAATATTACATTTGGACCCTTCAGCCAAAATATTCATATCCATTGTGAATAGCTAGAATCTATTCTTGTGTGTTTCAATGAGATCCCCTCTTATTTTTCTAAACTTCACTCTCATCCCTGCACCAAAGAAAACAAGATAGCCTGCATTAATGATTACCATCAAGTGGCTCTGAAATCCAACATCATGAAATGTTTCGAGAGGCTGGAGGAGAAATCACAGGGGGGGAGCAGCGAGAGAGCATGTTGCTAAACTCTCGTCGAAGAGAGGAGGCTGGTCATGGCATACATTAACCAGCCTTGCAGACAGTTTGATCCACTGCAGTTTGCCTAGCGTCACAACAGATCCATGGCAGATGCCATCTTGCAGGCCTTGCACTGTAACATCTAGATAAAATGAAACCTATGTCAGATTCCTATTTATTGAGTCAGGTGTGGATTTGTCAATGACCACTGTCCGCAGAAGACTTCATGAACAGAAATACAGAGGCCACACTGCAAGATGTAAACCACTGGTTAGCCGCAAAAATAGGATGGTCACGTTACAGTTTGCCAAGAAGTACTTAAAAGAGCAACCACAGTTCTGGAAAAAGGTCTTATGGACAGATGAGACGAAGATTAACTTATATCAGAGTGATGGCAAGAGCAAAGTATGGAGGAGAGAAGGAACTGCCCAAGATCCAAAGCATACTACCTCATCTGTGAAACACGGTGGTGGGGGGGGGGGTGTTATGGCCTGGGCATGTATAGCTGCTGAAGGTACTGGCTCACTTATCTTCATTGATGATACAACTGCTGATGGTAGTAGCATAATGAATACTGAAGTGCATTGTCACATCCTATCTGCTTAAGTTCAAACAAATGCCTCAAAACCCATTGGCTGGCGGTTCATTCTACAGCAAGACAATGATCCCAAACATACTCCTAAAGCAACAAAGGAGTTTTTCAAAGTTAAAAAATGGTCAATTCTTGAATGGCCAAGTCAATCACCCGATCTAAACCCAATTGAGCATGCCTTTTATATTCTGAATAGAAAACTGAAGGGGACTAGCCCCCAAAACAATCATAAGCTAAAGATGGCTGCAATACAGGCCTGGCAGAGCATCACCAGATAAGACACCCAGCAACTGGTGATGTCCATGAATCGCAGACTTCAAGCAGTCATTGCATGCAAAAGATATGCAACAAAATACTAAACATGACTACTTTCATTTACATGACATTGCTGTGTCCCAAACATTATGGTGCCCTGAAATGGGGGGACTATGTATAAACACTGCTGTAATTTCTACATGGTGAAACCAAAATGCTTAAAAATGGCCTTTATTAAAATGTGACAATGTGCTCTTTAACCACATGTGATTTTTTTCTATTACAAATCTCAAATTGTGGAGAACAGAGGTAAATAAATAAATGATGGGTCTTTGTCCCAAACATTCTGGAGGGCACTGTACAAATCATGAAAGAAATTTCCACGCAGCAAGATTTCACAAACAGCTAAGTGACAATGATTTAACCTTCTAGTTAAGAGATAAATATTGTCCAGGACATCAAGGTAGCCTCTGGCATTTTTCTTCACAATAGCATCATGGAATTTTTGATGTTACTGGGAGATTACACAGGGCCTTGGGGTTCAACCAGATTTTGTTATAAATCGCTTGGATTTTGTCATAAAGTCAAGTTATCCTTGATTTACACAGCTTTGGTGTGTGCATAATCTTGGAGAAACAGACTTGTTTGTATTGCCTATGCAGATCATCAAAATGACAGGTTTTAGACAATTAAATTATTTTTTGTGATAAATGAGCCTAAGCATTTTAACATTTCACTGATGATATCAGCTGCTTGGATTTTGTCTTATTCGGGAACTAATTGGGAACTAATTCAGTATTTAAAATCATTTAATAAAGAGGAATTCTCACAGTGAAATATATAAAATACACTTGCCTTTTCAGACAAGTGGAGGTTTTACTAAAATAAATATCAAGCAATAGCAATTTGTTTATACTGTATATTATACAAATTAGTTAGTCTGTTTGTCCATATGACATGATTAAACTTAAAGTAACTGACTAGCTGTTAAATACTAAGACATTTTGAAGGCATAATAAATGCCTATTTTTTTGGCATGCAAATTATTATAGTTCACATCAACAATACATGTTTAGAGCCCAAGAAGATTTCAATAAATTGGTAGAATTAGAGATAAATGAGAAAACTTTTATTCGTTCAGTGGATGGCAAACGTCTGGAACTCACTGAAAAAGGATAATAGAGTAGAAAGTCTCATCACATTTCATTGATTCTCAAATGTGTGCTTGATCAGCCATAACTTGCAGTGGAAGATAGAATTAGGCTGAGTGATGCTTTGCAACAAGGATAAGACACACTGGCCAAATAACATCCTCCTTTCTATATACTACACAATACATTATATTATTGAAGGATAACTGATCCAAATAGCTTAAGAAAAAGGAAGTCTTAGATATCATTTACAGGAACACTGATTTTGATCAGGATACACAGCATCAAGGGAATGCATGTACTGTAACTGATACCGAGTCCTTGTTTGCAATTCGTTGATAACTGGATCATTGATGAACAAACTTTTCTCTTGATCAATGGCCCGAAAAGCACCAAAGTCATCAGCATGATTTGAGATAAGATAGTATTGAAGAAAAGAGCAAAAGAGAAGCATAAGGAACCAAGGAGACTGTGGAATTGGCAATGCCAGGATGGAGGAAATGTGGGTGGAGACAAAGGCCTAAGGGAATCAAAGAAAATGCTGGAGAATTAGGACTGCAAAAAAAGGATAATGAACGCCAATTGTTCCGAGACCTGTAAGAGAAAATCCTGCTTTGTTAAAATTAGGAAATGGTTGTGTGTTTCATATTTCAGGAAATGTTGCAGTTGAAGAAAATCAACTCACTAGAGTAATACAATGTTGAACATTTCAGACCATGTGAATTGTAGAAAAGCTGTAAAAGAATGCATCTTGTGATTGCCAGATCAGTGTCAAGTAATATAAAATCTATTAAGGACAAAAACCGTTACTAAATAATATTCAAGTAAATGCAAAGATTTCCTTTTCTTCCATGGGTGATTTTGTAGAAGATTGTTTGCTAGCAGCATGAAAATTGTTGTGTCCTCAAAATTATAAACTTTTTTAAAAATCTGAATTATATGGCTATTCAGCTCAGCAATTGAACAATTTGTTTGTCTTTGCCAGTCAGTCACCTTTCCAGACTAAATTGAAAGTAATTTATAACCAGATTGATGACTCTGCGCCTAATCTGAGTAATGAGAAACTTTAATATTCATTTTAGCACTTGCTGCTAACCAATCTTCAATCCAGACCAGCATATAACTCCCTAATTCTGTTCAATAACTTCATATAAAGCATTTTATTGAAGGCCTTCTTAAAGTCAAATCTTCTGGTTCCACATCAATACTAATAGATAAAACTAATATCCTTTTCATAATTGCAGGACAGGCAGTGAGAGCATACAATTACTTTCCGCGTTTCCTATTACCATATTCGTAATAATAGATTTTGGCAAACTGACGTTGGAGGAATTAGAATGAAAGCTCTTGATTTAACTTGTCCCTTTTCCTTCTTGTATTGATTACTTTCTAATCTGTAATAAATGGTGTGAAATGCACAGAATTAGTGGATGATAATCAGTTGTATCTGCCATCTTTATTGTCACCCCTTTCAAAATCTTGAGATACAAATCAGCCGGTTTTTGGGAATTATCACCTTTTAAGTCCCAGTACTTTCGGCAATGCCCTTTCAAGAATACTAATTTTGTTCACCTCTTTTTACATTCTAGATATGGTGTTTACTTTTTTGTCTTTTGCTGAAGACAGACAGAATATTTATTTAATTTCTCTGCCATTTTCTTTTTCCTATTATACTTTCTTCTCTTCCAGTCTGTAAACTTCACACATTAATTTTCTCTCATCTTTTTCTTCTTAGAAGGAACATTTATGGTCTATTTTCATTTTGCATTGGATTATTCGCACATTCTACTTCCTATTTCGTATCCACATCTTAGTCCTCTTTTGTTGAATTCAGATGTTTAGATCTAATATTCCCAATTCATCTTATAGCGAAGAGATGTTTTAAGGAAGAATGAGCATATTATGATAGAATTATGTAAAAAATAAAAGGAAACTACATGACTCTACTTCCTGACTTCCTAATGTCCTTTCTTTCCTGACTTTATTTCATCCTTTATTATCATGACTACTCCCCTTACTCTATGTTGATTATCCCTTTTACAAGTTAAGCCAAAAATATTTAACTCGCACCTTAGATCTTGGTCACTTTGCAACTACCTCTCTGTGGTGGTCATTAGATCACACTCATTTATATCTATGCTCCATTAATTCATTCATCTTGTTACAAAAACTGTGCATTCCGATAAAGAGTGTTGAATTTTGTCTGAACTATTTTTCTTTACGTTAATTGGAGTATACACTTATGTTATATGTTTCATCCCTTCCTAACACACTTTGTTCATCCTTATTTCTCCCCTTCTCTTTAACTTTGGGAACTAAGGAGTAAACTGAAAAAGTAGATCAGAAGGGCAAAAAGGGGCAGGAGGTAGCTCTGGTGGGTGGCATTAAGGATAATTCCAAAAGATTTTATAAATACACGAGACCAAGTAGATCCGTTGGGTCCAAACCTCTCCTGCATTGGTGCAGTACCCTCTCTTCCCTCTTCAAATTTTCCACATTTTGTTACGTTACAGACTTGTTTTAAAATGGATTAATTTTTTTTTTTAACATCAATCTACACACAATACCCCAGAATGAAGGAATTGTCCTTAGGCCTCCCAGACAGGATTGTGTCGAGACACAGATCTGGGGAAAGGTATAAAACAACTTCTGCAGCATTGCAGGTCCCAAAGAGCACAGTGGCCTCTGTCATTCTTAAATGGAAGAACTTTGGAACCACCAGGACGACTCTTCATACTGGCCGCCCGGCCAAACTGAGCAATCAGGGGAGAAGGGCCTTGGTCAGGAAGGTGACCAAGAACCCGATGGTCACTCTGACAGAGCTCCAGAGTTCCTCTGTAGAGATGGGAGAACCTTCCAGAAGGACAACAATATCTGCAGCACTTCACCAATCAGGCCTTTATGGTAGAGTGGCCAGACGGAAGTCACTCCACAGTAAAAGGCATATGACAGCCCACTTGGAGTTTGCCCAAAGGCACCTAAAGGACTCTCAGACCACAAGAAACAAGATTCTCTGGTCTGATGAAACCAAGATTGAACTCTTTGGCCTGAATGCCAAGCGTCACATCTGGAGGAAACCAGGCACCATACCTATGGTGAAGCATGGTAGTGGCATGCTGTGGGGATGTTTTTCAGCGGCAGGAACTGGGAGACCAGTCAGGATCGAGGGAAAGATGAACGGAGTAAAGTACAGAGAGATGCTTGATGAAAACCTGTTCCAGAGCATTCTGGACCTCAGACTGGGGTGGAGGTTCACCTTCTAACAGGACAACGACCCGAAGCCCACAGCCAAGACAACGCAGGAGTGGCTTCGTGACAAGTCTGTGAATGTCCTTGAGTGGCCCAGCCAGAGCCCGGACTTGAACCCGATTGAACATCTCTGGAGGGACCTGAAAATAGCTGTGCATCGACGCTCCCCATCCAACCTGACAGAGCTTGAGAGGACCTGCAGAGAAGAATGGGAGAAATTACCCAAATACAGGTGTGCCAAGCTTGTAGCGTCATACCCAATGTAACAAAATGTGGAAAAAGTGAAGGGGTCTGAATACTTTCTGAAAGCACTGTACATGGATTTCAGTAAGCCATTTGACAAGGTTCTGCATGGAAGGCTGCTCTAGAAAGTTAGATCTCATGGGATCCAAGGAGAGATAGCTGGATAGCAAATTGGCTCCATAGAAGGAAACAGAGGGGAGGTTGCTTCTCAGACTGGAGGCCCGTGACTGGGGGTGTGCCTCAGGGTTCATTGCTGGGACCGTTACTGCTTGTCTTCTACATCAATGATTTGGATGAGAACATACAGGGCAAGATTAGCAAGTTTGCTGATGATGCAAAAGTAAGTGGTTTTGCAGATAGTGAAGATGGTTGTGAAAGATTGCAGCAGGACCTGGATGAATTGGCCAGGTGTGCAGAGGAATGGTTGATGAAATTTAATACTGAGAAGTGAGAGGTGTTGCATTTTGGGATGTCGAACAAGGGCAGGACCTAAACAGTAAATGGTAAGCCTCTGGGTAGTGTTGTAGAACAGAGGGATCTAGGAGTACAGGTGCATAGTTCCTTGAAGGTCGAGTCGCAGGTAGATGAGGTGGTCAAAAAGACTTTTGGCACTTTGGCCTTCTTCAGTCAGAGTATTGAATTTCGAATTTGGCAGGTCATGTTGCAGTTGTACAAGACATTGGTGAGACTGCATCTACAATACAATACAATACAATACAATACAATATATCTTTATTGTCATTGTACCCAGGGGTACAACGAGATTGGGAATGCACCTCCCATACGATGCAATAATTTAAGTAATTTAGACAACAGCAACCCAGTTTTAGACAGGGTAAAGTGCAAGTTGATCTATGTGTTGTGGCCATCCGGCTCAGCAGGACCGGTTCATAGCAGCTATGGCCCTGGGGATGAAGCTGTTCCTGAGTCTGGAGGTGCGGGCGTAGAAGGCCTTGTATCGTCTGCCCGATGGAAGGAGTTCGAACAGACTGTTGCAGGGGTGTGAAGAGTCTTTGTGGATGCTGGTGGCTTTTCTGAGGCATCGTGTGTTGTAGATGCCCTCCAAGTCTGGTAGCTGTGTTCCGATGGCCCTCTGAGCTCTATGGACTACCCGTTGTAGAGCTTTCCTTTCTGCCTCCGTGCAGCTGAGGTACCACACAGGGATGCCATGCGTTAGGATGCTCTCTATGGTGCAGCGGTAGAAGGTCGTCAGCAGCTGTTGGGGTAGACCAGACTTTTTCAGTGTTCTTAAGTAGAACAGTCTTTGTTGTGCCTTCTTGACCAGCGCAGCAGTGTTATTGGACCATGTTAGGTCCTCCGAAATGTGAGTGCCCAGAAACTTGAAGCTGGACACTCTCTCCACACTGTCCCCGTTGATAGAGATCGGGGCATATTCCCCGTTATGTGACCTACGGAAGTTGATGATCAGCTCCTGAATATGGTGTTCAGTTCTGGGCACCGTTATAGGAAAGATATTGTCAAGCTTGAAAGGGTTCAGAAAAGATTTACGAGGATGTTGCCAGGACTAGAGGGTGTGAGCTAGAGGGAGAGGTTGAATAGGCTGGGTCTCTATTCCATGAAGTGCACGAGGATGAGGGGTGATCTTATAGAATTGTACAAAATCATGAGAGGAATAGATCGGGTAGATGCACAGAGTCTCTTGCCCAGAGTAGGGGAATCAAGGACCAGAGGACATAGGTTCAAGGTGAAGGGGAAAATATTTAATAGGAATCCAAGGGGTAACTTTTTCACACAAAGGGTGGTGGGTGCATGGAACAAGCTGCCAGAGGAGGTAGTTGAGGCTGGGACTATCCCATCGTTTAAGAAACAGTTAGACATATACATGGATAGGACAGGTTTGGAGAACTATGGACCAAGCGCAGGCAAATAGGACTAGTGTAGCTGGGACATTGAAAACCCATTTTCTTTTCAGACCAATCAAAGCCATACATTCATTCCTAACCCTATGCCAATCTGCCCATTGTACATGCTGTGATAAAGAGAAGTGTTTTTTTAAATTTCAACACTAGCTATTCAAACTCCCTCTTAGACTTATTCCATATGGGCCCTGACAATTGGATATTTCTCCTCCCACTTCATTCCTTCCCTGTCCCAAGAGAACGGCTCTGATAGCAGAACAGATTTAAGGGCCCATGTACCTACCCTTGCTCAAAATTTCTAATTTTGCTACTGAATTACTAAACATCATGATTCACAATTGGTCCAACAAAATAATCCTTGAATATGGTATACAAGGAAGCAATTTGTTTGCCTTATAAATGTTCACCAATAAATTTTGGAATAGTTCAAATTAAACAAGACATACAGTTGGGAAATAAATCACTTCTTAATACTATCAAGCTTATACTTCAATGTTTTTATCATACCAAAACAAGCAGCAGTCTATTTCAGATAACAGCCGAAGGGAAAGGAGAAGACAAAAGACAAACTGTTGAGAAGAATGTAATGTATTGGAGCCACACTAACAAAATTAGTTCAAAGGTCTTAGAATTGCACCTGTTGAAGATTATTAACTCTGGTCAAGAGGAAGGACACCTCAATGATCAAATCAGTAAAAGGAATTGACTGAACACAGCTCCGAGGTGCACAGCACTGAAGTAGAGTTACCCGCTTCATCAATGGTCCAAAGAAGACATCTTCAAATGCAACTAAAACAATATTTTCATTTAATAAGCTATTGGTGCCATAATTTTTGAAAAAAAGAACTGTGATCAACCCATACACCATTCCATGAAAGTCACTTGATGTGGGATTGCAGACTTATTTTCACAGACGTCTAATCGTATTTTTTTTTAATGTTATCTTACATTCCTGAATGGATTTTTTTACATAATCCAAATTTTTAATCTTGAGAGGGTAACCATCTTTACATGTAGATTGTAATTAGAAATTCATGTTTCCCTATTTTGTTATTCATTCATATTGTTTGAAGTTTCTGATGTGAACAATTAATTATTAAACAAGTTATGAACTACTCACCTGTGAAATTATGTACATTGTGAATCCTCAAACCACACAATTCAATTCTCACTAAATGTTTGCAGCAATATACAAAATCTAATCTGAATAATTTTAACAATTGTCATCACATTTACGACACGCATTTTCAAAATGAGAGTTGTACCAGCTAGCAATTACATACTTACACTGATTCCCTGAAGTGTAAAGTGTCAGGATATCTGACAACCTTATGCTTCTGTGTACTTGATTGGCCAAGTCAAGAGTGTTTAATTGCCATTTCTACTGACAACAGAACAATGAAATTCTTACTTTTGATTGAAGGGTATAGCATGGAAACAGGCCCTTCAGCCCACAGTCCACACAGACCATCGATCACCCGTTTATATTAGCTGAACGCTATCCCACTTTCGCAACCACTCCTAACAACTAGGGGTAATTTACAGAGGCCTATTAACCCACAAATGCACACGTCTGTGGGTGTGTGAGGAAATTGGAGCAAACCCATGTAGTTACAGGGAGAATGTGTAAACTCTGCACAGACAGCACCCGAGGTCAGGATTGAATCCGGTTCTCTGGAGCTGTGAGGCAGCAGCTCTACCAACTGCACCACTGCGCTGCCCTCTGTTGCAACAATGTAACAGGCCTGTAAATGCAATATACACAGATAATATATCATAATTTAAAAGTTCAATAAATTAGTAATTATAATATGAAAGTCCATAGTGCAAAAAACAAAGTCAGTAGTGCAACCAAAGACAGTCCACAGAAGTTCATAGTTGTTGAGGTTAATGTTATGAAGTGTTCAAAAGCTTGATAATTGCTGGGAAGAACCTGGTGATCATGTTTTTCAGGCTCCTGTACCTTCTTCCCCAATGTGGGAATCAGCTGAGAGCATGGCCAGGGTTTGATAATATTGGTTGCCTTTTTGACGCAGTGTCTTCTCTAGATACATGTGTGAGAATGAAAGACTATCAATGTCAACTTGGATGCTACACAATGGAGTGGAAAAGTTGAGGTAAGGGGGTAACAACCAATAGTTTAATAGAAAAGGGATGAAGATGGATGAAATAAGATTGGAACTGGATTGGAATAAGGATCCAATATCATTGGAAGGAAATGATATTGCATCCTTATTGCATTCCGAGTCCGAGACTCAGAAAAAAGGGAAAGCTCAAGTCTAACACTGATCACATCGTGCCTTGGTAGGTCATACATGCTGCAAATTGTGAGTTCTTATACTTTGTCTCTGCAATAAAGTGTTTAAATAAAATAAATATACTTTTCACCAATCATGCATAGTGTGTTCTAATATGATTGTGTATTAGGCACAACAGGCCCTACACCCAACGCCGGTCATGTGGTTAACCGTCAATATAGTTGGGAGAGGTCTCCCTGCTTACTGCTTCAGGGAAAGCCATTATAGGATCCATCTCACTTCACTTACTTCCAGTGGTTGAAGACATCTCCCAGTCACATTGCAGACTCTGACAATCACGAAGAAGAATAATGGACATGATCCTCGCCATGCTAGAAATCCAAGTAAAGAGTACAGAGCAGCACCAATCCCAAAACATGACATTTATTAATTTCATGAAATACTCTAATTCAGCAAAAAGGATTACAGAGAATCTTTCTCAAATTTGACTGTCCTTAAAAATATGCATTACCATTCTAGGACTGCTACACAATGATGTGCAAAATGTGATTTTAACCAATGAGTGCAGCACAAACCCAATCCCGTAGCAGAATGTGATCAACCAAGGTTGTGCCATTGCTGCAATAACTCAGCTCAATCTTTCCAATCTCCAGTCAAAACCAAGAACGCCCAACTCAGTAATTGAATTATAATATGTATACGTACAAATTCAGCGACCAAACTTTAAGTAAACATAAACTCCATTATAACATGAGAGGATGGCCCTCAAAACATCCTGTAGATGAAGGCCAATGTGGTCTTGCCACACCATACTACCCACATCAAATAAGGATCCATACTGAGACCATAGAAAACATGGCTCAGTTTCCACATCACTGTAGTCAGATTCCAGTGAGGTGGATATCAGATATGACATTTACTTGCTTCAAATGCACCATTACAGCCTTCAATAGACAATAGACAATAGGTGCAGGAGTAGGCCATTCAGCCCTTCGAGCCAGCACCGCCATTCAATGCGATCATGGCTGATCACTCTCAATCAGTACCCCGTTCCTGCCTTCTCCCCATACCCCCTCACTCCGCTATCCTTAAGAGCTCTATCCAGCTCTCTCTTGAAAGCATCCAACGAACTGGCCTCCACTGCCTTCTGAGGCAGAGAATTCCACACCTTCACCACTCTCTGACTGAAAAAGTTCTTCCTCATCTCCGTTCTAAATGGCCTACCCCTTATTCTTAAACTGTGGCCCCTTGTTCTGGACTCCCCCAACATTGGGAACATGTTTCCTGCCTCTAATGTGTCCAATCCCCTAATTATCTTATATGTTTCAATAAGATCCCCCCTCATCCTTCTAAATTCCAAGGTATACAAGCCTAATTGCTCCAGCCTTTCAACATACGACAGTCCCGCCATTCCGGGAATTAACCTAGGGAACCTACGCTGCACGCCCTCAATAGCAAGAATATCCTTCCTCAAATTTGGAGACCAAAACTGCACACAGTACTCAGCGCAGCGGTAGAGTTGCTGCTTTACAGCGAATGCAGCGCCGGAGACTCAGGTTCGATCCTGACTACAGGTGCTGCACTGTAAGGAGTTTGTACGTTCTCCCCGTGACCTGCGTGGGTTTTCTCCGAGATCTTCGGTTTCCTCCCACACTCCAAAGACGTACAGGTATGTAGGTTAATTGGCTGGGTAAATGTAAAAATTGTCCCTAGTGGGTGTAGGATAGTGTTAATGTACGGGGATCACTGGGCGGCACGGACTTGGAGGGCCGAAAAGGCTTGTTTCCGGCTGTATATATATGATATGATGATATGATAGGTGCGGTCTCACCAGGGCCCGGTACAACTGTAGAAGGACCTCTTTGCTCCTATACTCAACTCCTCTTGTTATGAAGGCCAACATTCCATTGGCTTTCTTCACTGCCTGCTGTACCTGCATGCTTCCTTTCAGTGACTGATGCACTAGGACACCCAGATCTCGTTGAACATCCCCTCTTCCTAACTTGACACAATTCAGATAATAATCTGCCTTTCTATTCTTACTTCCGGACAATTCAGGAAAATGGTGCTCAAAAACCAAAACCTCAAATTAGTAATTTGCAGCAGTGACTCCTCTCCTCCTGTATGTTTCTGAATAATTGGCAATTTGCAGCTCGTACTCCAAAGCAGTGGAAAAATATTTCACTGAAAAATCCTTCTAATCAATGACCAGAGAGGTTGTAAATTTGGTCAAATGATAAGCAAGCATGTGTAAGGATCAGGAAGATGAAATCAGATAAGGCCTTTGTCAAGCAAGGAAAGAAACCAAGTAGGGAATTAGAATGGCCGAAAGGGGTCATGAAATGTTCTTGGCAGGTTTGATTAAAGAAAATCCCAAGGCCTTTTATATGTACATTAAAAACAAGAGGGTAACTAAGGAGAAAGTAGGACCATTCAGGAAAAAAGGAGGGAATTTATGTTTGGTGATGTAGGCAAGTACTAGACGAGTATGTGACCTCTGTATTCACCAAGAAGGACATGGAAGCTAGTGATATCAGTGTGGGGATACAAATTTGCTAGAGCACTTTGAGAACAAGGAAGAGGTAGTGTTGGGTCCTTGAAAAAGCATTGAGGTGGAAATATCCAAAGGGCGCAAAGGGCCCAATGTTAATGAGAGAGGAAAGAGAGGAAATTGCAGGGATTTGGACAAATATCTTTAAATTCCATCTAGCCATAGGTGAGTTCCTGGAGAATTGGAGAGCAGCTAATGTTGCTTCTTTGATTAAGGATGGAAGTAGAGATAATCCGGGAAATTATAGGCCAGCGAGTCTCATGTCAGTGGTAGTGTCAGAGTCTCATAAATTGGTAATTTGCATTCAGAATTGGTTTAGACATTAGTGGCAAAGGGTAGAGTAGAAGGGTGTGATTCTGGTTGGAGATCTGTGACCAGTGGTGTTCTGCAGCAATATGTGTTGGGACCTTCGCTGTTTGTGATATTTTTGACAAGCTGGGGTGAATGTAGATGGGTTGGTTAGCAAGGTTGAACATGACACCAAAATTGGTAGAGTTGTGGAGAGTAAGAAAGTCTATCAATGTATTGGGAGTGATACAGATCAGTTACAGATATAGGCGAAGAAATGGCAGAAGGAATTTAATCTGAGAAAGTGTAAGATGATGCACATTAGGGTGACGAATGCAATGGGCAGGCATACCCATAATGACAAGGACCTTAACAATATCTTACTGAGGCATCTTAGAATCCAAGTCCAGATTTCACTGAAAGCAGTGACACAAGTAGATACAGCAGTAAAGAATGCGTTGGTTTGCCTTCTTTTGTCATGGCATTGAGCATAAGAGTCAGCTTATTGCATCTTTATAAAATGTTGGTGAGGCAGGTCTGGAGTATCACGTGCATTTCTGGTCATCAAATTACAGGAAGGATATGCAGGCTTTGGAGATGGTACAAAAGAGATTTACCAGGAAGTTCAAATAAAATGCTGGATCAACTCAGCGGATCCGGTAGCATCTCTGGAGAAAATGGATAGGTAACATTTTTGGTCAAGACGCTTCTTCTGACTGATTGTAATAGGGGGAGTGGGGAAAAAAACTGGGAGTGAAAAAATGCAAGACACCTCATGGCCGGTAACAGATGACTTCAGGCAAGGGGGTTCCCTGATAGGCAGATTGTTGGCAAACGCTAGATATAGAAACAGGTGTAAGCACAAGAGGGATACATAGTTGAGATCCCTGAAGCTAGTTAATGAAGGTGATTGTGGGTCCCTGTAAAAGCATTAAGGGCGAGGAGTTACCTAAAATTTATTTAGTTTGCATTTGGTGTTTATGAGGATTTTAGATAACACAGAGATGCAGGGAATAGAGCAATACGGATTACATATAGGCAGACGAGTTTAGTTTAACTTGGCATCACGTGCCTCATAGGCATTGTGAACCAAAGTTCCTGTTCTGTACAATGTCAATGTTAGCATTCCCATCCATGCACCACCTAAGAGATTTTATATTGCCTCATCAACAAGAATGGTGGGAAATGCAGGGAAAACAAAGAATTTTAATGTGTAGGTAGAAACTGCAAATGCTGGTTTACACCGAAGAAACAGTGCATTCAGAAAGTATTCAGACCCCTTCACTTTTTCTACATTTTGTTAAGTTGCAGCCTTATTTTAAAATGGATTAAATTCTTTTTTATCATCAATCTACACACAATACCCCATAATAAAAAAGAGAAAACAAGTGTTTAGAATTTTTTGCAAAGTAATTAAAAAGAAATAACTGAAATATCATATTGGCAGTGATTAGCCTCAGGTCTTCTTGGGTATGACGCTACAAGCTTGGCACACCTGTATTTGGATAATTTCTCCCATTCTTCTCTGCAGATCCTCTCAAGCTCTGTCAGGTTGGATGAGGAGCGTCGATGCACAGCTATTTTCAAGTCATCATCATATCATCATATATATACAGCCGGAAACAGGCCTTTTCGGCCCTCCAAGTCCGTGCCGCCCAGTGATCCCCGTACATTAACACTATCCTACACCCACTAGGGACAATTTTTTACATCTACCCAGCCAATTAACCTACATACCTGTACGTCTTTGGAGTGTGGGAGGAAACCGAAGATCTCGGAGAAAACCCACGCAGGTCACGGGGAGAACGTACAAACTCCTTACAGTGCAGCACCCGTAGTCAGGATCGAACCTGAGTCTCCGGCGCTGCATTCGCTGTAAAGCAGCAACTCTACCGCTGCGCTACCGTGGCTGGGCCACTCAAGGACATTCACAGACTTGTCATGAAGCCACTCCTACATTGCCTTGGCTGTGTGCTTAGGGTTGTTGTCCTGTTGGAAGGCGAACCTCCGTTCCAGACTGAGATCCAGAATACCCTGGAGCAGGCTTTCATCAAGGATCTCTCTGTAGTTTGCTCCGTTCATCTTTCCCTCGATCCTGACTAGTCCCCCAGTTCCTGCCATTGAAAAACATCCCCACAGTATGATGCTACCACCACCATGCT
Organism: Rhinoraja longicauda; assembly: GCF_053455715.1. NCBI lineage: Eukaryota > Metazoa > Chordata > Chondrichthyes > Rajiformes > Arhynchobatidae > Rhinoraja > Rhinoraja longicauda. The sequence goes on along the minus strand of NC_135969.1, from coordinate 23,439,760 downwards.
TCACCGTAGGTTTGGTATTGGCCAGGTGATGAGCGGTGCCTGGTTTCCTCCAGACTTAACGCTTGGCATTCAGGCCAAAGAGTTCAATCTTGGATTCATCAGACCAGAGAATCTTGTTTCTCATGGTCTGAGAGTCCTTTAGGTACCTTTTGGCAAACTCCAAGCTGGGTGTCATGTGCCTTTTACTGAGGAGTGGCTTCTGTCTGGCCACTGTGCCATAAAGGCCTGATTGGTGGAGTGCTGCAAATATAGTTGTCTTTCTGGAAGGTTCTCCCATCTTCACAGAGGACCATCGGGCTCTTGGTCACCTCCCTGACCAAGGCCCTTCTCTCCGATTGCTCAGTTTGGCCGGGCAGCCAGCCCTATGAAGAGTCCTGGTGGTTCCAAAGTTCTTCCATTTAAGAATGATGAACGCCACTATGTTTTTCGGGACCTGCAATGCTGCAGAAATTGTTTTATACCCTTCCCCAGATCTGTGTCTCGACACAATCCTGTCTTGGAGGTCTGCAGACCATTCCTTTGTCTTCATGCCTTGGTTTTGCTCTGACATGCACTGTCAACTGTGGGACCTTGCATAGATAGGTGTTTGCCTTTCCAAATCATGTCGTCAATTTAATTTACCACGTGGACTCTGTAAGATTTGAGAAGTTTTCCCTCATTTGGAAAGCAACACAAAACCAAAGAGCTGCAGTTTGGACATTTTAAACGAGAGACTGGGGCTGATAGCGGAGAAAGGCTGCGGTCAGATTAACAAAGGATGTCACAATCCGTGGGTCCTAAAATGGCCGCAGGACCTCGTGACCAGCCACAAAAAGTAAAAACCTTACATCCCAGTCTCTAGGTTTTCTGCAAAGCCACGGCCAGGACAAAGGATGGGTATTGGCCATGCAGAAACCTACGAAACCAGGTCGGAGTCCAGACACTGGGGCGCTGACATCAGCATACTCACAATGCCCCAAGCCGACCTAAACAGTTCATCTCAGTGAGGGGGCACAATAGCCCATAGAAAACTACCTGGTAGGTGATGGGAAACCAGTTAACACCCATCACCTCACAACGAAATCCCAATTAACACCGTCTGGCCATCCCCGGTATCCCCGAACATAAGCGCAGATCAGAAGAAAACCTCATACATATCTTTTTGAACAAAGAGATTCCAAGATCTGGCGGGAGATAGGACGGGTCAGAAACAGTATAACTGGCCACTACTTTTGGGTGAAAAAGTTAAGTCAAGAAGCGCAGAGAAAACCGGGTTCGAAGTCAACTGAAGTCAAGAAGAGAGTCGGAAGGAAGAACGGATGCAAGAGAGAGGAACAGGCACGCAACTCGAGAAGAAATACTGCAAAACGAACAGCCAGTAATCCCAGTAATAGCCCCATGGTGAGCATGTACTCCAAATCCTACATATCCTGGACATAGTTTAGTGTAGAGGGGAGGGTGGTTGTGAATAAACGTTTGGGTGTGTATTAAAATATGTGTTGGTCAAGGTTGCGATGCGTCATACGTTCCCCATCTTACAGTCGTGTGTATGTCTTGTAGAACTGTGTGTCTAAGAATTCATAAGTAAAAGGGTATTCGTGTATATGTTTTGTGGAACTGTGTGTTTCAAGAAATCAGCGAGAAAGGCATTCGGGAATCTGTCCTGTGGAACTGTGTGTGTTTAATGATTCATAGGTATAAGTATTCGGGTGATTCGGTATGTGTGTTTTATAGACATGTATTATAGAACTGTATAAGTATTCGTGGACAATAGTCCCAAGCGCTGAATAAAAGCCTTTTCATTTAAACCCTGGTTTTCAAATCTGGTCTGGTTGAATTTTTCTGCACTATAAGAGCTCCTGCATCTAAGCTCAGTGTCTAGAACCGTAAGGGGTGAGTGGGTCGAACCACTCACGGGGAACCAGTGTGCACGGCCTGGTCAAGGGATCAGAGCAAGGCACGGGGACCTTAGGTCGGGCGAAAGCTCGGCGCAGAAACCCCTTACAGATAATGGCGACCACGAAGGGACACTGGCAGCAGGATGATAGTGTACCAGAAAAGGATTTTAAAACTAGGGACATAATGGACGAGCGCATTGCGGACTATGTGTTTAGTAAGGTGAATATCACCAAACAATGGATGTGTGCGTTATTAGATGACAAGCGCCCACTGGATGCAGCGATCCGGTGGACGGCCAGTAAAGCCCATAAGAAATCTGTAGAGAAGGCGGTCTGGCTGACCTGCTATAAAAAGCAGGTCCAACTTTTGGACCGCGTGGTTGTGGCACAGGCAGCCCAGATCAGGGACCTTCAGGAGGAGGTAGAGGAGAAGGCTGCGGGTGGGAACCAGTTGATTGAGGCTCTGGACTCTTTAAACAAGGAGCGCCGGGTCGTGACCAACCGCCACGAAGCTAGGGTAGAACTCATGGAGTGTCAGGCTACTGAGGCTATGCTCAGTGAGGGCAGGCTCCGGGAGCAGTGCGCTTCCCTGAGCCACCAGCTGGAGACCCAGGAAAAGAACCTCAAGGGGGTTAGGGCAGCCTACAAAATGATTTTAGAGGACAGGTCGGAAGGGGCTGACCACGGGGCCTGCCTGCAGGAGATAGAGGGTCTGCGGGGTGCTTTAAATAAAGCAAGCGGGCTGGTTTGTTTGATGAACCCTCCCGCGGGCCAGTCACTAGCGGGTGCGAAGGTCCCGGTTCCGATCCCTAGAAAGACCGTGGTGGCTTCGGCCCCCAGACTCCACAATTCCCCTAGCTACGAGGCATCCTGGAAAAGGGGTAGTGTAGGGGAAAGAGAGAGAGAGGAGCTCCCGGTCGAGGACTCGGCACCGGCGCCCATGTGCCCGGTCCTGGAAACCAGACGGGGACCCACCATGCAGAATGGGGACGCCGGACCCATTCAGAGCGAGATCGTGGTGCCCCACAGCTCCCAGCAGTTAAGAGCTATGATCGGGCATGTAATTAAATTGTCCGAATCAGGGGACCCTTCGCTGCATTTTAGGGAGATAGAACAAACCGCCGCAATCAACGGTTGCGACGAGGGAGAACGGGCAAAATTGTTGCTGTTCTCCCTGGACAGCTCGATCCTCCAATGCCTCTCAGATGAAAGTAAAAGAGGGACCAGGACCTACGATCTCCTGCGGGACGAGGTCCTGGAAGTCTTGGGGATGGGCGATGAGGGTCCATTTGCCCGATTGGAGAGGACCCTCCAGATGGAGGGAGAACCCCCAAGGGTTTTTGCGGCGCGACTGTGGACAGTGTATCAAAGCAGCTGCCCGCACGTCCCCGCGCGGGATGTCCTGGTCGGGAATGGGAGAGCCCAGTGGCTCCGATGCTTGGTGTCAAACAGCCTGGCAGCCGTCAGGGAGCAGGCGAAAGCGTGGTTTGATCCCACAAATAGCACGGAGGAGGCGGTTTTGGACCATCTCACGGTAGGGTATAGAAACACCCGGAGCACGTCTACCCGACTCGAAAAACGGAAGGTGTACGTAGCGGAGGCTACTGCACTGGCCCAAAAGGAGTGGCGACAGGAGGGTAACCCTACTGCACAGTCCAAGTGTTTCAGGTGCGGTAAGGTGGGACACTGGCGGAAGGATTGCAGGGCCCACACCAAGGAAGATAGGGTTGGCACCACCCAGCGCGCCGAGGTCCCAGTTAAGCCCGAGATCATCGAAACGATGATCGAGGTGATGCAGTCCCTCATGGCCGCCCAGGGGAAGGTGGCAGTCGCTACCGACTCCCCGGGTACGGGGGGGGACACTGGACATTCCCCAATGACATCAGCCCATGCAGCCCGCCTATCTGTGTCCTCTCCACTACGATGCATGGAAGAGGCCGCTTGTGGAGATGGTAGTGGAGAGGCAAAGGGGCAGTTACCTGTTGGACACGGGGGCTTCATGCACCGTGGTTCACACAGAGCAACCCTTTGACTCTCCCCTGTCCACGGGGGTCCCTTTCGCACTGGCGGGGTTCACAGGGAAGGAACAGGCTGGCGCGCGTTCACAGCCAAGGATGAGGCAGGTCACGCAGACAGGCAAGGTTGCCTGCGTGAGGGGGGAGGACATTCTCCAGGAATGGAGGGTCTCCCGTTTTGGGTGGGATTCAGACGAGGAAGAGCCTGATCAGCTCGACCAGGGGCTGGATCCTATTACGGAGGAAGAGGAGTCGGAGGGGGACGACAGTAACGTCCCCGACTCAAGCACCAGGAAGGCGGGGGTAGCGAGCGAAGGCTCACCACCTGTAGATACAGGTAGAGTGAGGCCGGATGCCGCGGGTATACCCAGCACCAAGGGGGCAGAGCTGGATGAGGCGGGGCCAGGGTCGGCAGCTGCGGGGGGTACACGAGCTGCGGCACGGCAGGAACCGGTCCTCAGCCAGGCTGTCCAGGGGGCAGTGTCTAAGGTGATCCTCCGTAGGTCCAGCAGGAAACCCCAACTTAGGAAGTTTTGGCCAGAGGTCAATCACGCCCCGAGGTACGGGAGCCAAGTAGGGAGGAGGGAGCTTGCGTCCCGGAGGGGACCTAGCCCCCGCCAGGCAGCGACAGGCTGCGGAGGATCAAAGGTGGGAGACAGTGTGGTGCAGCCGCAGGAGACGACCCGCTGCAGCCCTGACAGGGATTAGCTGAGCCGCCCGGGGAAGGCGGCACTGTATTATATTTTAGATAATATAAATAAGGATAGGTATTTTAGATAAGGATAAGCTATTTTAGATAAGGATAAGCTATTTAAGATATTTTAGGTAATATAGATAAGGATAGGTATTTTAGATAAGGATAAGCTATTTTTGATAAGGTTAAGCTATTTAAGATAAGTTTTGTGGGGATAGTTAGCGTTTAAATAAAGTTGATGCGTCCAGGATGTGTGGGTGTGGGGTGCAGGATGGGGGTCAAGAGACCCGCCCGCAGAGGCGTTAACAAAGCCAAGCGCTCCCCAAGAGGCTGGCTATACCATTCTTCTTTATCTGTTTTCTGGAGTGGAAGGAGGCACTCGTATGGTGGATCTTTGCCACGGCGATCGGATGTGGGTGGACCTATCGGGGCCACACCAAGGACATCATCGTCTACAGATGCTCCGGGGAGACGGCTCCCATCACGACCGATGGGACTGGAAGGAGAGAAGCGGAGGAGACCGCAGTTTACTTCCATGAAGGCCGGTGGCCGGGGTGGCTGGGATCGAACTCTTCAGAGTATTCCAGCGCCCCAGGTTTTGCTTATCGGGACGCTTCATTATTGTGCACGAGAGTCAAGATCATCGCCCAAAGGGTAAGCGCCACCGTTGGCAAAAGGATCTGCCTGGTATGCACGGGGAAGGTCCCCACGAGCAGGCGGTGGTGGCTGAGGAAAACGAGCCGGACAATGGCCAACTCCACTGTTGAGTGGGAGAGACTTAACAACAACACTCACAGAACTATTTCTGGGACTAAAGAACAGTTGAGTGTTTGTTGGGACAAATGGTGGGAACCGGATGAGGGGATTTATATGTGTATGTGGGGTTCGAGGTATCGTTGCCCCACGGGCAACAGCATATTTTTCCAGAGACAGTGGCAGGATGACGGTAAGGGGATGAGGTGGGATGTTAGCTCGCGGGCTTGTGGGGTCCCCCTTTCCCCGATCCCGGTAAACGCCACTGAACTCATCACCAGACCACGCATAACACCTCCCACAGTTCCGCTGGCAGTAGCACAGGAGGGTGAGTGCCCAAAAACCACTAAGGGGCCCGGGAATGGCCTGGTACTGATACCGACTGACCAGGTATTGTACCAGGGGGTGCACTACGCGGTAGCCTCGGTGATCTTAAACCTCACCGAGGTGCGGTTGCCGGGGTGGTGCCCCAGGGAAACTGAAAAACTGTACCAGGTGCTACTAACCAACATGTTCCGGCAATTTTACGAGTTCGACCTTGCCAGTGTGGACAAGGAGAGTTTGTATAGCCAAGAGCCGGAGGACTGGAGTCAGACGGGGAGGCATAGGAGGGGTGTAGTAAATGATGTATTTACGGGCTTTAACACCGGGACATCTGTGGTCAACGCTCTAGATACCGTGGAGCTGCAGACCCAGATTAACAGGTTAAAGTCGCAGTTAAAAGACATCCTCACAGATGAGAACAAGGTCGTCGGGTCCGAGCTACACGAGGACCAGGCAATGACACTACACCTGCGCGAGATAATTGCCGAGCTGGAAAGGCATGCCGGCACGGTGAACGCACTGATTAGGGAAGATCGGAACGCGTCCGATCAGGCAGCGCAAAATGAGGTGTGCATACTGTACGGGGCATGGTTGCTGGGCGAGGGCCGCAGCAACCTCGAGGACCTAAAGGAAGGATTGGTCCCGTCCTGGATCAGTAACAAGCACCTACAGGCGCTGCTACCCTTTCAGAATGCGCTCACCCCGTGCCAGCTCAGGTTAGCATCGGAGGCATACCCTGTTCCCGTAGATTGTGGCCAGTCAAACCACACAGTCATGGGAATAGTGGTGCGGATGCCAGTGTTGGGCAAGACGACAAGGCCCGCACCAGTGTACAGGGTGGAGAACATTGGAGTCATTCAGGGGGGAAGCCCATATTCGCTATGCAGCGGTCCCATCGCACGTCATCCGCTGGGAGCAGTCGATGACGGGCACTGACCTCTCGGGGTGTCGGAGCCGGGGAGCACATATCATATTGTGTCCTCAGCACTTGAATGCCTTTTCAGAACAGCAATGCGGGTTCAGGACTGCTGGCGCGAAGCCTATGAATTGTACCATGGAGGCAATGGCACAGAGCCATGTGCCCCCACAGGTGGCATACATAGGGGGTGGTACCTATTGTGTTACCACGGCAGCGCAGTACTATCGACACGGACAGCACGGTTCGTGTCCGGTAAGAGACAGCAGCTTCTGTTTTAAACCCAGGGCAGAGGTTCAAGTGGCACAGCAGCGAATTGTCCCCATTCCTGAACCCTCCACGGTTCACCTAACTGTACAGGAAAACTTCACCGACCTGCAGCGATTTGTAGCGCATTTCGGGTACGCCATTCCCCCTCTCCCCGAACATCTCACAACCCTGTTAAAGGCAGTCGCCGTGTCGCAAAGACATTTTTACACCCTGGAGCAAAAGACCGTAGAGATAGGGTCCGAAATATTGGACATCGTGATCCCACCATGGTGGGACCTGTTCACCAATATCGAGGTCCCGTCTTGGGTTAGGATAGCGTCACACGCATTAGTTGTGATACAAGCAGGGATAGTCTTATATTTGATATGCGTAAAATGTAAAAGAGGGCAGCACCTCAATAACCGAGTACATCAAGGGGAATGGAGAGACCGTTACGTGCGGGTGGGCGAGCAGGACCCAGCCGCAAGCTGCTAGGAGGACGTGCCCCCTCCGCACCGAGTAGACTGTGTTTTATATTGTCCCCTTCAAATTTGTATAAACTGTGTTTTTGTATTGTCCTCTTCGAATTCTTATCAAGAGTGATTGTGTAGGAATGTACAAAATGTATCGTTTTGCTGTTGTGTTGTTTTCATGTCCTACATTAAAGCTGACACCAGTAGGAGGATGGCGGAGGCATCGGCCTGGGATGAGGTGTAGGTGTATATGTCTGACATGAAAATGTACATACTTGTAATATAGTTTTGCCCGGGACACGGGCAGTAAAGGTCAGCCTAAAAGATGGGGACTGTACGTTCGCAATGAAACACTAGTTTAGTTAAAACCTCAGGGGTCTGGATATGGAGAATCGGGAAAACATTGCTCAACCACATTATTTAATTGATTCGATAAGCTGGGGTTATGCAAATCAACAGGAGGGACTGTAAGATTTGAGAAGTTTTCCCTCATTTGGAAAGCAACACAAAACCAAAGAGCTGCAGTTTGGACATTTTAAACGAGAGACTGGGGCTGATAGCGGAGAAAGGCTGCGGTCAGATTAACAAAGGATGTCACAATCCGTGGGTCCTAAAATGGCCGCAGGACCTCGTGACCAGCCACAAAAAGTAAAAACCTTACATCCCAGTCTCTAGGTTTTCTGCAAAGCCACGGCCAGGACAAAGGATGGGTATTGGCCATGCAGAAACCTACGAAACCAGGTCGGAGTCCAGACACTGGGGCGCTGACATCAGCATACTCACAATGCCCCAAGCCGACCTAAACAGTTCATCTCAGTGAGGGGGCACAATAGCCCATAGAAAACTACCTGGTAGGTGATGGGAAACCAGTTAACACCCATCACCTCACAACGAAATCCCAATTAACACCGTCTGGCCATCCCCGGTATCCCCGAACATAAGCACAGATCAGAAGAAAACCTCCTGGCGGGAGATAGGACGGGTCAGAAACAGTATAACTGGCCACTACTTTTGGGTGAAAAAGTTAAGTCAAGAAGCGCAGAGAAAACCGGGTTCGAAGTCAACTGAAGTCAAGAAGAGAGTCGGAAGGAAGAACGGATGCAAGAGAGAGGAACAGGCACGCAACTCGAGAAGAAATACTGCAAAACGAACAGCCAGTAACCCCAGTAATAGCCCCATGGTGAGCATGTACTCCAAATCCTACATATCCTGGACATAGTTTAGTGTAGAGGGGAGGGTGGTTGTGAATAAACGTTTGGGTGTGTATTAAAATATGTGTTGGTCAAGGTTGCGATGCGTCGTACGTTCCCCATCTTACAGTCGTGTGTATGTCTTGTAGAACTGTGTGTCTAAGAATTCATAAGTAAAAGGGTATTCGTGTATATGTTTTGTGGAACTGTGTGTTTCAAGAAATCAGCGAGAAAGGCATTCGGGAATCTGTCCTGTGGAACTGTGTGTGTTTAATGATTCATAGGTATAAGTATTCGGGTGATTCGGTATGTGTGTTTTATAGACATGTATTATAGAACTGTATAAGTATTCGTGGACAATAGTCCCAAACGCTGAATAAAAGCCTTTTCATTTAAACCCTGGTTTTCAAATCTGGTCTGGTTGAATTTTTCTGCACTATAAGAGCTCCTGCATCTAAGTCCAGTGTCTAGAACCATAAGGGGTGAGTGGGTCGAACCACTCACGGGGAACCAGTGTGCACGGCCTGGTCAAGGGATCAGAGCAAGGCACGGGGACCTTAGGTCGGGCGAAAGCTCGGCGCAGAAACCCCTTACAACTCCAATCAAGTTGTGGAAACATCTCAAGGATAATCAATGGAAACAGGATGAACCTAAGCTCAATTTTGAGTGTCATAGCAAAGGGTCTGAATACTTATGTAAATGTGATATTTCAGTTATTCCTTTTAAAATGATTTTGCAAAAAATTCTAAACACCTGTTTTCATTTCTTCATTCTGGGGTATTGTGTGTAGATTGATGATTTAAAAAAAAAGAATTGAATCCATTTTAAAATAAGGCTGTGACGTAACAAAATGTGGAAAAAGTGAAGGGGTCTGAATACTTTCTGAATGCACTGTAGACACAAAATGCTGGACAATAGACAATAGGTGCAGGAGGAGGCCATTCGGCCCTTCGAGCCAGCACCACCATTCAATGTGATCATGGCTGATCATTCTCAGTACCCCGTTCCTGCCTTCTCCCCATACCCCCTGACTCCACTATCCTTAAGAGCTCTATCTAGCTCTCTCTTGAATGCATTCAGAGAATTGGCCTCCACTGCCTTCTGAGGCAGAGAATTCCACAGATTCACAACTCTCTGACTGAAAAAGCTTTTACTCATCTCAGTTCTAAATGGCCTACCCTTTATTCTTAAAATGTGGCCCCTTGTTCTGGACTCCCCCAACATTGGGAACATGTTTCCTGCCTCTAACGTGTCCAACCCCTTAATAATCTTATATGTTTCGATAAGATCACCTCTTATCCTTCTAAATTCCAGTGTATACAAGCCTAGTCGCTCCAGTCTTTCAATATATGATAGTCCCGCCATTCCGGGAATTAACCTAGTAAACCTACGCTGACTAACTCAAAAGGACGCAGCATCTCTGAAGAGAAGGAATGGGTGACATTTTGTGTCAAGACCCTTCTTCAGACTGAGAGTCAGGGGAGAGGGAGACCAGATGTTTGGAAGGGTAAGGTGTGAAAATGACAGATCAAAGCAGATGTTGATCAAGGAAATGTAGAATGGTTATCAAGTGTAGGAAGAAACTTGGGGGAAGGTGACAAAGAGGCATACAATCAGAAAAATAAATCAGGAGGACTAGTCGGAGAACTAGGATGAGAGAGGGGTGGAGAGAGGGGGAAAGCAAGGGTTACTTGAAGTTAGAGAAATAAATATTCATACTGCTGGGTTGTAAGCTGCCCATTTTTATTTGTCTAACCAATAGATTGCATTTAGTAGTTACGTATTGCAATTCCATTTTCTGCCTGAAGGGGATTTGCTAATTGCTGAATAGTAACAAAGCAGATTGCAGAAATATTTTCCCAAGATTAGCTGGTAAAAATATTAATAATTTCAACATGGTTCACAACCCAACACTTTTGCTTGAAGATGAAAAGCATTGTCACATAGTCAACATCTTCGAAGAAAGTATTTAAATAAACAATACTGCAGTGTAGAGTACCTTTGTTGACTTCAGTCACACTTGGTTCCCTTGTTTGATGAAGATCAAGCAATTTAAGGGAAAAGAAATGAAAATGCAAATTAGGGGGGAAAAAATACTGGTAACACCAAGCAAACCAGGAAGCATTGTGAAAAGAGAAACAGTTCATGCTTTAGATTGAAGATATCTCATTAAAACCAACAATGTGAAAAAAACAAATTAGCTTTAATGGGCAGAGGATGAAGGGGGGTGTTCATTTTAAGGAGTTTAGATTTGAGGACATTGATTCCTAAACAGATAATTGAGCAACAATGATGGATTCTGGGAATTATAATCATGGGACTTGATTAATGGGATCACTCTGCTCCAATAGATTTAATCTCGAAAATTAAGTTGGATACCTGGAATGAAATGTCATGCCCCTACTTTCAAGTAATCATACCACAAATTAGTGTACATGAATTTATCAGAGGTAAAGTTATTACCTTGAACTTCTTTCACTTAAAATCCAAATATGGAGACCAATGAAGCATTTGTGTGGCAATTTCTCATGTTTTTGAGATGTCTCAGTTTCACAGTACTATTTTTAAAACTGTCACCCAAACATATGTGTATTTTTACAATACTGGAGAGATTTTGAGGAACAAGATTATTATTCAGGTTTTTACACCAATACACCGTTCTTAACAAAAATCTACCCATCATGTGAAACCTTATAAATAACAGATATAAATGAGATAACTTCAAGACTGAAAGTCAAAAAACTTTTTTCATGACAGACAAATTTGCATCGATTTACCACCATTTTGGACACCAAAAATGTGACGTAAAAAGTCTGCCACATTTAGTCATGAATATTTAATTCATAAATAAACTTCATATGGCCCCTCATACATGTACGTTTTGATAATGATCTAGGGAAATATCTTCATCAATACCAGGAGAAAAATACTGTAACATGTCTGGTATTCCGCCTAGCAAAGATCCGGTAACGGTCACTGTGCTTGATTGTCCATTGTCACAACGAGGTTATCGTGGTCGGTAACCACGTAAGTTAAACCACGGAAGCTCCAAACCTCTACTGCTTTTCACAAACTCCAATGAGGTATCCTATGGTAGCAGTGATTTTGGGGTGTTAATTATTTTTTCTTATATTCAAATTTAATATATTAAAAACATTGTGGTGTCAAAAACACAACGATCGTTTATGATATATTTTATGACTTTTTAAAGTCAATTAAAAAAATTTGAGGGGCATAAATTGGTCATCAAAACTAAGAAACTGAGCCAATCTTCAGTTTGGCAGCAAAGTGTCTCTTGTTTACCTTTCGTACGGACCAAGTCGCTAACTTCATTCCTTCCAGAAGCTCCACAACGACCGTGATGGAGTCAAAAAACATCAGACCCATGTCAATTGCAAAGCTGTTACTGTGCCTGTGTGAATACTGTGAGTACTGTGTGAATATAAACTTTCTCCTGCAGCCCCTGAACATTAAATGCCTAGGTCGGTCACAACAACAGCCTGAAGAACAAGGTATTTTTATTGTATGTATGTATCAAATACGACTTGGTAATTTATTTCAGACTTTTCTTCAGACTGAAGAAGGGTCTCACCTCTCAACGGAGCCACTCCAGCACTCTGTGAAACATCAGCTACCCCTGCTCTCTAGAGACGCTGCCCGACCCACCGAGCCACTCCAGCACCCTGTGAAACATCACCTACCCACGCTCTCCAGAGACGCTGCCCGACCCGCCGAGCCACTCCAGCAACCCGCGAAACATCACATATCCATGTCCTCCAAAGATGCTGCCCGAGCCACCGAGCTACTCCAGCACTCTGTGAAACGTCACCTATCCATGTTCTCTGGAGAAGCTGCCTGACCCACTGAGTTACTCCAGCACTCTGTGAAACGTCACCTATCCATATTCTCCGGAGATGCTGCCTGACCCGCTGAGTTACTCCAGCACTCTGTGAAACGTCACCTATCCATGTTCTCCAGTGATGCTGCCTGACCCGCTGAGTTACTCCAGCACTCTGTGAAACGTCACCTATCCAAGTTCTCCAGAGATGCTGCCTGACCCACTGAGTTACTCCAGCACTGTGAAACGTCACCTATCCATGTTCTCCAGAGATGATGCCTGACCCACTGAGTTACTCCAGCACTCTGTGAAACGTCACCTATCCATGTTTATACATGGTCCCCCCCCATTTCAGGGCACCATAATGTTTGGGACACATGGCTTCACAGGCTTTTGTAATTGCTCAGGTGTGTTTAATTGCCTCCTTAAAGCAGGTATAAGAGAGCACTCAGCACCTAGCCTTTCCTCCAGTCTTTCCATCACCTTTGGAAACTTTTATTGCTGTTTATCAACATGAGCACCAAAGTTGTGCCAACAAAATTTGCCTTTACTTACAAATGAAGCCAAAGATACAATGTATTGTAACGTATGTTTCCCTTACGTAACGCGCGTCGCGGTGTCCACTCAGATGGATGCAGTATTCTACTGCATGATCAGGTGAATGAAGTGGAAACGGTGTTTGCAATTTTATTGTTCCATGTGATATTCATAAACATAGAAAGGAATAAGAAATACGTGCACTTACTGTGCCAACCAGGTCACTGGTGGATGCCATGCGACAACCGTTACACAAATTGTATTTGTGTATTCTGATGCCATCCAGTTCTCTATCCATGTCAATACCCTACCCCCAATACCATGTGCTCTAATTTTGCACACTAATCTCTTGTGTGGGACCTTGGCAAAGGTCTTTTGAAAGTCCAGATACACCACATCCACTGGCTCTCCCTTATCCATTCTACTTGTAACATCCTCAAAAAATTCCAGATTAGTCAAGCATGATTTCCCCCTTCATAAATCCATACTGACTTTGACCGATCCAGTCACTGCTTTCCAAATGCACTGATAATATATCTTTAATAATTGACTCAAGCATCTTCCCCACTACCGATGTAAGGCTAACTGGTCTATAATTCCCTGTTTTCTCTCTCCCTCCTTTCTTAAAAAGTGGGGTTACATTGGCTATCCTCCAGTCCACAGGAACTGAAAATGATCACCAATGTGGATTCCCTTCAGTTCCCTTCAGTTCCTCCCTCCTACTAGATCCTCAGTCGCCTATTATTTCTTGGAGATTGGTTCTTTCTTCACTAAGGAAGACACAAACAAAGTACTTGTTTAACTGATCTGCCATTTCCTTGTTTCCTATTATAAATTCACCTGTTTCTGACTGTAAGGGACCTACATTTGTCTTCACTAATCTTTTCCTCTTCACATATCTAAATAATCGTTTACTTGCAGTTATTATATTCCCCCCAAGCTTTCTTTCATGCTCTATTTTCCCCCTCTTAATTAACCCCTTTGTCTTCCTCTGTTGAATTCTAAATTTTCCCAGTCCTCCGGTTTGCTGCTTCCTCTGTCCAATTTATATGCCTCGCCCGTGGATTTAACACTATCCCTAATTTCTCTCGTTAGACACGGTTGAGCCGCCTTCCCCGTTTTATGCCAGACAGGGATAAACAATTGTTATAATTCATCCATACGATCGTTAAATCTTTGCCATTGCATATCCACCGTCAACCCTTTTTTAATATAATTTGCCAGTCTATCCGAGCCAATTCCCATCTCATACCATCAAAGTCACCTTTCTTTATGTTCAGGACCCCCATCTCTGAATTAACTATGTCACTCTCCACCGAAATGCAGAATTCCACCATATTATGGTCACTGTGGCCCAAAGGGCTTTAGACAACAAGATTGCTAACTAATCCTTCCTCATTACACAATACCCAGTGCAGGATGACCTGCCCTCTAGTTGGTTCCTTTACATATTGGCTTAGAAAATCATCCCGTATACACTCCAGGAAATCCTCCTCCTCAGCGTTGTTACCAATTTGGTTAGCCCAATGTATATGTCGATTAAATTCACCCATGATAACTGCTGTACCATTGCTACACGCATCTCTAATTTCCTGTTTAATGCTATACCCAACCTCACTACTGCTGTTTGGTGGTCTGTACACAACTCCAACAAGTGTTTTCTGCCCTTCATAGTTCTACCCATACAGATTCTATAGCATCCTGAGAAATAAAAAAAGGGATGATCACCTTATTAGGATTGTACTGTCACCCCCTCCAAATAGTCAAAAGGAATTAGAGGAACAAATTTGCTAGGGGATTTGAAATAGTTGCAAGCCTATAAGGAATGACATGGTAGGGGATTTTAACATTCACAATATAGACTGGAACTGCAATTGTACCAAGGCCACAGATGGGGTAAAATTTGTCAAGTGTGCTCCAGAAAGTTTCCTCATGCAATTTGTTGAGGGCCGAACATGGGAAGAGACAAAACATGACCTACTCCTAAGGAATTGGCAGGGCAAGTGACCGAAGTGTCTGAGGACAAACCTTTTGGGAACAATGACCACAGTTCAATTAGCTTTAAAACAGTTATGGATAAGGACAGGGCTGGTCCACAGGTTAAAGTTCTAATATGAGGCAAGGCCAACTTTTATGGTATTGGACAGGAACTTGCAAATGTTGATTGGATTTGTGGGTATATGGAATAAACTGCCAGTGGATGTAGTTGAGGCAGGTGCAATAACAACATTTAAAAGACATTTGGACAGATATATTGCTAGTAAAGGTTTAACGAAATATGGGCCAAACACAGGCAAATGGAACCAGTTTAGATGGGGACTCTTGGTCAGCATGGATGAGTTGGGCCATGGGCCCAATCTATGCTTCATGACTCTCACTTTACAAGAGCCTTCCAATTTGTAAACATCCTTTAAACAACAATTGACTATTGCTTATCCTCCAGTTTAGTTTTAGTTTTAGAGATACAACACAAAACAGGCCCTTCGGCCCACCGAGTCCGCACCGACCAGCAATCCCCGCACTTTAACACTATCCTACACACATTAGGAACATTTTTTTAACATTCATACCAAGCCAATTAACCTACAAAACTGTATGTCTTTGGAGTATGGGAGGAAACCGATCACGGAGAAAACCTACAGACAGCACCAGTAGTCAGGATGGAACCCGGGTCTCTGGCACTGTAAGCTCTGTAAGGCAGCAACCCTACCACTGCGCCACCGTGCCGCCCAAGTTATCTCTATTTCCTGTAACGTTAAAAAGGCAAACATGCCTACCTTAGTATCATGCAATTATCATAAACCATAGGATATTTCACTTTCCATCAATTATCGAAAACTAGAAATATGCATAAATGATCAATATTGCATGAACTCCTTTAAATTATCTTTACACTCATTGGTCTCAAATTCCATCTAACCTGTTGCAAAATCCAAACAATTTTATGTGCCCTGATAATATTTGATTAAGAAATTTGATAAAAGTCACATCTTCACCCTAATGTGAATAATGTAAATGTGTTACTTTAATAAAGCTTCAAAGCACACATGTTCATTAATTCTCCTCACTAAAGAAATAGCTCTTTGCCTTGACATTGTATTTAGAGATGCTTTAGTAACTAGACTGGTGGAAGAGTTATGAATTTAAATTCCATCATGGCAATACAACTGACTACATAAATCTGAACTTAATGAAACAAAAAGCTAGTCTCAGTAACTAGGAGTCATGGTAAAAGTCCATCCAATTTACTACATGTCCTACAGGGACAGAAGTTATCCACATCCTGCAATGTGATTGACTTGTATCTGCCTTCTCAGTTCAGAGGCATGTATAGATGAACAAAGAATGCCAGTGTTGCTAATGAAGTCCATGTCTCACATGTTGGAAAGTAAAGAAATTCCCAATAAACTAAACCATCAGACACTCCACCTAACAGCTTTAATATTACTTTTTACTTTGATGTTACTAGGTGGAAATTATTCAAATGGCACTAACTATATCAGGAAAGCTTTCTCATACAAGTTACCAAAAGATGGATGGATTTGCAGGTCATATTGTAGAAATACTTATCTGGAAATAATTTAATGAACAAAATGGTGCTTGTGAAGATCTATATATTATATTTGAATAAATATGCTAGATAATCTTCCTTACCTAAATCTGTTCAACGACCTTCCGAAGAACTAGAGAGCTTTTGATATTTGTGAATTGGGTCCATATAATTGAATATCATGGGTCACACATAAACTCTAACCTTAATATCTTAAAATGTCGTTTAAACAAAGTTTTTCATATCTGATTTAGATTTATTCACAAGACAATTGTGTTAAAATAAAACAACCCTTTTCAAACTATAGAAACATAAAAGACTAAAGCTCAATCAGAGCTCAGCGTACTTACACAGGAACCCGGTTTTGATCTTCATTTTATGCTGATATATTGATTTCAGTTAACATGATAAAATAATTAATTAGCATGTCACAATTTGGACATCATTCTGGCTTTGCATTACTGAACAGCAACCCCTGTTGGATTTAATTTTAATGCCAACTAGTGACACTCATTTTCCAAAACTCATTCATCAATGATAACCATTTTAAACCAAAGTACGACAACCCACTATACAACATCTTTAGGAAAGAAAAGAATTGGAAAATTGTGGATCAAAAATACTTTACAATGAGGTTCAGTTACTGAATATATTCAAGACAGAAATCAATAGACTCTTAGATATTAAATGAATCATGGCATATGGATTTGTGCAAGATAGTGGGCCTGATTTAGATCATGATATTATTTGAGATACTGAATGGCCTCCTATTTGTTTCTATTTCTCATTTGAAATTGAAAAAAAACAATGCAATCCAGCATGTCACAGAAAATAACCCAAAAAGCATATATTAAGATAATAAATTGGTAAATTACAGAAAGTAACAATTGAAAATAGTATACATTTTTCAAGCATTTTGCAGAAAATGACGGCAGAGCACATCTTATAAATAGAAAATTTAGATTTAAGATCCTTGATTAATTTACAAAGAAAACGTATCTGTCCACGTGGAGGGGAAGTGCTTGTTTATGTGCGCACAGAGATAAAGATGATTTAGAAACAGCTTCCTTCTTTTGAAAGTTAAGAACAGTCGAAAGGTTCGTTTTCAACTTACACCACATGTTGGCAAGAGCAGCTCAAAAGTATATGCTCAAAAAGACACACGTTGTTATTCCACTATATGATGATTGGATTGAGCGATCAAATCCCGAGGTATATGTCTTGTTATGTTTTTTTTCGTTTACGTTTAGAGCCGTTAGACATTACTAAAATGTTATTCAGGTTTTTCCAACTAAGTGATTGACAGTTGGAATAAGTAAACAAAACGATTGTTCCTCCCCCGTTGTATAAACGATGCCGACCTGCGGCTCTATATTCTAACATATAAATCCTGACACAATGTATTTATCGATAGATGCAATAATCAAAAGTGTTATTATAAACTTTGGTTTTAAATAATTTAGATGGCGTATGCTTCATTTGCGATTTCATAGAGTCGCTAAACAAATGCTTAATAAATCACAGGACCAATGATGTTTCTTCCATTCTTAAAATGGCTGAAAGGATGTGGAACAGATGGTCGTGGACTGAAAGACCTGTTAACCTGTCCCTTTTGACCTGCTTGCTGCACCACTTATTTCATGCCCTCCATTGCCATTTTAAATCCCCAACAGTTCCGTGTGTGTTGCAAAGTGCATTTTATCACGATGAAATGACAGCGCCCTCCATCGAAAGATGATGCTTCTGGCCAGCTACCCCCAAATAAAATCATACACATTCAAATCATCAACGACGTAGCACAGCTCATCGGCAGACAGCATTTATATTTGCAATTTCAGTTGCTGAAATTAAATCCCACGATGTGAAACTGCATTAAATACAGCAATGCTTGCGATTACATAAGCTGGACGCAACAGTTTGCAGTTAAAGAATTTTAATATGTTCCGTTTGCAAAATCATGTCATCAATTGGCTTGTATTGACTTTAAACATTTGCAACGAATATCTACACTAAAAAGCTCTCAACGCAAATCATTAAAACCCATCGTCGAGGAGGGGAAACTGCACCAGCAACCCCCCTTCACAGCTGAGTTCAAATCATCTGACTTTATTTAAGTCCCCCTTGAAGGAAATCGTGACCGAGATGTTTGCAGCCATAAAGTGATATCCACTGGGTTCTCCGTGCAGCCCCCGCAGCAGTCAGCTGGCCACCACCGGTTGTTTTTATTTGTGAGAACAGTGGGAGGCAGTGGGGGCGGAGGCAGATGACAATAAGAAAGTGCTTTTGTTTTCTTTCCATTCCCATATTAAAATTATTTTGCAAAAAAATACAGCCGCCCACCAGATGCCATCAACGCAATTACTCACCGACGCCAAATTTCTCCTCCTCGGTCGGTGTCCACATGTCGGCCGGTTGGTTCGCATGGAATTTTCTCACGGTGTGCGCGCGCGCGCAAGGCAGGCGATGAGGCTGGGAGAGAGAGAACGAGCGGTAGCGGTTGTCGTTCACTAAACCGGCAACTGAATCGTCCTGTTATTCCCGGAGACCGAGGCAGGTTTTCGCCGCGATGGTAGTGTCAGGATTTAGATGACAACCCCGCTGACTGGTTGCGGCTCTTGCTCATTCCACCGCAGCGGCTGCGCTTAACAGCAGCAGCAGCAGCAGCATCGGCGACGGCGCCATCGACGGTCACGTTGCCCGGGCTGCGGCCGCGCGTGTGGTGGCATGCGCTACCTAACGGATAGCTCTCGCGCTACAGCAGGCTGAGCGCGCGCCGCCGCTAGCCAGCGGGCAATGGATGCGGGAGGGTGGAAAGGATGGGGTTGTCACCATGACAACGGGCAGACGCTCCCGTGACTGACGTCACGCTCGGACCCTGCAGGGGATTTAAATAGAGCGGTTCAACGGAGCACGCGCAGTCCCAGTTGATGCCTGGACCCCCTGCTTCCCGTCCCCTCCAATTCCGCGCCGGTCGCTGTGCACACACCCACACACTAATATTAACAGTGATGATGGATGACTGTGTATCAGACCTCCCCATCCCCCCCGCCCCACCGAAAATAATCACATTTGCCACCCGCATTTTTTTGCAGCATTAATGATGACATTCTTTGGTGGTGATTATGTAATTATTTTTTGCAGAATTGCTCTAACTATTGTCCACCTTGGAGAGAAAGTGAGCTAAACCTAGTGTATTACCTTGGGGGCGGGGATACCATAAATGGGGTAACTGCTTTCTTGGACCCAGAAGGGCAAGGCTTCTGGCTGCCCCTGAGTTTTAAGCCAGCGTTCTTGAGGTACATGCGTATCGACTTAGAATGCTAGCGAGCGTCTTCAAGGAGCTAACCTGATGAAGGTGCTCCAAAATCATAACATGAGTTAAACGTATGTTGTAAATTGTCTTGAACGTGCTTGCTTTGGAGGGTAGGGGCGGGATGTTTTTTTTTTACATTACAAATGTCCTGAGCTCAAAGTTACAAAGCTCAAAAACGTAGAAACATAAGATGCCTGAAAGGAGCTGCACTAGGAATCCGATTTGTTAAGCCTGTTCTACTATTCACCAAAATTACAGTTGGTCTACATCTGAAACATTTTCCAATCCCTCTACCTCTCAACTTTTCCAATATCCGAGACTCTCCCTCCGTTTTGAATGCTGTCAACCACCAGCCATCCACAGCCTTCGGCGTTGAGAATTCCAAGATTCACTACCTTCTGGCTTAAAACTAAATCCCTCATGTCAGTTATTAATGACCTCCCCTTTATTTTTAAACGAACTTCCTAATTGTAAACTCCTTAGGCAGGGAAACCTCCTCCTGCTAAATATTCCATCCAGTTTTTTGAGATTTTGTAAGTTTCAATGAGATCATTTCTCAATCTTCTAAACTTCAGATGCTGACCAACTCAATCCCTCCTGATATGACAAAGCCACCATCTCAGGAACAAATCTGTTGAAACTCCACTGCTTCTGATTAAGGAGGAGAATTCAACAATGATGGGGAGATGTCAGTGTCGGATTTACCAATTGACTGTTTACAATTCACATGATGGAAGTGAGGAGTGTATCAAAATGTTCTCCAACGGACTGCTAGGACAGCTGCATCAACAGTCAGAAACAGTACACTTTAGCTGGCAATACAGCTGGACACTAGTCTTTGCTCTGTCCAGGAATGTCATTCAATTAAAAATATTGCTTAGAATGTGTAGAAGATTGACACAAAATGCTGGAGTAACTCAGCGGGCCAGGCAGCATCTCTGAAGAAAAGGAATAGGTCTAAACACTTAGAATATGTAGAATTGGCTTAAGATTAGCATCTGTGAGGATGGGAAACTCAAAAGAAGACCAAAGAGCTAAAGATAATTTGTGGATGCCCTTTGTTCATTCATTTTATGGGTTCTATTACCATTGAATTTAGAGATATTCATGGATTCTTCACCACGTTTGTTAGATAATTGACCACTGTTATTCTTGAATAGATAAGGTATGAAAGCAGAACTTTGATAGAAATAATAAATGTATTTAATGATATTGAAGATTTTAGCCAGCAAGTTGGAAATGAATGACAACTTTGCAAAACAGAATCTTAAATTATCACAGGGATTTGCTCAAAAATTGATGGTTCTGACTTCTGTCAAATTTAACATTAGAAAATGCATAGCCATTGGAGATATTCTAATAACCTGCAACTGGAAGTGATACTTTGGATATTTATTTTAATTTTTATTTATTTATTTTCCGGTTAATACAATACAACAGATTGACCATACAGTTGTGAAAGTTAAATAGTGCAAAATCATTGTATCAAATATAAAACAATATAATCACACATGATATTTTCTGACCGAAAAAAAAGGTGTAGGCAGAAGTCAAAGCTTATTGTGCCTACCCTTAATACTTAACAAAATATAATTTTAAAAAAACACAACATCATAAGTCAGAAGCAGATGAACAAAATGTAGAAAGAAACACAAATATAGTCAAGAACCATAATTTCTGTCATGTCAGTCATTTCTCAGTGCTGATCACATATTTTGTATCTTTCAAATATAATATTTTTGAACATTTTCTTGAATTTACACATATTACTACACTCTTTTAATTCATTGTTGCAACTATTCCATAAATTGATCCCTTTAACAGTCACACATCTATTTTTCACATTTGTTCTTACCCTAATTTTTTCAAATATATAATTACCCCTGAGTGGATACCTGCTCTCCCTCACTGAAAACAAACCTTGGATACAGTCAGGAAGTGTTCTTTCTTTTGCTTTAAACATTATTTGTAGAATTTTAAAGTCTACTAGGTCCATAAATTTAGGGCATATAATTTCATAAGTAATGGGTTGGTTGGGTCATTATAACCAGCCTTATTGACAATTCCTGTAGCTCTTTTTTGCAATATAAAGATTGAATTAGTGCTAGTTTTGTTGGTGTTTCCCCATACTTCCACACAGTATGTCATATATGGAATAATGAGTGAGCAATATAACGTAAATAGTGAATTTTGATTCAAGATGGCCTTTGTTTTGTGCAGTATTGCAATGGATTTAGACAGTTTTGATTTGATATGTTTTATGTGAGGTTTCCAACAGAGTTTATGATTTATTATCACTCCCAAGAATTTATTACATTAATCATAATGTTACCTCTGAATTTATTTTTCGATTTCCAAACACAATAAATTTTGTTTTACTTAGA
This sequence comes from Rhinoraja longicauda, assembly GCF_053455715.1. Lineage (NCBI taxonomy): Eukaryota > Metazoa > Chordata > Chondrichthyes > Rajiformes > Arhynchobatidae > Rhinoraja > Rhinoraja longicauda. Next base: position 23,417,647 of record NC_135969.1, on the reverse strand, counting down.
TTTAATGACAATTTATTAGTATCAAACCACTTCTTTAGGGTTTCCAATTCCCCTTTAACTGTGTCGAAAGGTTGCTTCATATTTTTCCCTGCACAAAATAAATTAGTATCATCCGCAAATATAACTAAATGTAACAATTTTGACACCTTACAAATATCATTTATATAGAGTATAAAGAGCTTTGGGACCAGCACCGAGCCTTGCGGAACCTCACAGGTAACCAGCATAAGTTCTGAATCAAACTTATTTACTTGAACATATTGTTCTGTTTTCAAGGTAGCTTCTTAACCAGGAGTATGTTACTCCTCTAATACCATATCTTTCTAGCTTATTCATCAGTAAACCATGATCTATGGTATCAAACGCTTTTTTGAGATCTATAAATCATCCCACAGTATATTCTTTATTAAAAAATTGCAGTTGAAATATTCTCTACCAGTTCCATTAGTGTTAGTGAGGTAGACCTTTTAGCTCGAAAATCCATATTAGTGATCACTTAGTATGTTATGTTTATCAATAAAGTTTTCAAGTCTTTGTACAAATAATTTTTCTAATATTTTTGAGAATTGAGAAAGCAGAGATATCAGCCTGTAATTTGAAAATAAATGTCTGTCTCCATTCTTGTAGGCGGGAATGACTTTCGCTAATTTCATTTTGTTGGGAAATGTGCCCGTGAGGAAGGATTGATTACATATATGTGTCAACAGTTTTACTAAACATTCAATAATATTTTTGACTAGTGTCATATCAATGGAATTGTAATCAGTAGACTTTTTGTTACTATATTTTTTAACAATATCAATGACTTCATTTTCGTGTACTCCACTGAGGAACATGGAGTGAGCATTTCTATCAGAGCTCTCATGTTCTAGACCTTCCTTGCTACTCGGTTTCCTGTCGGCATGTTTTCATCATTGAGCTGACGGTGCCCTGGGAGGAGGCTGTGGACGAGGCATTTGAAAGGAAAAGGCTGAGATATTCCAACCTTGCAGTAGAGGCAGAGGAGCGAGGTTGGAGTGTAAGAGTGCGTCCAGTGGAGGTGGGGTGCAGGGCCTTTGTAGCCAGTTCCAGAGGGCAGGCCCAAAGGAGGGCAATCAAAGAACTTGCAAATGCTGCCGAACGGAGCAGTCACTGGCTGCGGCTGAAAAGAGAAAATACTGTCTGGGCTGCCACGTGACCATCTAGAGGCTAACTATAAGACACACACCCAGGTCTGATCACCCTGCGGTGGGCCTGCCTCGACTGAGGGTATCTTGTGATAAAAGGCCGAAACACCCAGTGACGTTGAGGTACACAACTGAAGATACAGGATACAGAACTTTATTGTCATTCGGTACAGATACCGAACAAAATGACAGCAGTCACAGAACACAACAAAAAAGAAAAGAACACAGGATACACGACCCCAACACAAACATCCATCACAGTGACTCCAAACACCCCCTCACTGTGATGGAAGGCAACAAAACTTCCACTCTCTTCCCCCCACGCCCACGGACAGGCAACTCGACCCCTACCGAGGCGACCGACACGCACAGCCCCCGCAAGGGGATGGAAGGCCCCCGTGGCCGAGCCGCGCCAGCGATGTTAAGTCCAGCGGCCGAGCCGCGCCGGGCGATGGAAGGCCCCACGGCCGAGATGTGTCTGAATGGTAGCAACATCATCTAGTGGTCACCCCCAAGAACAACACCAGTCAATTGTAGTGCAAACCTTAGGGATTGTAACATCTAGTCCTACTAATCAATCATTTCAAAAGTAAGTGGTAGGTATAATGTGTCCTTTGTTGTAACAAAAGTTATAATTGGTAGTAATCTCTAAAATGATGAAATACGAAATATAATAGAAACTGTTTTCAATGATTGAAATCGGTAGAAAAAGAGAATATTGATTTAAATATAATTGCAGAAAAGTTCAGACAGTAAAAAGATATTCTTATGTGCAGTTTGGTAATTTGGTTCTGTAATGCAGGTATTCATTGAAACAGATATCACATCAACATTGAAGGATATGTTAGTTGTTTGAAGGAAAAGCAATGCAGGAACGTGGCAGAATGCGCTCATAGCAATATACTATTGCTACACGAAGAATAAACACCACAGAGGCTAGTTGGGCTGAACAGCTTGGTTCCACATGAGAATTACATAGGAATTATATGAATGGAATGAAGAGAATTTGAGCAGTAGGTCATGTCATGTTTCAGCCTAAATTCAGTTAATTCTAATCATTTAAATTATACACAGATTTTTGCTCAGTTGCAAGGAATCTTGTTTCATATATATAAAAAGCTGGAATAAAATCATGTTTTCTTTAAAATAAACTTATATAGTCCATATATTTCTCCCTCATTTGAATAAGTTTCATGTGTGTTAAAACATTAGAGCATTTAAACAAGGAGGTGGAAGATCTCTTCACATTTCCAAAGACATTTTTTGGTTACGTCACTCATTATGCTTATCAGTCAAGCTACACTGACATAACACATATGCTACAACAACGGGTATTTCCAGAAAGTGCTGAATTCGCATAATTGAAGATCAATTTCTCTTTATTTGATAATTAATTAGGCCATGATATGTTACTATTGTAGTATTCTATCATGTATTAAAACTGCTTAACTTCTAGAACATTAGAAAGCCATAAGTATTCAAGATTTACTGTAACCACTTTGACTATTTATTGATTAATGGATCGTATATGCAAGCTATTAGGTATTATCTGAAATGAAATCAGAGTATTCCATCAATGAAGAATTTGTTCAGAAATTAATCAATGTATTCTCCTGGGATTTTGGACCATGGGAATAATGTGCTTAATGGCAATTAATTTCTACGGAGGAAGGAAGTAGATGATTCAAAATACATTATACCTGGAGCATATTTGTTACCTTCTCACTGAAGGCTCAAGGGTGTATCCATGAGAATAAAAAATACAAGAGAACTATTGATAAAATTTGATACATTTCTAAAATTTATTTCTGTTAAACACCAAACTGTAATTTTCATTTCTAAACAGTTAAAATATCTGCTCCTTTAAAACCCATAAATACTTTTAACATGTTCTCCAAGCAACCAAAAGCTTTTATTTGTGTACCTATAATACACAAATATGCCAAAGTGAAAATTTTAAAATACAACATCATGATTGATTTAAATTATGCAGCTCCACATCTCAGCTTCTGTCTCAATTTGAACACTACAAAACTGGATGGGGAATTCTTCAATCACTATAAGCAAGCGAAGGCATTTTAATGTGCAAGAGATCCATCCCTCAGATTTTTAACTGCATCCACGTGCATGACCATTTGTGCTTCTAAAATACATAGCATCATAATGTCTCCATTTGTGAAAATTAGATTCTGTTTTTACACCGATGTATCTCCATAACTAGCCAAGCCTTGAGCAAGCCGCAACATTTGATATTTACCAGATTCTAGAGTGCATTAACTAGCTCAACTATACTAGCCTCAGAAAGCACTTCTGCTATCAACAAGACACGTCAGAATTGTAATAGAATACTCCTCATGAATGTAACTCCAAAAATGTTCAAGTGATTCAGTATTATCCTTCCTGCATGATTGGCCATCCACAAGCTGAGACCCCCACTCCCTTTATTGTTGCCCACACCATTGCATTACACTTTTGCATTACAAAATGCACTACATTAACCTTCCCATGTATTTTTGACTGTCTCCCTACAACCTCTCCCACCAAGAAAAATAAGGCCAACAGGTGTGGGGAAGTGTCATCTTCTGTTATGACCCTCCCAAAACACACATCATCCTCACTTGTGGATATATTTGTCATAGCTAGGGCAAAATTCTGGAAATCTCTACCAAACCCTTTGGGATTATTTGCAGTCCAAACACCAAAGTGTTTCAAGATGGAGGTTCCGCACCACCAACTTCTCCAAATGAATTGAATTGGCATTGACTGATAGTTCATTTGGCATTGACTGATAGTTGCATGGGATTTGACTGGGTAGAGAAAAACATCTTAAATTCAATAACAATAACACAGACACCCTCTTGGAAAAGTAGAAAGTTTACACCAGGATTCTTAAGAAACCAAAATTCCATTGAGCTGAAGTGATAATGGCAGGAGGGCACAAGGGAGGTCGGTGCTACAGATCTGATGCCCTGGTTTCATGTGTATATTGGTCCAGAGGATTCAAATGAGCCTACATAAGAAGAATGAAACAGATACATATGGATGGAATGAACAGATTGTTCTGTATGCCAGGAAGCTTGCAACAGGTGTCAAGGTCCATGCAAAAGTCCTTGCTCTAACCTGTCACAAGAGCCAGAAGCTCATCTTTGCCAGTTGGGATGCAGTACATACTTCCACTGCTACCCAAACCCAGCCACAGTGCAATGATTATTGGCAGATATTTCAACTTCCATTGCAGCACAGATGGAGCCTTACAACATTTCCATTCTGCAAAGTAAATGCAGACCATTGACATCAAATCTCTACAGGCTAACCATTTCAACATGCTGCCAGTCAGGCTTAGACTGCTATCACCATGGTTGATGGATCCAGCTTTTGGAATAGATGACTCCAGACCAAAATGATATAGCCCTATTTTGGTCTATCTATGCCCAGAGTTGCACGTGATCATCTTTCACTGTCATCTCTTGGCAACCAGTGGAAGAGATAAGTCATACTGTGGCTACAGGGAAGCATAAACTAAAGACACATTGAAGCTAAAACCAAACACAAAGGAAAAATACGAGTAATTTGTTAACGTTCCTGGTTAATTTCTTCATCTTTCACTTGCTTTATTAGATTGTTATTTGGTGATAATTGAATCATGTCTAGCTGTGTATGTGGTTTATTTTACACTCGCCACAGAGTTGGGCACCTGCAGAGAAGCCCAACATGGAAACAGAATCAGTGTGTGAATTTATGTTTGTTTTTACTCAATTGCATTGTTGGACTTGGCCATAGTTGGAAGGTGATCTTGGCATCTTTCATGACGGTGGATCACTTTCACATTTACTTCAGTGATGCCAGGAAGGAAAATTAATCTTTTTTTGGGGGCGTCCTATAGTTAATAAAACAAGAACTTTCAAAGTAACAGATCAGGCCACATCCACAAATTCCATGAACTTAAGAGTAAGTACTGTCAATTAAACAATCTATTATTCCTATAGTTATTGCCCCATAATGTATATAAAAGTAAAATATGTTTTCAATTAATAACGTATATTAATTAGATGATTTTTCATAAGTACTCACCTTATTACATAAAAACACAGAATTTAAGGTCAACAGGTCAGCAAACCACAACTCGCATCTATGCCAACTTACAAGGTTATCTTTAGAAGCTCGACTCAAAGAAACCAAGCTTCCTTGTTTAAATCCCATTATGTGGTGGACAGAATAGGGCCTGCCAAATAAAATCCAGATAGCTATCTAAAGCTGAGAGAATAACAGTAAATGTTTCTAAATTGTAAAAATATAAACTATTAATAAAAGAAAACAAATGATGGGGCATTCTTCTTCCACTGCCGTCTTTCCCTTGTAGCTATCTCAATGCAATGTGCCACAGACACAGTCAGCAGTAAGCAGATGCTTTACAATGGATGAAACTCAGATGTCAATTAACATATGAAAGGGTTGGCATATGCACAGTTTGATGCAGTAATCATCATTATTCTTGCAAAAGCAGAGCATTTAAGTGTTGAACACTCAATACATGCATAAGCATTTACACCAGTATCATGATTGAATATAGTGTCCCAGCTCACTGGTCAAGAGAGTCAAGAGTCAAGAGTGTTTTATTATTATACTAGACCAAGTGGACCCGTTGGGCCCAAACCTTTCCTGCATTGATGCAGCACCCTCTCCTCTCCCCTCTTCCCCCCCCTCCTCCCCATCCCCCTCCCCCCTACCCCCCTCCATCCCCCTCAACCCCCCTTACCCTCTCTCTCTCCCTCCCTCCAACCCCCTCAACCCCCCTTATCCTCCCTCCATCCTCCCCTCCCTCCACCCCTCCCTCCCTCCCTCCCTCCCTCCCTCCCTAAGGAGATAGATTTAAACTTTTAAATATGAATAACTTTATAAATATAACACCGATTTCCATGAAACTTCTTCCATTAGCACCAAAGTACTCAAAGTTACAGTGAGTAAGGTGGGTCTAAAATTGTCACGCTATCGTGTACCGTTTTGGCTGTGGTTCAGGAACAAACAAACAAACAAACAAAAGTTTTAGTATATAGATGTCCCAGATAGAACAATGAAATTCTTATTTGCAGCAGCACAACAGAATATGTAAACATAGTAAACCGTAAATAATATAATAAATGAGCGAGGAAAAAAAAAGTTCAGTGATTACACATAGTCACAAATAGACATATATATATAGATCATATATATATGATCAGCAATGGATATCTCGCCAACAGTCTGTCTGTCCCTTTGTTGTTTTTTTAATATATGTTAAATGTATGTTTTTAGTGTTCTTTAACTTGTTTTATGTGGGGGTGGGGGAGGGGGTTGGGGGAAACGTTTTCTAATCTCTTACCTCGACGGAGATGTGATTTTCTTTTGTATCTTATCTCCGTCCGCACTGCGGCCTAACGTTGAGGAGTTGGCGAGTTGCTGGAGACCGACTGGGAGCTCCACCACAGGAGCCTGTGGACTTAACATCGTGGAGCAAGCGATCCCTTTGCCAAGGGGTCAACCTCTGAGCTCTACCGCAGGTGCATGTGGACTTTAACATCATGGACCCCGCGGTCTCTGGTCAGAGACCGACTTTGGGAACTCCAAGCCGCAGGAGCTTCGACTGCCCTGATGCAGGAGCTTCGATCACCCTGATGCGGGGTCTTCGATTGCCCCGATCAACCGCCGACTGCGGGAGCTTTGATCGCCGTGACAGATGGTTCGACTGCCCCCTCCGCGGGAGAAGAATGAGGGAAGTAGATTGGACTTTATTGCCTTTCATCACAGTGAGGAATGTGGGGAGTCCATTGTGGTGGATGTTTATATTAACTTTTATGTAGTTGTGTATCTTGTTACTTTTTTTTGGTATGGCTGTATGGTAATTCGCATTGATAATACCTTAATTGGTACACGTGACAATAAAAGATCTTTGAAACCTTTGACCTTTGATATCTAGCCCAAAGTGATTATTGAACGTGTAACTTCATATTCTGCAAAATACCCGTTGCAAGTAGCGTGTTCGAAGAGGTGTGTGCATGCTTCAAGGTGAAGGCGGTGGTGGAAATGGTGTGTGGGGGGTGGAGGTTGGTACATGGAAGATAGATAGTCTACTGTGAGCATTAAGCAATTTAGACAAGCCGTCTCCTTGACAGCCAAACCAAACACACCAATAACTCTACTTGGTTTACTATCACTGGCTAAAAAATATATCTAGTTGATTTGAAATATTCAAATACTGTATCTTTTCTGCAATCACACTATTTTATGTTTGCTAATACCCTTGTTAATGGTGTTATCAAAGGAAATTACAGAGTTGTTTTCCTCTAAATTAAAATATAGAAAATCAGGATCAATGAACTCTCTGCCAGCATTTATATTTCTGACTATCTCCATCATGGCAAAATCATAAATATTTCTACGCTGAGTATATAAAATCAAAATTCAGATTTGTAAATAAAAGCAGAATTGTAAGCTGGCCTTACAAAATCCAAATTAATTACAGGATCAAATCATGCTGATATGAGAAGCAGTTCCATCTAGATCTACAGGCATTCAGAGATTAAAATTGAAATAATTCCCAGACTGAGTCTGTTACATGCAATATTCGGGAGGAGCACTTCAGTTCACTAGGTATTTATTCACAAAATGCTGGAGTAACTCAGCAGGTCAGGCAGCATCCCAGGAGAGAAGGAATGGGCGCGTTTCGGGTCGAGACCCTTCTTCAGTCTGAAGAAGGGTCTCGACCCGAAACGTCGCCCATTCCTTCTCTCCTGAGATGCTGCCTGACCTGCTGAGTTACTCCAGCATTTTGTGAATAAATACCTTCGATTTGTACCAGCATCTGCAGTTATTTTCTTACACTTCAGTTCACTAGCTCACTTCATTGCTGGACTCTCATCAGGGACAAGTCTTGCTAGGGATTGGCCCCTTGATCCTGCATAGATTAAATATATGGCATTGAATCTGAGAACACACTGATTTTAGTGTGGAGTCCAGGACACTAGATTAGGTGGGAAGCAGGAAGATGATTTGTAACAAATATGTTTTGCATCAGTTTGATGTTTTAAATTACTTCGAATGCTTTATGTTTTAACTTAAATGTACTTTAATTTTTAATTTATTAATTTAGTTACATATTTAAATTTTATCATCTCTTCGTTCTACATGAATAAATAAATTTAAGGTTTCACTGCTGAATGACATTTCTGAAGGGATCATCACTATGATAATGGATATTCTAAAGGATGAGCTTGAGCACAAACACATGGCTGGACCACTGTCAATGTGGAGGATAAGTTCACAGTTCCCATCAATGTTAGCCAATGCCACATATCACAGTTCCCAACTTACCACTACATTAGAAAAGTTACTCAAGCTCTGCACTTAAGGAGAAGTGACTTCCCATAGTTTGATTTCAGTGAAGAACCAGCATACCAGCATTGCAGTTTCCCCAAGGTTTGGGTTGCCACCAACCTGTGATCAAATAGCTTTCCTAAAAAGATCTAGGAGATATTTTATTCTCTCAATGCCCAAATACTCATTGATTATTAGAAAAGATTTTCTTATAGTCAATACTATGTTTTCTCGGAACTCACATAATTCCTTTATCCTAAGGAATCCACTTTGCCAGGCATTATTCGCATCCAACTCTGGCCTGAGGATAAATTTTGTAGGCCAGATATTACTAGTTAGTTATTTGGATACTAAGAACTATGCATTCCCAATACTCCAGCTCAATGTTGCCACAAGAGCTGTGGCACTACCACAACATAATGGAAAATGAAATCAGCTTTCCCAAAATGAAATGTACTCTTTTAGAACTCTTTAACTAGTGAGATTGTCTTAGCCATCGGTCAAGTTGAACACATCAAGAACCACAATGATTGATTAATTATTTTGCCTCCAGTCTGGGATAATTTTCACTCTCTTCACTCCAATCACACTTTACAAGGATTCTTCAGGCATGGATTGACTCTCACAAGCTGACCTGCTGATTCAGTGCTGAGTGCCATGCAGAGATGACGCTAAATATACTTAAAACAATAGCAAGGAAATCTGATACTGAAAACTTGTTAATGACCTTCACTCTCAAAAGGAAATTTTCCTCATATGGCACAATATTGAGGAATACAACATTCAGGGAGAACGATTTTTGAGAGAAGAATCAATTGAAATTCAGTTCTGGCTTGTGCATTTGCACAATTGCATACCAAGTAAGAAAATGCATTAGCTTGAGGATACTAATATGCAGCACAGCAATGAAGCACAGTTTTATGATCTTTAAAAGCAGCTCCCAATGGGCAGTTTTAATCTTTCCTGAACTGATGATGTATGGGCTCAGATGCATTCCAGTTGCTGGCTTAATGAAAGATGAGCATTACCATAACTTCAGATCATAGAATTAATCTGTAAGATCAAAGATTTCATTTGACATCCAAAAGTATTGCAACTTTTATATGAAAAAGATGTACACTGGGAGTACATCATCAAACCACATGATACATTCTCTGTATGGCTCAGCAAGGTTGTGATCACTATGATATTCTCTTTTTCTCAGTTTAGCACAATTGTAAATTTTGGACTAAGTCCTGCTAATAAGTGATTAGTTTCTTGATCATAACAATAGTGTAATATGAATTCACTCTTCATCTATATTTAAAATATTGCAAGGCACAAGATGTTTTTGGGTAGTTCCATCATATCATATCATATCATATCATATATACAGCCGGAAACAGGCCTTTTCGGCCCACCAAGTCCGTGCCGCCCAGCGATCCCCGCACACTAACACTATCCTACACCCACTAGGGACAATTTTTACATTTACCCAGCCAATTAACCTACATACCTGTACGTCTTTGGAGTGTGGGAGGAAACCGAAGATCTCGGAGAAAACCCACGCAGGTCACGGGGAGAACGTACAAACTCCTTACAGTGCAGCACCCATAGTCAGGATCGAACCTGAGTCTTCGGCGCTGCATTCGCTGTAAAGCAGCAACTCTACCGCTGCGCTACCGTGCCGCCATCATTTTGTGGCTGAAGCTCCAAGCCCAATGGAACTCATTTATATATCTTGATGAAGTAATGGAGCACATCCGACCATCATATGAGAGCAAATCTGGCCTAAAGTTACTGCAGTACCTTAAGAGGTAGGGGTTCCTCAGGACTATTACTTTAAACACATTGTTGCAAATTTTTTTAGAGAAACCTCTTTATCGTGCGTCTTCACAAGTTGAGCAATTCTTAGCCTATGGGGTCTCCAAAACACCTGAGATGAGAATTTGGAACTGAATCAACTTGTCAGGTTCAATAATTAAATGTTTGACCTATGTATATCCAATATACTCTCGGGTAGAATAAAACAACAATGCTTTAAAAAGCAGAGTTTGAGAGGGCTGAGGAGAGAATGTATGTGCAAAACAAAGCTTGAGGCTCAGTTAGAGGTTGGTAGATATGACATTGTGGGGATTACAGAGACGTGGCTGCAGGAGGATCAGGCCTGGGAACTTAATATTCAGGGTGATACATCCTATAGAAAGGACAGGCAGGTGAGCAGAGGCGGTGGGGTAGCTCTGCTGGTGGGGGATGAAATTCAGTCCCTTGCGAGGGAAGACATAGGGACTGAAGAGGTAGAGTCACTGTGGATTGAGTTGAGAAATTGTAAGGGCAAGAAGACACTAATTGGTGTCTTCCACTAATTGGACACTACAGACCCCCAAATAGTAGCCCGTATGTTGGGTGTAAGATACAGCAGGAGTTAAAACTGGCATGTAAGAAAGGTAATGCCACTGTGGTGATGGGGAATTTCAATATGCAGGTAGACTGGGAAAGTCAGGTTGGTTCTGGACCCCAAGAAAGAGAGTTTGTAGGGTGCCTCCGAGATGGATTCTTAGAGCAGCTTGTAATGGAGCCTACCAGAGAAAAGGCAATTCTAGATTTAGTGTTGTCCAGTGAACCAGATTTGATAAGAGAACTCGAGGTAAAGGAACCGATTGGAGGTTGTGATCATAATATGATTAGTTTTAATCTGCAATTTGAGAAGGAGAAGGTTAAATCGGAAGTGTCAGTGTTGCAGTTGAACAAAGGGGACTATGAAGGCATGAGAGAGGAGCTGGCCAAGGTAGACTGGAAAGGGATCCTAGCAGGATTGACGGTGGAACAGCAATAGCAGGAATTTCTGGGCATAATCCGGAAGACGCAGGATCATTTCATTCCAAAAAGGAAGAAAGATTCTAAGGGGAGTAGGAGGCAACCGTGGCTGACAAGGGAAGCTAGGGATGGAATAAAACTAAAAGAAAAGATGTATAACACAGCAAAGAGTAGCCGGAAGCCAGAGGATTGGGAAACTTTCATAGGACACAGAAGGTAATAAAACGGGCAATATGGGCTGAAAAGATGAAGTACGAGGGGAAGCTGGCCAAGAATATAAAGAAGGACAGTAAAAGCTTCTTTAGATATGTTAAGAGAAAAAGAGTAGCAAAGTCAAATGTGGGTCCCTTGAAGGCAGACACGGGTGAAATTATTATGGGTAACAAGGAAATGGCCGAAGAGTTGAACAGGTACTTTGGATCTGTCTTCACTAAGGAAGACACAAATAATCTCCCAGATGTACTGGAGGACAGAGGATCTAGGGGGGTAGAGGAACTGAAAGAAATTTTCATTAGGCGAGAAATAGTATTGGGTAAACTAATGGGACTGAAGGATGATAAATCCCCAGGGCCTGATGGTCTGCATCCCAGGATCCTCAGGGAGGTGGCTCTAGAAATAGTGGACGCATTGGTGATCATTTTCCAATGTTCAATAGATTCAGGATCAGTTCCTGTGGATTTGAGGATAGCTAATGTTATCCCACTTTTCAAGAAAGGAGCGAGAGAGAAAACAGGGAATTACAGACCAGTTAGCCTGGCTTCGGTGGTGGGAAAGATGCTGGAGTCAATTATTAAAGAGGTAATAACAGTGCATTTGGATAGCAGTAAAAGAATAAATTCAAGTCAGCATGGATTTATGAAAGGGAAATCATGCTTGAATAATCTTCTGGAAATTTTTGAGGATGTGACAAGTAAAATGGATGTAGTGTATCAAGACTTTCAGAAAGCCTTCGATAAGGTCCCGCACGGGAGATTGGTGACCAAAATTAGAGCACATTGTATTGGGGGTAGGGTGTTGACATGGATAGCAAATTGGTTGGCAGACAGGAAGCAAAGAGTAGGAGTAAACGGGTCCTTTTCAGAATGGCAGGCAGTGGCGAGTGGAGTGCCGCAAGGCTCGGTGTTGGAGCCGCAACTGTTTACCATATATATTAATAATTTGGAAGAGGGAACTAGAAGCAACACTAGCAAGTTTGCGGATGACACAAAGCTGGGTGGCAGTGTAAACTGTGAAGAGGATGTTGGGAGGTTGCTGGGTGACCTGGACAGATTGAGTGAGTGGGCAGATGCGTGGCAGATGCAGTATAATATAGATAAATGTGAGGTTATCCACTTTGGCGGCAAAAACAAGGAGGCAGATTATTATCTCAATGGAGTTAGGTTAGGTAAGGGGGAGGTGCAGCGAGACCTGGGTGTCCTTGTACACCAGTCACTGAAAGTTGGAGTGCAGGTACAGCAGGCAGTGAAGAAAGCTAATGGAATGTTGGCCTTCATGACAAGAGGATTTCAGTATAGGAGTAAAGAGGTTCTTCTGCAGTTGTATAGGGCCCTGGTAAGACCACATCTGGAGTATTGTGTACAGTTTTGGTCTCCTAATTTGAGGAAGGACATCCTTGTAATTGAGGCAGTGCAGCGTAGGTTCACGAGATTGATCCCTGGGATGGCGGGACTGACATATGAGGAAAGATTGAAAAGACTAGGCTTGTATTCACTGGAGTTTAGAAGGATGAGAGGGGATCTTATAGAAACATATAAAATTATAAAAGGACTGGACAAGCCTGATGCAGGAAAAAATGTTCCCAATGTTGGGCGAGTCCAGAACCAGGGGCCACAGTCTTAGAATAAAGGGGAGGGCATTTAAAACTGAGGTGAGCTTTCTATAATTGAATGGCTTTTTGTTTCAAGTTGTATCTCAAACCAAATTCGGTATGGAACATGAGAATTCAGGCAGAGGGAAAATGGTAGAATAATACTGACATGGGAAGACACAATTACATATTTATTTCCAGGTTCAGTTATTCACAGTTTCTTGGTCAAGCATTTCGTTACCAAACTTATTCTGTGGGTAGACAAGTCTTGTAATGTCACTCGCCTTGCTGAGGCTTGCTTGACTCCCTCCTTCCATTCAGGTAAGCTGTTCCACATCACATCAGAAGTTTATAACAGTCTGAACATTCAAGAAAGTGCAGAGATAACCTTTCAAGAGGCTGTTGGGTTCCTGCAAGTGTTGTGATGGCAATCTCCCCACATGTTCTCTACTTTTATCACCATGGTGCAAATTATTTAGGAACTCCAAAAATCTCAGTTGCTCCAAAAATACAGAGAGAACAGGATTCTTGTTTTTATCACCAAAAGAAAAGTGCAAGGTGAGCAGGTAACTTCTACTCCTCTATTGTCTTCACCTGTTTTTTCTCATACAGTACATAACCAATGCTTTATCCAGTAAGGAGGTCAATTAATTGATAGCGAAAACCACCCCTCCACCCCATCACCCCCTTCATCTCAACACCTCCACCACCACCTCCCCCCCTCCACCAATGCCTCCACTCCCTCTCCAGCACTCCTCCTCGGCTCCCCACCATCTCCACCCACGCCTCAATACCACCCCCACCCCCTGCTCCACCCTCATCTCCACCCCTCCCCCATACATCTCCACCTGCACCTCCAACCCCCCCATCTCCACACGCACCTCCACCTCTCCCTCCATCTCCACAACCCCCCTCCATCCCTCTGTGCCACCCACTTCCATCTCCCCTGCCGTCCCCCTCCATCTCCAAACCCTCCTCTGTCATCCCCTCCACCTCAACACCCCCTCCACCCACCACTCCAGCGCCAATCCCCATCCACCCCTCACCCTTCCAACCACCTTCTGTTTCCTCCCTCCCCAACTTTCAGCAAGACCAATGTACTCGTATTTCAGGTTGGTTGAAAAAGATAGAATGATTCTATGTGGAGTGAAAACACCATCTGTGCTCTGCCATTGCTTCTCCTGCCACATTACAGATACAAAAAGAGAAAAGTCAGAGAAATGAGTGAAATAATTTGTCTAAATCCCAGCTTTACTTTAGAAGTTTGCTACTTAAAAGAAAGAATGGATGTGGCTTTGGTTGGCTCTTCTCACTCATTCCCCTCTTATGTGTATTCTCTGTAGACTGCACTCAGTCTGGTAGGAAAATAACTGCAGATGCCGGTACAAATTGAAGGTATCACAAAATGCTGGAGTAACTCAGCGGGTCAGGCAGCATCTCTGGAGAGAAGGAATGGGTGACGTTTCGGGTCGAGACCCTTCTTGACCCAAGAAGGGCATCGACCCGAAACGCCACCCATTCCTTCTCTCCAGAGATGCTGCCTGACCCGCTGAGTTACTCCAGCATTTTGTGATGCATTCAGTCTGGTAATCAATTACCTTATGAGTTTTCTAAAAAATAATTAAGGCTAAAGTAATATGTAGGAGTTGAATATAGGAGTTGGTCTGGTGGCAAAGTCCTTGGGAGATAGAACACAATACCCAAACTTTGCCTGAATTGCTTTAACTTGTACTGCACGGGAAATGGTAATTTCATCTCCCAGCACCTCACTCCCATCATCCTATGGGCAGGTTTCCAGAAACAGAATAATTGTTGATGAAGGTTAAATCTCATTCAGCTTGAAATAGACTTGCACAGTGCATAAAAATAATGCCTCACAGAATTATCCTTGCTTGGTGGGTTTGTCTCTTGTATGTATTGATGTAAACTGGAATTAAGCCATAAACACAAGAACACCATTAAGTGTAATACAGTTTATCTTTGTATTAAATTTTGTAATATTGAATAATGAGTTAGATTTTTTGAGTTATGACATTTGATATTCAGTGAGTTGTGCCTTTGTGGGTCTCTAAAACTGTTCTTATACAAGCTACACATTGGTATTCTAGCAATTCGTTCAAAATCTGTTACAAGATAGGTTTAGCCAATTTTTACTTTTTTATAATCTATGACTAGTTTTTGTTATTTAGAAGGTTGTTTGGAATTATCTTATCCCACTTTGGGAGCGTGCTATCTTGTTTTTTTCCTACACCACCATTGTTTCCTAGTTAAGGTGTTCAGGAGGAAGTCATTTAACAAACCCTCTAAAAATCATTACAAGTTCTATGCTTCTAGCTGTTTTTAGAGGGAGAAATTGATAAATTGAAATTGGTCATGGAACAATTCAGTGTTACTATGTTGAACATTGAATAACTTTTTTTTTAAGGGTGTCTTTAACTGTGCTCTATCAATGCATCTGTTTTCATGGTAGAAATGTCTACAAACATATGTTATGAAAGTATTCCTAGAGACTGCAGAAGTATATAGATTTCCACCTTGCCATTCTTTCATTATATTTCTACTCAATGTATCATTTATCACGTATTCCATATTTATATATGTGAAAGGACATCTTATTTAGGTATCAGCTTTTTTATTAACGTTAGAATTTGATAATACCAAAATCATTGAGGTACCTGTTCATTCATATTTACAGTGAATTGTTAAATAATAATTCTAACTTAACTGCCAATGGGTGGTACAGTTTTTACATTAACCAGTTTTCTTAATGACATTTGGTACATCACTTAGTGTTGCATTGCAGTTACACTGACATTTCCAATTTAATCCAAGAATATTGATATTTTCATTATATCATGTTACCATTTCTTACATCCTTTCTTATTTCTCTAAATAGCTTGTTACATACTTGCTCACCTTGAGCTGACAATCATTAGCTTGTGATTTATTACTTTGTATTCTTCTTACTTGTAATTATTGTTTCAAATGCCTTTGCCATCTCCATTGCCATCAACTTCATCTGCTGTAATTCTTTGCTAACAGTGAGGCACCTCACCTGGTTTAATTGGTCTATCTTCATAAAACATTATCTATCATCTTGTGCCATCTGTTGTCCCTTTCTTGCTTGTACGTTCCATATTCCATCTGGTTTCCATCAGCTGTTTAATTCTTTCTGATCTTCTAACTTACCAATAATTATAAATGCAAAATAGCTCAAGTCTGATTTTAAGCAACCTATAAACATGGCAAAGTCAAACTGAGTTTAGCAAAAAGGAATTCAGTGTTTTTTCTTTCTTGCTCTAAGTTAGCCAAATTTTTGGACAGATGAACAGCATTAGGCATATACTTTCATGCTGCTGTGATGTAATTAACCTCCTAGCTTGATTATTGGCAAGAACTGCATGTTTTCCTGGGGAGACTAATGGGCTGAGTCAAAGAACAGGTGAACTGGGTTGCGTGCAACTGCAACAAAATGCTTTTGCCTCTGTTTCCCTGCTTGAATAACTCCATATCGATTAGTAGGACTAGATGTTTCAATCCCTAAGGTTTGCACTACAATTGACTGGTGTTGTTCTTGGGGGTGACCACTAGGTAATGTTGCTACCATTCAGACACATCTTCAGTTGTGTACCTCAACGTCACTGGGTGTTTCGGCCTTTTATCACAAGACACCCTCAGTCGAGGCAGGCCCACCGCAGGGTGATCAGTCCTGGGTGAGTGCCTTATGGTTAGCCTCTAGATGGTCATGTGGCAGCCCAGACAGCATCTCTTCTTTTCAGCCACAGCCAGTGACTGCTCCGTTCGGCAGCATTGGCAAGTTCTTTGAATGCCCTCCTTTGGGCCTGCCCTCTGACTCCTACTTCCCTCAGGAGCCTTGCAGTGGAACTGGCTACAAAGCCCCTGCACCCCACCTCCACTGAACGCAGCCTTACACTCCAACCTCGCTCCTCCGCCTCT
The DNA here is from genome assembly GCF_053455715.1 of Rhinoraja longicauda. Lineage (NCBI taxonomy): Eukaryota > Metazoa > Chordata > Chondrichthyes > Rajiformes > Arhynchobatidae > Rhinoraja > Rhinoraja longicauda. The sequence continues at coordinate 23,400,571 of NC_135969.1, read as the reverse complement.
ACTGCAAGGTTAGAATATCTCAGCCTTTTCCTTTCATATGCCTCGTCCACAGCCTCCTCCCAGGGGACCGTCAGCTCAATGATGAAAACACACCGACAGGAGTTGGACCAGAGGATGAGGTCTGGTCGCAGGTTGGTAGCTGCGATTACAACTGGGAAGGAAAGCCTCTGGCCAAGGTCAACCCGCATTTCCCGGTCCCTGGCTGCGCTCAGTGGGCATGAGTTGAGAGGCGAGGGGTTAGTCCTCCGTTTCTCTCCTTCCCGGATGAAGGATGGTATTTGCGGGAATGGTATCTTTGCATTGATTGGCATGGCGTTGGTGGTGTCGAGTTCGCGTTCGCGGTCAGTTGGATGACAATGCTGCAAAGCCCATGCGGAGTCCAGTGGCCGAAGCAAACAAAAAGGACAGATCTGGCTCTGCGTTCCTCATCTCCACAGTGGTAACTCTCTTGCACTCAAGTTCAGCTGCCAAACACCGCAGCACCTGGTTGTGTCGCCAGGTGTATCTGCCTTGTGTTAGGCTGGTCTTACAACCGACCAGGATGTGCTTGAGGTTTGCTGGAACTGCACACAGGGGCAGGCTGGATCCTCTCCCAGCCAAAGATTTAGGTTTGTGGGAGAGGGAAGGACGTCATATGTGGCTCTGATAATAAAGCTCAACATACTTGACTCCATGCTCCACAGCTTACTCCATGTGATCTTCCTCCTCTCAATGCCATCCCACCTCATCCAGCGGCCTTGCTTGGCTTGGGATATGGCTTCGGCACACCTGTCCGCTTCTTCTTGGAGGTGCACCTCCTCCACCACCAGGTGCCGACGTTCAGCTGGAGTAGCCTTTTGCCAGGTAGGTTTCATTGCTCCCAGGCAAAGCCGCCTCGGCCTTGTTGGACATGGCCCACTATGTCCCGGTGTCGGAGGGCGGATTTTGCGTCCAGTACCACTGCTGCTGGAGTCCATTTCTTCCTTGTTGCTAGGGTTGGAGCGACACCTCTTACTATTGGTTCCCGGGATTCTGTTAGTGTCATGTCCAGCCTTGCTTTGGCGCATTTGAATTCCTCCACCAGGCTTGAGACTGGCAGTGAGAGGGCACCATTCCCATAGAGCCCTATGCTGCTGAGGCATCTCGGTAGTCCAAGCCACTTCCTCACTTGTGAGTTCACCAGTCTCTCCAGCTGGTTGACATGGGATAAAGTGACCTCGTAGATGGTAATTGGCCACATGAGTCGGGGCAGCAGACCGAATTGAAGGCACCAAAGCTTCAGCTTCCCTGGGAGAGCAGTGTTGTTGATTTGCTTGAGGCCACTGATTGTATCCTGCCTGAGTTGTTCCACTTGGTCTGCGTCCTTGTGGTATGCGGTGTACCATCGCCCGAGGCTTTTGACAGGCTTCTCCAGGACAGTTGATATTGTCTCGTTATTGATGCGGAACCTTTCGTCAGTGAGATGGCCTTTGACGATGGAAATACTGCAGGATTTGCTGGGTTTAATCTCCATTCGTGCCCATTTGATGTTTTCCTGGAGTTTATCCAGCAGGCATTTGGTGCATGCTTTTGTTGTTGTTATTGTGGTCATGTCATCAATGTACGCCCTGATTGGAGGAAGACGCAGCCCGCTCTTCAAGTGTTCCCCTCCGACTACCCATCGTGATGCTTGAATGATTAGCTCCATTGCCATGGTGAAAACTAGGGGAGAAATGGTACAGCCTGCCATTATGCTTACCTCAAGGTGCTGCCAGGCGGTGATGTTGCCCTGTGTTGTGATGCAAAACTGGAGGTCCTGGAAGTAAGCTTTTACCAGCTTTGTGGTGACCGCTGGGACCTGGAAGAAGTTAAAAGCTGCCCAAAGAGTCTCACGGGGCACCGAACCAAAGGCATTTGCAAGATCTAAGAAAACCACATGCAGATCTCTCTTCTCTTTCTTGGCAGTTTGTATCTGGTGTCAGATGACGTTTGCATGTTCCAGACATCCTGAGAAACCACGTACCCCTGCTTTCTGCACTGGCGTGTCAATTAAGTTGTTGTTCTGCAAAAACACTGAGAGTCTTTGGGCCACAACTCCAAAGAAGATCTTTCCTTCCACATTCAGAAGGCTGATCTGGCGGAATTGGCTAATGGTTGAGGAGTTCTTTTCTTTGAGATTTAGGATCCCTCCTGCCCTTCGCCATGCCTTAGGTATGATTCCTTTCATTAACTTCCAGAGGTATTTCAGGACACCAGGGGTGTTCTTATAGAGCCTGTATGGAATGCCATTGGGCCCTGGGGCTGATGCTGTTCTTGCACGTTTAACTGTGTTCTCCACCTCCTTCTATGTAGAAGGCCTTGTGCCCATCTGGTGCTCAGGTGGCTGAATAGGTGGCATGTCGTCTGGAATGGTGACTGGCTCATGCCTCAGGTTGTCGGAGTACGTCTTCCTCAGGTGCTCCTCCAGTTCCCTTACAGGTACTTTCAGGATCCCGCTCTTCTCCTTGACAAAGAGGCTTTTGACAAACTTATAACGATTTCTCTGAAAAACCCTGTCCTCGCCCGTTCTTTCTTCTTGTGGTGCTTTCTCAGGCATTCTGCTCTTCGCAGGATTGCCAGGCGCTGCTTTACTTCTGCCTGCAGTGCCTCGAGTCCTTTCCTTTCTGCCTCTGTGGCCTTCCTCCACTGGTTTCTCAGCTGCCTCCTTTCCTTCACCAGTCTTTTGATCTCCTGCTGCCTCCTGGACTTGTACTGGAGTGATAGTTCCTTCTGTGTCCTCTGTTTCTTGACCTTCACCCCAAATCTCTCCGTCCCATGGTTGTATCTCCCATCTTCTCCAGGTTTTTTTTCTACACATCCCTTCAATCCTTCCAGAATTAAGTGATGCATGTTTTTGGTTCTGTGAAGATGATGATTTTTTTTGTGAAGTTAATACCTTTAAAATTCTTTCTGCATAATATGGAACAAAATATGGCAGCATTAGCTGTGTTTTAAAAACAAATAAATAATATATCAGTTTGGTTTATTGTCATGTACACCCAAGGTGCCATGAAATTCCTTGTTCATATGAAGCTCATAGAATACACTGTATACAGTTTGACAAATGCAATACCTATAATGATGAATGCAAAACACCAGAATTATGTAAAGATTGCAGTGCTATCTGACGAAGTACAAAATAAAATTAAAGTGCAATAACCAAATGAAGTAGATTAAGAGTAGGAGTACATGGCAACACCTTCAGGAAGGTGTTGTGAAAGAGGTGATTGGTGCAGTAGTCTGATCGCAGTAAAGAAGATGCTGTTTTAAGTCTAGATGCCCGGGCTTCCAAGCTCATGTATCTTCATGTAAAAAAGAGAAAAGGCAATTATTAGGGTGTAAGACATCCTTGACAACACTTCCATCTTTGCTTCTGTAACATACCATGAAAATGGACTGAATGAATGGAAGTGACAAGCCTGTGATCGACACTCCGAAGGTTCAGGTGATCAAGATGCTTTTGCTTCATATTTACTGGAACATGCCAGTCCTGAACTCTGATGAGCTGGCCTTTAAACGAGGTACCTTCCCTCAAGGTCCAGGCTTATCCTTATTCATTCATATTGATCTTAAAACCTATAGAATCATGCTCACTGTTCCCAAAGCACTCTTCCACTGAAACACCAGTCTCCTGGCCAGGCTGATTTTCCAATACCAGGTCCAGTATGGTCTCTCCTTGAGTTGTAATATCCACAAACTGTTTCAGGAAGCCCTTTTGGATACACCTAACACATTCTACCCCATTTAAGCCTGATCAGTCTGAAGAAGGGTCTCGACCCGAAACGTCACCCATTCCTTCTCTCCAGAGATGCTGCCTGTCCCACTGAGTTACTCCAACATTTTGTGTCTACCTTTGGCTTCTTATTCTATTGTTTTTGTAAACTCATCTGTGAAGAAATATTAGAATTGCTGTCATGGTAAGTGGTTATTTCTGTTTATCCCTTTCAATATTTTATTTCCAATAATATTGATTTAAAGTATTAATCACATTTTAACATGACTTTCTAAAATAAAGCTTCACCAGTGTTCATTACCTTGCAATTCTGGTTTTACCTTGAGCTAAGGCCGCAGATATATTTTCCCTACAACATTTCATAGCTTATTAAATAATTTTCCACCTGTTTCTGTTTCCACATAGATTGCCAGACCGGTTGAGTACTTCCAGCATTTTGTTTCTAACATTTGTAATATTTTGTATTTCATGTTTTCAATTTATTTCATGCTCCTTCAAGTTATCCTTATACCTCAATCATCCAAATATTGGGTTACATAGCTATTTCCTGCAACATCTCCAGGGCTTGTTTTGTGCTGTTGTGACCATAATTAAACACTATTCACTGAGTCTGATCAGATCACCATAAGATTTAGACACTGGTTTACTGCCTTAGCAGTAAAATGAGTGAAGGTGATGTGTGTCTGATAAGAAAAAGCGTGAGTCAGTGAAAATAAAGTAAACAAACCTAAAAGGAAAAAGCACTAGAATTAATAAAAGTGAAAAGAGAGAACCCAATGGAAATAGAGCATCATTCAAAATCAGAGCATCAAATGAATATGAACTGCAAGGAAAAGATTAAAGTGCCTTCATTACCATGGGCAAAATGGTAAAAATATTTAACATATTGCAACATCATGTCAACTTGGAACACCAAGGTAGTCAGATAAGAACACATATGGAATCAGCAAATAACTGAGACATTGATATAGAATGCCAATAACATCAGCATGGAGCAAAGAAGGAGTCAGAGGAGACGATTGAAGCAGGAACCAAAATTATTACTACATTTGCTCATTAAGTTTCTGCTTATTGCCATGTTGGTGTGGAAAAGGTGATCTGCTATCCAGAGGATGCAGCAGAAGTTCCCAGGGGGTCATGGCCTACTGAGGGAAGCCAAGATCTGACGGACCAAGACCTGCAGAAGGTAGGTGCTGAGTTGAGGTAAATAATATTTAAGGGAAGTAAGATAACCACATAAGATTAAGGGGGGGTTTAGCTGATAGAATAAGATAAAGGAAGGCAGGACGCTTCAGGAGCTCAAATACTAATTTGGGCTGAATGGCCTGTTTCCATTGTATAATTTATTTAATTCAACATAGTTCAATATTTAATTTGGATTGTATATTTCTGCTCCAAAGAAACCGGATCTGCAAAATGCCAGGTTTACAAATACTTCTAATAGTCAACATTGCTTACTCACAATGTAGTGATTCACATGCATATCATCATCATGACAGGCTGTACATTTAAGACACTTGATAAGTGGACTAATAATTTCACAACTTAAATTCCCTGAGTTCATTACATTGCCTTCATGCACAAAATACCTTTATACTTTTGTTGCCTTGTATTATTTCTAATATGCAATATTTTTACACACGCATTTCATCTTTCACTATAGTATTTTTAGAAATTTTATGTCATTTATATTGTAGTTGCTTTGTTGCTTGATTAGACTCAAATGTCTCCCTAGTTTAGTATCACTTGGAAATGTCACCAATTTAAATTTCTAAAGCCATGTTATTAATATAAATTAGAAACAGTATGAATTCCACAACTTTCAATTAGGCCCAGCACTTATTAGCTCCTTTGAATCACATCATCCTTTCTCGAACAAATGTGCACTGATTCCTTTTTTCTTCATTTCCAGGTTTCATCCTGTTGCATCATTAAGGAGAGTACTCCAGTACTGGAGAAAAATTATGTGTGCAGGTAGTCAAGGATAGAATCTACATATTTGGTTTGAGTTATGAAACAATAGAGACTAATATATATGCTGACATCCATTAAAGGAGATATAGTGGGGGCATTTTTCAGTAACAGGGACTTTCAGCCATAATAATGTACACTGAAAGACATAAAGTATTGGTGTAACTCACCATGTCAGGCTGCATCTCTGGAGAACATGGATAGGTGATGTTTCAAGTCTCTACAAAAACATTACCTATTCATGTTCTCCAGAACAATTAATCAATTGAAGGATTAATCTGAGTGGTATAATCACAGGTGATCACAATAAATTGGAATCAAAGATTGGCAGGACAAATTGCAATTGAGTAATGACAGACTTTACACTACTTTCCCGCATTTCCACGAAGGAGTACAGTTAGAAAATTAACATTTTGGATGAACAAGAAGGGGAAAGGAAAAGTCAAACAAAGGACACGTGACAAATTTCAGCGATTACTGAAGTGCAAGGAGAGGTACAAAAGGGATTGGTACAAGGAAGAAATTGGTGTGAGACGGAAAAGAGAATTAAAACATCAGCTGAGCAGAGGGTGACAGCATGTTAAGGTACTGTTTGTTATTTTTTGTGTCATTCTTCTTTGGTCTTAGTGCAATGGAGATAGCAGGTAGGATGGTGGAATATGCCTCTTGGGAGACAGGGACATCTACAGTGTTCCTTAGCAGAACACCTGTGGGAAGTGTGCCCAGCTGCAGTTCTTTACAGACACTACTAGGGAAATGGAGCTGCAGCTGGAATGTCATAGGCACATCTGGGATGTGAGGGTATCTGGATAGAAGTTATCGTGAGGTGATCACACCTATGGCACAGGCAGAAAGTCCATGGTAACTACCAGGAAAGGGAGTAGGCAGAGTGTGTAGGAATCTCCTGTGGCCATTCCCCTCCAAAACAGGTGTACTCTTTTGGATACTGGGGTGGATAACAGACTGATTGTGGTATGGGAAGAAAGCTGGAAAAGAGGTGGGGATGGGTCAAAGTGTGGCAAGTGATAAAGGATTCACATGAGGCAGGGGGGGGGGGTTGATTGGCAGATGGATGAACAAGGGCTGGAGATGAAAAGAAGACAAAAGGGTGTCATATAAGGAGAGAGGGAAAAATGGAAGGGGTCAGAGGGGGAAGAAAGAGAAAGTGGGTAAGATAGTGGGTGAAGTGGGTGCGCATTGGAGTGAGGAGAGGCACAGGAAAAAGAGAGGGGGGGGTAGTGTTACTTAAAATAGGAGAATTCAATGTTCATACCATGATTTTGTGTGGGAATGGGAAGGGGAATTAAAATGGCTAGCAATTGGGAGATCCAACTGGCTTTGGCAGATCGAACGCAAGTATTCAACAAAATGGTCAGCTTGGTATTGCGCGATATTAGGAGGGCCACATCAGAGTGCCAAATAAAGAAGATGCGGTTGGAAGAGGTGGATGTGAATCTCTATCTTACCTGGAAGGGCTGTTGGAGTCCCTGGATGGAGGTGAGGGAGGAGGTGCAAGGATTGCTGTTACATCTCATGCGTTTGCAGGGATAGTACCTGGAGACAGGGTGGTTTGAGTGGCTAGAGAAGCTGGGTGCACTTCCATGGAAAATAAGACATTGAGCGAGAATCTGAGCGAGTTATTTAAAGGCTTCAGACTTGATTTCAATGGTGATGGTAAGGCAAAGATTTAAATGGGATAGCGGAAGGTCTTCAATTATTTTGCTTCAGTTTAATATTTTCAATTATTAAAGTGTTTTTACACTTTTTGTTTAAGTTCATGTTTTATTATTTTTACTTTTATGAAATTTATCAATGTTATTTTCTATCTATCCTATTGGTAACCACATCCAGTGCAGATAAGTATGAGTAAAGCAGACTACTGGCAAGGTTATTGGGCTGACATGATCCAACACAGCAGGATGCAGTTTTCGCCCACAATTGTAAAGGGAGTACTCTGGTATAAGAGATGCTATCGACATGCCATACAGTGATTGGAATTGGATTATGATTTTTATCAAGCATTTGTTTTTCTTCGGGGTGCATTTCTGCAGCAGAATAATCTGAGGGAGTAATTGTGTGTGAGTAAGGACAGGATCATGGCGAACCAGTTCATGAGGAACATGATACAGAATGATTGCACTTGGCAAACTTCCAATTTTTTCAGGAAGAAAATGCTTTCTGTAAACACTGAAAGGTTTGGTTGTTTTTGTCCTTGCTATGATGGAACAGGTAAACTCCTATTTTGGAGCGAAGGTCAAAGTACCTGTGGGAGTCTGTAGCCCTCCACTGGTATTGGTTGATTACATGAAGATAGAAAAGGCAAGAAGGAAAAGGGAAGAATTAGAATTGGCCCAGGTGATATGAAGATACTTGAGAGTTTGTGAGCTCTTAGTAGATAACCTCATTAAATAACCTGTATCTAAAATTGTTGATAAATAAGGGAAGAGTCAGAGAGGAATTGGAGAGTTGTTGTTCTTTATTTTATATTCTTTTTAGATCATCATCTTGCGCTTCCTGCTTGATGAATTTTCTTCTGTTAACATAATAATGCAACAAAACTATATGTTATTGTTCGAATGGCTGTTCCGCTCACCATGTTAAGCCAAAAATCAATGTCAGTGCAGAATGCATTCCAGGATCTGACCAAAGTTTCTTCAAATCTAATATATGTAATATCTAAAAGGATAAGGACAGGAGGCACATAGGAATACTATGTTTTTCTTCCAAATTCAAAATCCCAGAATGATTTACAGAGTATTGTGGACTTCTTTTAAACAGAAGCATCCTGTTACACTCTATAGATTGTGTAAAATGATAAATTCTGAATCTACTATTTCCACCCTATCTACTTTAGAGCTTGAGGATACAAATTATAAGGCTCCGGGAATTTATCGACTTTCAGTGTCTCTAATTTCCCCAGATCTTATTATCAATACGGGTAGTTCTGCAATGACATGTGTTAACACAGTGCAAATTGGATATAATGCTATTGATGAATTAGGGAACACTTTATGCATTTCCTAATTATGTGGGTATTATGTGTGCCACATTGCTTGTAATGCAATTTTAATCAGAAACTAGTGAAAAAGCTGACTTGGGAGAAAATAACCTTCCCATACTAATCAGACACCATTGTCTCTTAATAACAGTCTGTCAGTTTCATCAGATGTGGCCATTGAATCTAAGAAGCAATCGCTTCCATTGACACTTGCGCAATAATGCTTCGTTAAACAATAAAATATACATATTTAAAATATTTTTAGCTTAAAATAAACATTAAGAATGACTTTTATTTTTGAAAATCCTTTGAAGTGGGGAAACCTTTCTTATTGCCAGTCTGCAACTCTCTAGGCCTTAAATCTCTCTTCCTCGTCGACACGATTGTTTTTCATAGAGTCATACAGCATGGAAACAGGCCCTTTGGCCCAATTTGCCCACACCGACCAACAGGTCCCTCTGCACTAGTCCCACCTACCTTCGTTTGGCTCATATCTTTCCAAACCTATCCTATCCATGTACCTGTCCAAATCTTTCTAACACTTTGTGATACTACCTACCTCAACCACCTCCTCTGACAGCTCATTGTTTATACTTACCTCTCTTCATGTAAAAAAAGTTGCCCCTCAGGTTCCTATTAAATCTCTCCCCCCCCCCCACCCCCCTCACCTTGAGCCTCAGTCCCATGATTCCCCAACTCACGGCAAAATATTATGCATTCACTCTTTCTATTCCTCTCATTATCTTATAAACCTCTATAAGATCACCCCTCATCCTTCTGCGATCCACGGAATAAAGTCTGAGCCTACTCAACCTCTCCATAGCTCCAGCCTTCAAGTCCTGGCAACATCCTTGTAAATCCTCGCTGCAGCTTTTCCAGCTTATCATCACGTTTCTTATTACAGGGTGACCAAAACTGAACACAATATTCTAAATGTGGCCTCACCAATGCCTTCTATAGCTGCAACATGATCTCCTAACCTTTATACTCAATACTCTGATTGATGAAGGCCAATGTGTGAAAAGCCTTCTTGACCACCCTATCTACCTGTGATGCCACTTTCAAGGAACTATGTACCTGCACTCCTAGATTCCTCTGCTCTACAACATTCCCCAGAGCCCTGCCATACACTGTGTAGGTCCTGCCCTGGTTTGACTTCCCAAAATGCAATATCTCACACTTCTGTATTGAACTCCATTTACCATTCCTCAGCCCACCTCCTCAACTGATCAAGTTCTAGCTGCAATTTTGAACATCCATCTTCGCTAAACACAACACCACCCACTTTAGAGTCATAATGCAATTTTCTACAACACTGTTTCTTAGGTACACAATCATTGCATTATAGCAGAACTACCTGTACTTATTTCCTTTAGTTATACACCTCCATTAGATTCTTGGTTCCCTATCTGAAAGGCTACTTGTGCTCTCTTCTGTGTTTTGCCCTGTCCCGTTTATAAATTCCCCCCTTGACAGTTGAGGATCGACATGACTTCACTTACCGTTTTGCTTTTCACATATTTCTCTCCTCTTTTCTCCTTATCAACGCCTTTTTATCCCCTTGTCTCCATTTTGCCCCCTTTTCTCATCCTTTCGTCGTTTTGGATTTACGAATTATAACTGAACCCCACGTAGTCTCCTGTTTAAGAGTCTAGTCATGCTGACTATCTTAGAATAATCCCTGACTTTCAAAATGTAAATTTATCATGTTGTGAATTAAGCAAAAAATGTGTTACACTTTGTAAGAAATAAGGTAACTGAAAATCCCTTGGTTGTAACTAAGCTCATTGGACCAGAAGGTTGCATGTTGAAATCTGCTTTCTATAAATTTACCAATTCCCAGAATGCTAAATGAAGCTTAATGAATTCTAAACTGAACTCGTAAACATTTGTAAAGATATTTAGTTTTGCAAAAGTTGTTTTTCTACATATAAGCAAGGGCATATGGTTAGCTGGTTTGTAAGATTCTTGCAGGATTAAACAAACCATCTTAACAAATCTTGGCAAGGTCATGGGGTATAGATCCTCTCATTGTTCATCTTAATTCATCATCACCTTTTGTTTCCAACATGCTGGGGTGCAAACAGTAATCTTAACCAATGAGTCTGCACCAGTCTGAAGAAGGGTCTCGACACCCATTCCTTCTCTCCTGAGATGCTGCCTGACCGGCTGAGTTACTCCAGCATTTTGTGAATAAATACCTTTGGTTTGTACCAGCATCTGCAGTTATTTTCTTACACATCATTTTAAATGGTCTCCACAGTTTTTGATCATGAACGTTCCTGGCTCATGATGGCTGAAAATGAAGAAGAAATTCTTGTGATGACATTGAGAACCTCAAAACCCCTTGGAACCACATAAAATCCCAGTGAAATAGATGGAAGATGTACATCACCTCATCAACTACCTACCCACCCTTCTCACCAAGCTCCTCCTCCTCTACCTGTGGCAGAGGATGTGGAGCTCATATTGGTGCGTTATACACCTCAAAACACATAGAATTAAATTTGAAATCAGTCATCCTCAATCCTAAGGAACTCCCCAATGTGAAGTAACAATAAAAGTGAAGAATAACCTGGAGAAGGACAGGTCGAAAAACCATTTGGCAGTGCAACAATAGCAAACATCTTTACTGTGAAAATATATTCTTAAAACCAAAGAACCTGGGTAATTATAACACGACTAAATATGGAAATATCAAAATATTGTGTTGCTATTTGTGTTGCTATTTGTGTTGCTCTGCCAGGATATACAAATAATACTCAGATGTATAGACGGACCAAGTATAGGTATATTTAGATAACTTGTTTATGAAATAATATGCAAGGTTAGTGCAGGTTGGGGTTTACCACCTATACACATGGAAGTCTAGAACAGATCACTGGGTGAGGAGAAGGCAAGTTGGAATCAACAAGAATTAACTACTAGTTCCTTGCATAAATAAAATAAACTAGAATTGATTTAATTATTAGTTATTAGGTTATTAAATAGTTAAATACATTTAGACTCAATTTGACTATCATCTCATAATAGTTTCAGAAAGGTTTATAGGAGGAATTTCTTTAGTCAGAGGGTGGTGAATCTGTGGAATTCATTGCCACAGACGGCTGTGGAGGCCAAGTCAATGGATATTTTTAAGGCGGAGATTGACAGATTCTTAATTTCGTAAGCATGTCATGGGTTATGGGGGGATGGCAGGAGAATGGGGTTGAGAGGGAAAGATAGATCAGCCATGATTGAATGGCAGAGTAGACGATGGGCCGAATGGCCCAATTCTTCTCCTAGAACCTATGAACATCTGTTAGACTGGGTCGGAACTGTGAGACATGGCAATTATCAAGAGATGTATTGACAAGATAACAATAACAAGATAACAATAACGGCATGTATATTTTTATAACTACTAAGATTTCTATAGCAAAGACATTATATCAATAGTAACATGTATTTCTTGGTTATAGGTGCGAATTTAGTGCCAGAACATTAAACAGTCGAAAATGTTTGAATGCTGGCTTCCTTGTGAAGCAGGCAAGAAAATTATGGTGAGTTCTAGGTTACTTCATTATAGGCAGCTCACTATGCAGCGACTTTTACAATTGTTATTTAAGGGGGTAGTGGATATTTTCCATGGCATTAAGAGAAGCAACACTGTAGACTAAAGGACAGCATGAAGTCAGAAATGGAAGCAGCAAATTTAAATATTTCAAAATCTTTAAAGGTGAGAATAATAAAAAATCTTCCATGTGAAAAATGTCTCTTAAAGTCCTATGTTGCTTTTGAACATACATGACGAATATGAAGGTATCACAAAATGCTGGAGTAACTCAGCAGGTCAGGCAGCATCTAGGAGAGAGGGAATGGGTGATGTTTCGGGTCGAGACCCTTCTTCAGACTGAATATGAAGAGTAGTGTGGGTATCTGATGATGCTGGCTGCCTTTTTGAGGCAGCAACTCCTGCAGATCCCTTCAATGGTAGGGAGGTTGGTAGTCTAGTTTAGTTTATTGTCACGTACACTGAGGTACAGTGAAATGCTTTTTGTTGCGTGCTTTCCAGTCAGCAGAAAGACTATGATTACAATCAGGCTGTCCACGTTGTACAGATACAGGATAAAGGGAATAACAAGATAAAGTTCAGTAAAGTCCGATTAAAGACTGAGGGTCTCCAATGAGGTAGATTGTAGCTCAGGACCACTCTCTAGTTGGTGCGAAGATGGTTAAGTTGCCTGATAACAGCTGGGATGAAACTGTCCCTGAATCTGGAAGTATATATTTTCACACCTCTGTCACTGGCCTGATGAGGGGGGGGGGGGGGGGGGGGGGGTGAGGGGGTAAACAGGGTGAGATTCTACCTTTATTATGCTGGTGGCCTTGTGAGGTGTCAATCTAGTGAATATAAAGGAGGTTGGTTTGTGTTATGGTCTGGGCCAAGTCTACAATTCTCTGCAAATTTTTGTGGTAATGGGACAACAGCTTTTCCCAAATCTGTGATGCACCCCAATAAAATGCTTTCTATGGTTCATCTGTAGAAATGTACCCATGATTTCCATGCGTAAATTGGCAAAGGGAAGTATAGGTGGGGCAGAATGAAGAAGGGTAGCTTGTAGCATTTGATTCTTATATACATACATGGATCGGGATCCTATCTGAATAATACACTAGTTCTGGACACCAGCCTTACAACAAATTAGACTACATCTAAACGGAGGTGAAACCAAGAAAAATTACTGTTTGAGCTACCAATATATATTTGAGCAGTACAAACTAAGTCCAACATTGTGAATTTGCAGCTTTCCAATTAATGTTACTTTATTTGATTCCAAGATTTCATCCTGGGTGTTGAAATCTCCACTCTGAAGGACTCCTTAAGTCACCTTCATTGCAGGGCAGATTTGATTTCCTAAAATGGCTGCATCTTGACTGCTCACTGCTGGTAATCCTTATAGTCAAGAGTTGCTATTCTTTGTCCTCATCAAATCCTACATGGTCATTTAAGTGTACCTTTCACTGTGCAGAAGATTATTTCCTATTTTACATATATCATATATTAGTCCAAGATTCTATCTCCTTGGACTAATAAATCAGGTGTGATAACAGATAATCTGGGAGATGACATCAAAATCACTGAGAAAGGTAACATAGCAACAGCAACAGTAACAAATCAGATAGAAACCAAATCCTGCGCAGTTTTAATAATGATTAAATAAACATAATTTATCTGAAAACAGCTTATTAGATGGAACAGAGCAACCAATATTGGAAAGTTGGTCTGTGCAAATGAACCTTTAATATTCTATAGAGTTTATCCACTGGGATAATTCTACCGATTCTTAAATTGAATTAAATACTCAATCCAATGTAGAATCATTTGGATTTTCCATTCAAACATGAATGGAGTATGGCTGACATCATTAATCTGCCCAGTTCATCAACAACTCATTATGTTATTTTGTCCTCAGGCATCACAAAATGCATCTCTGACTGAAAAATACCAAACAGAGTGGTAAAGCAACTGAGTGGTAATGATGCAAGACTAAAAGGACCGCAGCAGCTTAGAGGCATTTATTTTTGTTCCAGCAAGGAAAATAAAGAGGACAAAAAATTGTCAATTCTATAGCATGGTAACATTTACCAAGGTATCAGTGGAATGAGGTGAAGGAAGTGTGGACAAATTAGTAGAACTACCCACAGGGAAAGGCAGAAGATAATCAGGTAAGTGTATGTCAAATTAACCATCCTTTGACTAACATGTGATCCAGCTGCTGATCATGTTATGAATCTGCATAATTATATAATTAGAAGAAAATTCACTGTGCCTCAGGTGTAAGTGAAAAATCAATTGGGAGTTTATATGCAAGACCTTGAGTCCCTGGAGTTACTAGCTTCACAGTTGCAGTAGGAAATATTTTTTTTAAACTTATGATATTTAGTGAAACTCTAATGCTCCTAAAACATGTAAACCCTCCAGCATTCTTGTATCACAGTTCGAATGAGCTGTCATTTCCAACAAATGTATTCTGAATATTATTTACTAATTAGAGTAGTGTTCCTCGCCAGGTATCCCGGCAAGCTGTAGCCAACTCCCAACGGCAGGCCTGGCTCACGTGCCGCGGGACCAGAGATCCAGTAGCAAAAGGATCTCCCGGTGTGGATGGGCTGCCGAGAGCGAAGAGGAACCTGCACCATCGAGAGCAACCAGGAGGTGGACCGCTGTGGGCATAGGGCGACCCGACGAGTCAGGATGGTCGTCGAGAGCAACCTGGTGGGGAGCCGCCAAGAAAATCGTGGGACCCGGCATGTAGGCCGCCAAGAATGAAGGGGGACCCAGTGGACCACCTGCTGCCTCGTGTGGCGGCAGGCTTGGTTCACCACTGCAAGGAAATACAGACTGTTCGACGAACTTTGTAACTTTGTCGGTGCCAGAAATATGGCGATTCTAAACTGCCTAGGTGAGGTCTGCTGTATGATTTTACAAAGAATTATGCAAAAACAAAGAATTTCCTGTACCTAGGTACATGTGACAATAAAGTATGATTGAGTATCATTATATAATAGAAGAAAAGTGGAGTATAAGGTGAGAATCTATGCTATTAGCTGATATAGTCAATTAGAGATATTATATTTTGTTGTAGTAGAGATGGTTTCTTTTGTTGTTTTAGCTAATATAAAATGAATGCTTATTTTAGTGGAAAGCAGTAAGATGGATGCTTGTGGCAGAAATGTTATTCTTGGGAACAGAATATGTTTGTCCCTTTACGAATGATAAGGAGTGTACAGAAGAGATGGGCTATTGTCCTCTCCCACTACTCTGTCTGACTGCGAGTGCTGTGTATTGAAACAGTAAAGCAACGTCATGCAGCTACGAGATTGCTCGTCTATAGAGATAAGAAAGTTTCTTTCTTAGTAACAACTCCTTATTTGGGTGCGTGTGAAAGTAGGAAAAGTTTTGAATCCACTCTAGGTAAATTGATGCGTTTCTCTAAAAACATGTGACTTATATTAATAGTTTGGTTTCTGAGCATGTGACCTGTACCCCCGTGGTTGCATTACCCAAGATAGTGAGACCACAAATGAGGTAATTGCGATTATTGGCAGCCAAATAACCTCCAGTGAAGCCTAGACTAAAGAAGCTCGCCCATCCCTATCCCACAGAGCTCCCATGTGTTCCTAGAGATGTGGGATCTTTCCACTTTGAACAAAATTCTTCTGAAACAGCTTTAGTCACCAACCTTTGACGAGACACCCACTGGGAGGGACAGGTTATTGTACCAATTACACATCTAATACAAGGACCAATTACACATCTAATACAATTCCCATGGTTACAGAGAAGACAAAATCATTGATACAGGTCACATGCTCAGAAACCAAACCATTAATATAAGTCACATGTTTTTTACTGGATTAGCACATCAGATTTATTCCACCATGGGGTTCTTCCCCAAGAGGATCTCCAGACTCAATACTAGTGTCTGGAAAAATCTCAACTCAGGGGAGGGGAAGAACCCCATGGTGGAATAAATCTGATGTGCTAATCCAGTATCACGTGTGATTATTCAGACTGAAGGTAAAGAACTTGATTTAACAAAGGCTGCCCACAGACCTCCTCAGACAAATATGAATTGTATTACCTCCTTCTGTTACTGTCTAAAGGATCAGAAGATTTTTTCAGCTGTTAATACCCATTTGCTGGTGGCTGTTTAGCACTCTTCGTGGGTTGCTGCATTGGATTGCTGCATTGGATTGCTGTCTGATTTGGGAATAATGTTTAGTTTAGTGCAAGGTAAAGCCAGCAAAGTCCGATCAAGGATAGTCCGAAGGTCACCAAAGAGGTAGATAGTAGTGCAGCACTGCTCTCTGGTTTTGGTAGGATGATTCAGTTGACCGATAACAGCTGGAAAGAAACTGTCCCTGAATCTGGAGATGTGCATTTGCGTGAGATATAAATTGAGTCAATAGAAGGGAGGTTGGTTTGTGTGATGGTCTGGGCTGTGTCCACAATTCGCTGCAATTTCTTGCTGTCTTGGATGGAGCTCTTCCCAAACCAAGCTGTGATGCATCCTGATAAAATGCTTTCTATGCATGTCTCCTCTTGCCTGCTGTTTGCACTTCCTATTCTTATTCTCTCCTGTTCTCTCTACCACCTGTTCCCTCTTCTTACTGCTGGGTTCCCTATCAGCATGTTATGCCGCATGCTTGTAAGCAGAAGTAGAGCTGCAGTGCTGTCGCTGAAGTATTGGTTTGAGATTCTGACAAGGTGATTCCTTAATATGTTTAGACTAGAGAGAGTCTAGAAATACAGAATGGAAACAGCTCCGACGGCCTAACGAATCCATGCAGTCCATCGACCACACTTGTTCTATGTTATTCCACTTTCTCATCCACCCTCTCCATACAAGGGGCAATTTACAGCAGCTAATTAACCTCAAACCCTCACATCTTTGGGATGTGGGAGGAGCACCCAGAGGAAACCCACATGGTCACAGGGAGAACGTGCAAGCTCCACATAGACAACACCCAAGGTCAAGATCAAACCGGGTCTCTGATATTTGTGAAATAGCAGCTCTACATGCTGCACCACTGTGCCTGATGTTGAATCCAGGCAGAATTCATTCATGGATATGATGGCACACCAAAATGAATGCATGGATCTGTTTGACAAATGGATTATCCAGTGGATGCTCGGTGCTGGTTAAGCATTACGAAACAAGGTGCTTCAAGATAGATGAGCACAAAAATGGTATGTGATGTAATTAAGGTTTCGAGGAAGATGGAGAGGCCAGGAATCTTAATGATGGAAATTCAAAGCTTAAGGACCTGGTAGAAAAAAAAACTATTGATCAGTTATGGTGGCATGAAAGAATTCAGGGGTTGTTTACATGTAGTGGCAAATTGTTAGAGACTGAATTTAGGGCATACAGTATTATGTTCTGATGAAATGCTCTTGACCTGAAATATTAATTCAGCTTTTCTTTCCCCAAAGTCATTTTCTATTTTATATTTCAGATTTCCCACATCTGCAATATTCTGTTCATGTATTAAGTTTTTGTACTGCATTTTGACTCTTCTGTCTGCCGAGCTCTCAATACTTTCAGGTCAATCTATTCTGGAACCTTACCAGCAATATGCAAAACAGTGCGCATACAAAATCTCAAGAGGACTTCTGTGTCCTGTAATGTACCTGTGCACTGAAAATTCAGCCTTTCAGCTGCTTCTCTTCTTTATTTTGTCAAATTCAGATTAATTTATTGCTATATTCGCCAGGGTGTAATAACATTTCTGGTTCACATGAAACTCATGCACAGTATTTATGATAATGATAGATAAAACAGCAGAATGGTGCAAAGATTGTAGTACAATCTGAATGTACTTTAGAGCCCACCAAGTCCACGATGACCAGTGATCAGCCCATACACTAACACTATTACTAGGGACAATGTTATAATTTTACCGTGCCATTTAACGGTATGTCTTTGGAGTGTGAGAAGACACCAGAAATGTGAGAAGAGCACTCAGAAAAACCCACAGTCACAGTGAGAACGAACAAACTCCGTACAGGGGAAATTGCAGATGCCCTGGCTGAGTTTTAAGAGTCATCATTAAATACGGGTGAGGTGCCACAAGACTGGAGGGTGGCAAATATTGTGCCTCTATTTAAGAAGGCCTGCAGGGAAAAGCCTGGTAACTACAGGCCAGTAAGCCTAACATCTGTGATTGACGAGTTACTAGACAGTATTCTGAGGGATAAGATATACATGCATTTAGATGGATAAAGTCTGATTAAGGGTAGTCAGCACAGCTTTGTATATGGGAGATCGTGTCTCACAAAACTGATTGAGTTTTTTGCAGACGTGACCAAAAAATGTTGATAAGGTCAGAGCTGTAGATGTATATATGGATTTCAGCAAGGCATTTGACATGGTTCCGCAAGGTAGGCTGCTCTGGAAGGTTAGATCACATGGGATCCAGGGAAGGATAGCTAACTAGATAGAAAATTGGCTTCATGGAAGGAAGCAGAGCGTGATGTTAGAAGGTTACTTTTTAGACTGGAGGCCGGTGACTTCTAACACTACCCCCAAAATCCATTATAAAGGGATCCTTGTTCTGTGCCTTTCTGTACATTATTAAATAAGAGAGAATGTCAATGAATTTTGACAATAGTGCTGTGGTATGAGTGATGTGGGAACAAAAATCTAAGCAACGTTGGCCAGACAATATAGTGGAGCTCAAGGAATCATTGACTCATTTGCACCAACAAAAGGAAAAGTATCAAAGTGATAACCAGTGAAAGCAGAGCAATGCTTCTGATTGTTTCAAGACAAGGAAAAAAACCAGATAGAGCAAAATGGACTATCAAAATAAAGGTTGATTGGGGTGAGTTCAAGAGTACTCATCACCGGGGGGGACGAGTACGCCTACCGGGATGAGGCGGAGCAGCTGACAGTGTGGTGTGGAGAAAATAACCTGCTCCTCAACACCTTAAAGACAAAGGAAATAATAATAGACTTCAGAAAGAATAAAACGGACATGGTACCATTAACTATCAGAGGGGACTGTGTGGAGAGGGTGGCGGATTTCCGCTTCCTGGGAATCCATATTGAGGAGGACCTGACGTGGAGCGTGAACACCTCTGCGCTGCTGAAAAAGGTCCAGCAGAGACTGCACTTCCTGAGGGTGCTCAGGAAGAATAACATCACTCAGAGACTGCTGTTGTCCTTTTATCGGTGCTACATTGAGAGCATCCTAACATACTGTGTATGCGTATGGTACACCAGCTGCACAGCGGCTCAGAGGAAAGCGCTCCAGAGGGCCATTGACAACGCCCAGAGGATTGTCGGCTGCCCTCTACTTACCTTGGAGGACTTACACAGTTCCCGCTGCATCAAAAAATCCCAGAGTATTATAAAGGACATTTCCCACCCCGGACACTCCCTGTTTGAACTGTTACCGTCAGGCAGACGGTACAGATCTACAAGGACAAGGACAAACAGACTTAAAAATAGTTTTTACCCCACTGCTATAAAGGCACTAAATGTAGCCGCCAAGGAACGCAGGGGCGATACATAATAAGAGACTGTGAAATCGACAGAAGGATGTAGGGTTGGGTGTTTATGCGTGCTATTTTCATGATATTTATTTTAGTTGTTTATCTTTTTTTAAATATTTTACCTTGTATGTATCGTTAGCTTTTAGAAATGTTTGAATGGTGCACTGACTGGCTGACATTTTACAATTTCGTTGTACATGGCTCATGTTACAATGACAATAAAGGAACTATATACTATACAAGGAAATTGTATCAGCTGAGCTTAAAGCACCTAGAGATATTTCATTATTGCTGGGAACATTCAAGACATACATGCCAAGACACACATGCAAGATAATGATCCACTTTGGTTCTCCAAAGCATGTCCTCCGGTTAGTTAACAAGGAGAAGCAAGGGTAGACAGTTACTCCTTATCTCTGATTGATTATTTGTTTACTTACCTGTTACATGCTTCCATCAGATAGAGTTATACAAATATTCAAGAAATACTCAAAAATTAATATCCACTTTGGACTGTTGTAGGTCAACATAATTATATTTGGGATTGTATCAGTTCCAGACATTTCTAAGAGCATAACTTTATATTCTCCAGGTGTTGTAGACTACCTAGTAGTGCCTGAATGTACAGTCCATGAATGCAAGGAGAACCGAGAAGGTTTTGACAACTCATGGGAGTATGAATATCACCGAAGAAATACAAATGTGTTTTTGCTGCCTCAGAAGAGTCAGATTAGTTTTCCCCTCAGTCTATTTAGAGTTAAAGCTTTTCCTGCCACCTCAAAGCAAAATGTTAGGACTTGTACATAATTTGATGAATCATGTGACAATGCGCAAGTGGACAAAGAAACATGAAACATGAGTTAGAGCGGTCACGTGGAATTTACAAAGTTCTTATTCATAATGATCCAACAAAACTATTGCTACTGTCCAGTGATACCTACTAATTGCAATGGTGTCGTTTTGTCACATTGTAGAAATAAAGATGAGTGATTGATTGCTTTTGTCTCAAGATCCCTTTCCAAGGCAGATCAATAATACTCACAATGGGTTAAAATAGGTTTACGTTTTGTCTATGGAAAGACAAAGTTCTACAAGTACTTGCATAATCAAAGCTTTATGATTTTTATGGACTATTCTGGTGAATCCAAGGAGATACCAAATAGTCTCATTTAGAATTAAAAATGGGCATTAAAATTAGCTGTATTTGACTGCATTCTAGATTAAAACAGAGGTAAAATCAGAATGTAGGTACACCAGGTTGACTGCCGATTGATGCATGTTCACATGAACACCAATACTTGGTGAGATCATGTCAATGCTAGAATGTGTGAATAGAGCAGCTTCTTCCCATAGTGAGGGGTGACCTTGCTCTCCTTTACATATACAAACACATCAACATAACATAACATAACAACATAACAACACTTTATTGTCACTCGGCACAACACCGAGCGAAATTTCAGCAGTCACACAAAATACAGCAAAAAGAAAAGAACACAGGACACCC